>NC_047068.1:11164774-11476194 GCF_902459465.1 Asterias rubens | reverse complement strand
AGCGGTACTCTGGAATGATCATCTAACAAAATGAGAAGAATATATTATTATTCAATTCTACTCCTATTATATTATATACAAATACATATATTTAAATAGAACATTCTTTTGACAACTATGGTTTCAGGTATGTTAAAATTGCATTGGATATAAAGAATATTATTTGTGGTTTTTAGCCAGTATGTATAGCAACTGTGAACTCATTATTTTCCCCCGAGTCCTTAGAAAAAGATTCACAAAGTGTTATTTACTCGAGTGGGATTCAAACCACAACCCTTTTGTGCCATTCGGGAGAAGATGTCTTTCAACCACGCTAAGCGATCAAGATCGCTTCGACTCCAGTCTTGCTCAATCGACAATATTTTAGTGCAAATAAGAAGTATGATTGCGATCATAACATTATAATCACTTGACTCACATGGAATGATGTTTTTGAAGCGATTTTTTGTCTTAAGATCTGGATGTTCTGCTACTGTCCAGGGCTTCTTCTGGTCAACAGGGAGTATCTAAAACGGATAAATAAATAAATAAATAAACAAATAAACAAGGCAGTGGACACTATTGGTAATTACTCAAAATAATTATGAGCATAAAACCTTACTCTGTGACGAGTAATGGGAAGAGGTTGATAGTATAAAACATTGTGAGAAACGGCTCCCTCTGAAGTGACAGTTTTCGAGAAAGAAGTAATTTTCAAAGAATTTGATTTTGAGACCTCAGATTTAGAGTTTGAGGTCTTGAAATCAACCTTCTAAACGCACACAACTTCAGGTGACAAGGTTTTTTTTCCTTTCATTATTATCTGGCAACTCCGACGACCGATTGAGCTCAAATTTTCACAGGTTTGTTATTTTATGCATATGTTGAGATACACTACGTGAGAAGACTGGTTTTTGACAATTACCAATAGTTTCCAGTGGCTTTAAATAAATAAATAGAAACATAAATACAAATGATTCATCAAATTATTAATTTCTCTTCAGAAACATTATTCTGTTTTTTAACAGATGAACAATCAACTTCAGGATGCTGTAAGACCGCCCTCGTAAAGAATATTCTATTTTGGCATCAGACATTTTCAGTTTGGCCGCAAAGGGCTCAACACCATTTGGTGGGCTACTGATTAATTGTATTGAACCATTCATTCGTACATTATTTTGTTCGATCTCATGTTGGGGTAGGGGGGCACAAGCTGCCCCCTCCCCCAGCGGCATTGTTTTTCTGTTGTCTAGTGTAGTAGGCCTATAGAATTGCCTTTCTCAAAAAAATGTCCTGCTTTTTATAAAGATTCCCTTTTTGTTATCGATATTTAAGAGAAAAAAATCCCCTATAGACCTTATGCACATGACGTATTTCAGTACGGCGCCCTCGCCTTGAGGTCAAAAGGAGGTTGTTCATTGGCCAATCTATGTGCGTTTCGATTGTTTCTTCACCGTTTGACCTCAAAGATGGCGGCTGGATGACGTCAATGCATAAGGTCTATTGAGAAGCACTGTAGGTGGCAATTTTGATGTACAGAAACAAAATTTGCCTCGCTCCGGCACCTTTCTTGTTTTTTATCTTTCGCGTTTCGCCTGTATATTGTAATACTTTTCAGTGTTGTTTATATTATATTATTTCCATGTATTGTTGTCAATGGTTAATTTTTAGTGTAATTTGTATATAACATAATATTTTTAGACACGCAAAACCAAAACGAATTTCACTGAACTAATATTTGTTTTTTTTACAAGTGACAATAAAACATTATTTCTATGCCATTTTGTAGACCAGATTGAAACTTTAAAGGTCAAATTGGCGGAATCATTTCCTAAATCAGTTCTCACCGAGTATTCATATTTCAGACTGTCCGTTGAGCTTGCTTTCTTCTGCTTAACGTAGCCTTCAAGTTTAGCAACAGGGATCGGGATGCTCAGTTGTGGTCCAATATTAAGGTTCCCATATACAGACTGTTCTGAAGAAACTGGACAAGATGCGCCATCTTCGCCTCCAGTGGGTTGTACTTCATCAACCACTTTGTCTGGTTCTTGCTGAAAGGTACCAGACTGCTGAAGTAATAACTGTTTGTCACTAGATCGAGGTGGGATGGGTTTATGTTTTGGTTTAGGGGGGATGAAATCTTTTTCAACAACAGGAGTTTTAGCAATTTCAAGCTGCACTTGGATTTTCTCTTCGTCGGTCTTTGCGGATGACGAAGTCTCAGGAACTTTATCTGGACAAAAAGTTAAAAGAAGTATTTTTGTTTATTCATAGGTTCAGTGCATGATAGATAACATAACATAAGATAACATTTTGTCCACATAAATAAACAAATTAATACAATTATTAGTGAGTATTGTTTTATAAGGTACCTGTGTTTTCGTAAATGGGTGCGTCGTTTATCTCAGTGAGAGTCAATGCTGGCTGGTCCTTTTCCAGTTGTCTTCCCTTGGATTTTGATTTTTGTTTTCTGAAAAATAAAAAATGTATAATAAATTTGTGGACAATATTGGTAATTGTCAAAAGACCAGTCTTCTCACTTGGTGTATCTCAACATATGCATTCAATAACAAACCTGTGAAAATTTGAGCTCAATTTGTCGTCAAAGTTGCGATCAGATATGAATGAAATCAAAAAATACCCTTGTCACACGAAGTTGTGTGCTTTCTGATGGTTGATTTCGAGACCTCGAGTTCTTAATCTGAGGTCTCGAAATAAAATTCATGGAAAACTGCTTCTTTCTCAAAAACTATACCACTTCAGAGGGAGCCGTTTCTTACAATGTTTTATACTATACCAACCTCTCCCCATTACTCGTTACCAAGTAAGGTTTTGTGCTAATCACTATTTGAGTAATTACCAATAGTGTCCCCTGCCTTTAAACAGTTGGGTTAATTTTTATTCCGAAATATCATTAGCAAAACAACAGTTTCACAATTTTAGGATAATATACTGTTCACTACTTTCCTTTGGTAACCAGTATTCCCTTTTAAGGAGTTGTTTACCCTAGGGCGGCGGAGGGCCTTACCATTTCTTAGCTGGAGGGGTGTTGTGTTGAAAGAAATAATTGAGCAATTATAATTTTTGCATTTATTTTACTTTTTGACCAAAAGTATTGAAGTTTTTTGACCGAAAAGGTATTTATGAATGGGAATCAAAGTGTGTTGAATCGGTTTTCAACTATAGTGGTTTAAACCCACCGAGGCCTGGTTCTTGATAATTTAACTCGACTTCGTCTCTGTACAATTATCAAGAACCAGGCCTCGTTGGGATTAAACCACTAGTTGAAAACCTCTTCACCACACACAATCCCCTTATTAAAACAACCGAACAGTTAAAAAGGATATAATTTGCATGTATAGAAACAAAACATTGTTAGAAACGCCTGAAGAGACGGCTGAAGTAATGTAGTTTTTTTGTAAAAAGTTTTCTCACTCAAAAAAAAAAAGACTTTAGCTGGAGCCTTTTATTATGCATCTGAAAACACACAAAGTAATGGAACAAGGGTGCTCTTTCTTTCAAGTTATTCTGTTGCAACTCCCGTTGACCACTAATTGTCTTTGACAATAACATTACCAAACGTGTCCTGTGCCTTCAAGACTCACTTGCAACTTGATTTCAATCTGGGCTCTCCCTATTATAAGGGAATCAATGTGTGGTGAAGAGGTTTTCAACTAGTGGTTTAATCCCAACGAGGCCTGGTTCTTGATAATTTTACCGAGATGGTCAAAAAACATCAACACTTTTGGTCAAAAAGTAAAATAAATGCAAAAATTATAATTGTTTAATGATTTCTTTCAACACAACACCCCTCCAGCTATGAAATGGTAAAGCCCTCCGTCGCCCTAGGGTAAACAACTCCTAATAAGGGAATGCTGTGCGCGACAATTTCAAAAACACAGACAATGTTTAAAATAAATACATAATAATAAATAACGTTTTTATAGAGCTTTCCACAGGCGTTTCAAAGCGCTTTAACATTGTCTAAAAAGATGTGTGTTAAGTTGAGTTTTGAATGAGCTAATCGAGGATGAGTCACGGATGTGAAGAGGGAGCGTGTTCCAGCAAGTTGGTGCAACCACTGAGAATGCTCTATCACCATATCATTCAGTGAAAAGAAACAAACTTGATATATTTTCTCTTATCAAGTTAAGGCCTAGATAATTTAAATGAATATTCATTAAAATGCAAATGACGTCTTATCCATTGATTTGCAAAAAAATAAATCACACCTTCTCCATAAAATGAAGACAACGACGACAACAACTAAGAGAAGAACAACTAGTACGCCCAGAATACTGCCGGTGACACCCCCACCGTTCCCTGCACGGTTACCTGTGGGAGACAGAACACCAAGGTAACAAAATAAAAGGGTATAACAAATAATAACAACATAATAAAAGGGGTGTATACATTTTTTTTTTCGACCCCAAAATGAATGGGTTTAAAGTCAACTGGAAGTGGTAGTTTGTCAAAATAAAGCTTTTGTCACTAAAATATGTGTTTTGATGAGTGGAATATGAATAAACAGTTAACTAAAGCTCTAATAAATTGGTTTCCATTTTATTTACAAATTTAAAAGTAGGCCCGACCCTATATTAAAGACACTAGACACTATTGGTAATTGTCAAAGACTAGTCTTCACAGTTGGTGTATCTTAACATAATTATGCATAAACTAACAAACCTGTGAAAATTTGAGCTCAATCGGTCATCGAAGTTGCGAGATAATAATGAAAGAAAAAAACACCCTTGTCACACGAAGTTGTGTGCATTTAGATGCTTGATTTCGAGACCTCAAGTTCTAAATCTGAGGTCTCGAAATCAAATTCGTGAAAAATTACTTCTTTTTCGAAAACTATGGCACTTCAGAGGGAGCCCTTTCTCACAATGTTTTATACCATCAACCTCTCCCCATTACTCGTAACCAAGAAAGGTTAATGCCAATAATTTTATCTGAGTAATTACCAATAGTGTCCACTGCCTTTTAAGTCACCTTGAAGTGGTATTTTGTCAAAATAAAGCTTTTGTCACTAAAATGTGTGTTTTGATGAGTGGAACATGAATAAACAGATAACTAAAGTTCTAATCAATTAGTTTCCATTTTATTTACAAATTTAAAAGTAGGCCCGACCCAATATTAAGGGGTATGGAGTGATCTGCAAAAAATACTGCAACACTATTTATTACAGTGTTTCTCAAATGCATTCTTATTAAAAAGAAAATTAGCTGATAAGCTGATAAATTGCATGCACTTGTAAAGCAGTTTAGTGCATCTGACTCAAGTTCTTGTGGCTCATATCAGAGTTTGAATCCCGTTCATGACACTTGTGTTCTTGGCAAGACACTTAAAGGCAGTGGACACTGTTGGTAATTACTCAAAACAATTATTGGCAAAAAAACCTTACTTGGTAACGAGTAATGGGGAGAAGTTGATGGTATAAAACATTGTGAAAAAAGGCTCCCTCTGAAGTGACATAGTTTTCGAGAAAGAAGTAATTTTCCTCGAATTTGATTTTGAGACATCAGAAAAAGATCTTGAGGTCTCGAAATCAAGTATCTGAAAGCACATAACTTCGTGTGACAAGGGTGTTTTTTCTTTCGTTATTATCTCGCAACTATGATGACCAATTGTTGTTATTTTATGCATATGCTGAGATACACCAAGTGAGAAGACTGGTCTTTGACAATTACCAATAGTGTCCAGTGTATTTAAAGGAACGTTACAGAATTAATAAGAAACATCAATCGTGAAATATAAATCTAATGATGATGATAGTAGAAAACATCCCTTGAAATATTTCTGTCTGAATTTCATATTTGATGAGAAATAAATAATCTAACTTCGCGTTTAGAGTTTATCGCTCAGTGAGCGTTTTATTCATTTTTGTTTTGGCATCGATGCAATGCAAAAATTTTACTCGGTTTTTCACTATTATTCTCTCGTGACCCAGACGCCGATCGATTTCACACTTCTACAGGAGTGTCAGTTTATGTATGGTGAGATTACATAAAGTGCTTACACTGCCAGCAACTGTTCTGTTAGCAAAAACCAATTCTGTAATGTTCCTTTAACTAGTTGCTACTCATCACCAAAGAGTAAAATGGGTATTTGCGAAGATATACATTTCTGATGTGAGTTATTTGCAAGCTATGCGGTAATTTGGCTGCAGGTGATGCATATTCCAAGTTAGTTAAGATGTATTAAGAAATGCTTAAGGTCCATAGACGAAGTTGATGGAGCGCTTCGGTGTAATATTTAAAAGTACCAAACAGGTAATTAGATGTTTTGAAGAGAAATAGTTTTTACCTTTGTTAACTGTTTTTGCAGAAACAGATTCGCTCCATTCACTGTCCCCGGCTCCATTTACTATTTTAACCTGATGAAAATAAAGGGGAAACAAGTTTGCTAATTTAAAAATTGTCATAATGAATATTGTTTGGCGGCATTTTTCTTTTTACATAATAAAAGACCTCATAGCCAGAAGTCTTTTACCCCTATCTGAAAGCACACAAATTCTTCCAACAGGGGTGTTTTTTTTCTTCATCATTTTCTCGCAACTTCGATGACCAATTGAGCTAATCTTTCACAGGCTTTTTTTTTTTAATGCTTATGTTGGGATACACCAAGTGAGTAGACTGGTCTTTGTTAATTACCAAAGGTGTTCAGTGCTTTTAAACAACCACATTTATTTTATGTGTGACATTATAAGATATCTTTGTTTATTGCAGCAGGATATACTTTTAGTAAGTGTCAAGGACCAGTATCCTCACTTGGTGTAACCCAACAAATGAATGAGTAACTGCACACCTGAAACCTGTCTAATTTTGAATTTTGCCTGTGAGAAATTACCTTTTTTTCTAAATTATTATTATTTTATTTGCCATAACAGTATAAAACAAAATACAAGACAATATACCCCGAGATGGGCAAGGTACAATAAAAGCAAATACATACTATGATCCGTAGATCTGTTGCCCCACATCTGGGGTACACAATAAAATGAAAATTAATATAGATTTAACATAAAATAGTACACAAAGCAATAATAAAAGCAGATAACAATACAACCAATAGTAAATAATAAATATCTAATAAGAATAAAACATAAATAAGTAAATATAAGTATTGTTGTTCTCTTAATGTTGTCCTTTCAATCTTTATAAAACATTGTATCATAGTTGCAATTCAGTTTTTATGCTGTGATGGCTATTGTCAATAAACCTTTTATCTATCTATCTATCTATCTGACTCAGTAAAAATAACAGGTAAGTTAAGGATAAACAATAAATGGAAACAAATAAATAACTTATAAGTAATTATAATTACCTTAATATTGAAGTCAGTTAATCCTGCGAGCCCTTGTATTGTGAACGTCACATTGTACTCCGTGTTGTTCTCAGTGATGATGTTACCCTCACCAGCATCTGAAGCTTGTTGATACTGAATTAAATACTGACTAACATTCCCGTTCAGATTATACGGTTTAGTCGCCTCAATACGAAGTGTCAGCGAGTCTTCCGTGCTACTGATGAGAGTAACCTTCGGAGGAAGGAGAGGTGCCTCTTCTGGGGTGTACGCCAAGACGTCTTTGCTCCACGGACCTGGTCCTATTTGATTGGAAGCACCAATTGAGATACCATATTGAGTGTAGGGTTCTAGGTTGGATATGTTGAAGGACGATATGGCTGGGGTGATGGCGACTTCTGTGTATTCCCCATAGCTTGATTTACTGACGGTTCTGTAGCGGATATGGTACTCCGTGAGACCTAAGCTGCAGCCGTGAAATACTGCTTCCAATTCCTGTCAAATAAATTAAAGTAAAAACTGTGTGATTTTCAACTGGTTATTTCCCTCTGAACTCTATAGTCATGTTCAATGGCCAGTTACTGGTAATAGTAACAATATTTATTTATATAGCGCCTTATGCTAGGCCTCAAAGCACAATAGAAATACATTTACGCAAAAAGAAACGCATAATACAGAAAGTACAATTAAAAACCACATAGATGAAAAATTATTATTAGAACAAAACAAAACCACAAGAACGGGTTATTCTTTTTTACTCTTTTTAAAATCCACCCCAGGAAACCTGGCTGAATTCAATTAAAGTGCCAGAGACTGTGCTTAGTTCTGGCTATGAACACAGCATCTAGCGTGTGTGGACACGATAAAGAAGAAGATCAATCAAAATGTTGCAAACTTACCTCCCATTGAACAGTTATCTGTCTCAGTGTGGTATCCTTGCCGAGTGTTGATACAATCTCAGGAGATTCCAACGGCACTAGTAATTTAAAATAATAAAATAGATATGAATTGGCTAACATTATCTGTCTATTAATACATGTAATTAATTGATCCATGCAATTCATCACTTGGGTCTTACAGGGTTTTGATACCTTTTGTAGATACCCTTTTTAATTTTTTTTAAATCCCATGGATCCCTCACAGTGAATAAAGAAAGGCCATATAGTTTACCTGCAGAAGTTTCAGCTTCATCAGTCGTCGTCGAGTTTTTGAGAGAAAAAAAGTGAAAATCACACAGCGATGTTTTGAGGAGAGTCGAGAGTAAATACCAGTATTGGTACATACGTTGTAATATGCTAAACAGGAGACGAGCATTACCGGTATGTAATGCTCTTATGAACGAGGCTTTAAAAAGAACACTTACCTGAGCACGGTGTTGTAACCGACACGGATGGGCTTCTTAGCCCTTCGCCCCCCGGTCCCTCCCTAGACACAGTCACGCTGAGTTCATATCGCATCTCGGGCATCAGATTCCTGACTGTTTCGGTCATTCTTGTAGTTGGGATATCATTAGGGAGTGCCTCCCATTGAGACCCATATTCACGATAGTAGATGGTGTAGTGGGTTATGGGTGGGTCGCCACTGAGTGGCGGGGAGGTCCACGCGTCCCATGTTATCGTTACTTCAAAAGCTTGGATATCTGTTGCACGTGGTGCTGTGGTTAACTCGGGTAACTCTGTTATGTAAAGGGTAAACTTGTTATGGGTATGGGCTAACACGTGTTATTCTGGTAACTCTGTCAAAAGGGTAAACTTATCATATAAGAATGGGCTAATTGGGGTAACTCTGTCATGCAAGAGGGTAAACTTATCATTGGTGTGGGCTAACTGGGGCTAACTCTGGTAACTCGTATTATGATATTTTGTATGGTGGGTGTGGGCTAACTGGGGCTAACTCTGGTAACTCTTATGACACAAAAAGGGTAAACTTATCATTGGTGTGGGCTAACTGGGGCTAACTCTGGTAACTCTTATGACACAAAAAGGGTAAACTTATCATTGGTGTGGGCTAACTGGGACTAACTCTGGTAACTCTTATGACACAAAAAGGGTAAACTTATCATAGGTGTGGGCTAACTGGGGCTAACTCTGGTAACTCGTATTATGATATTTTGTATGGTGGGTGTGGGCTAACTGGGGTAACTCTGTTCACTCTTATGATACAAAAAGGGTAAACTGATCATAGGTGTGGGCTAACTGGGGCTAACTCTGGTAACTCTTATGACACAAAAAGGGTAAACTTATCATTGGTGTGGGCTAACTGGGGCTAACTCTGGTAACTCGTATTATGATATTTTGTATGGTGGGTGTGGGCTAACTGGGGCTAACTCTGGTAACTCTTATGATACAAAAAGGGTAAACTTATCATAGGTGTGGGCTAACTGGGGTAACTCTGTTCACTCTTATGATACAAAAAGGGTAAACTTATCATTGGTGTGGGCTAACTGGGGCTAACTCTGGTAACTCTTATGACACAAAAAGGGTAAACTTATCATGGGTGTGGGCTAACTGGGGTAACTGGTAACTCTTATGACACAAAAAGGGTAAACTTATCATGGGTGTGGGCTAACTGGGGGTAAATTGACGAACACATTCAAGATTTACCGCGGGTAATATCTATGTGAAATTTATGACGGTGGAGAGTTAAAAAGTATTCTTTATCCTCGATGCAAACGCAACATCTATTACACCATAACTTACCAAACATGTCTGCTGGATATGAAAGAGATGCATACGGCTGATCGATGTAGCATCGATATTCATCATTCGAGTAGACTTCTTGAACATTGAACGTAACAAATCGATCTTGACCTATTACGTCACTCGACACAAGTGCAAAACTTTGGCTGTCATGAGGGCGGTAGAGACGCACTCTCTGCTGGGGCGGTGGGGTTGGGCCAGTCACGACACACGTGAATGTAGACGACTGCCCACTGTTGGCTTTTGTGTTGGTGACACTCTTAACACCTGTAAAGTAAATGAAATATTATGATAGTTCAGTCGCCATCTTGTTTTTCGTTCACTTCGAGTCAATGTTACCAAAGTGAGGCTTGGAGGAAGTATAGCATGTTCCCTTATTTTAGTGTTCATGTAAAACGGGTGAGTGCAGACAAGGGGCACGACGAGTAGACAGCCGAATGGCTAATGTCTAGACACTGTGAAAATCATGGATAAATCTTTCACAAAACGTGCCTCTCTGTTAGAAACCATTTTGTTCAGTCAGACAGTCATCTTAGCTTCTTTGTTTGTTTGTCTGTTTGTGCGTTTGATGTTTTTAATTGTTTTTGTTTGATGAAGTAATTGGGTGTATGTTTGTTTGTTTGTTTGTTTATTTATTAAAACACTACAATAATACAGGGGATTTCAAAAAAAAGAAAGAAGTATCAAATGTATTAACACACAGGCAACCAATTTGTGTCAGAAAAACATTGGAGTTGGTCGCCGAAAAGCGCCCGAAACCGTCCTCTACAAACTGCATTCGGCCGGATAAATAATTCGAAAGTATAACAGAATAATCCACACAAACACCCCCCGAAACTGCACGATCCCTCCCCCCACAAAAAAAATAAAATAAATAATTTTGTTTTTAAATGTTTGTTTGTCTGTTTGTTAGTCTGTTTGTTAGTTAGTTTGTTTGTTTGATTTGGACGACAATGACATGGATGGTTACAGCCCCTCCCCCCATTTTTAAAACCATTCATTTGATTACATTTGGGGCGAGAGGGAGATCCACCCCGCACCGCCCGCCACGCTCCTCTGGCTCCTGTTGGTAAAAAGTCAAAGTCGAACCAAACATCCCGTACAAAAATGGACAGATCCGTTTTTCTCAGATTGATTTCAAGGACATTAAATTTCACTGGAAGGGTATTGAATTATGCAATGGCAATTTACGCCCATGATTTTTATAACGTGAGGTTAGATTGTTTGTTATACCATCCATAACCACAGGAAGATTACAGCACAAACTTGAACTTGACATTGAAATTGGGCCATCAATTTGAAAAAACTTACCTCGCTAAAAGTATTTAGATATCTGAGTCATACGAAAATAGCTATATTTCCTCTGTTAGTGGAACTTTAAACTTTTGTCGGGGGAATTGTAAACAACCTTTGGGTAAGAAAGACTACCCGAAAGTTCATTGTGCTTCAGGTCTATCATGTTAAAAATAACAACAATAATACCGAAACTGTTAGCAGTCTGTTGTCACAGTACGTTGATCTTTCGACAAAAGTACGTTGGCGTTGTGAAGAATAATTAGTAGTTTTAGAAATAAAAAAACTTGGCGAACAAATCCTCAAAACCTGTTCTTAAAGGAGCAAATTGCCTTCGGATTTTGCGCTTTGGCTATAAAAAAAGGCATGTTAAATGAATGATTGAAAAACATTAGGCTATAAGTAGGCTCAAATTATTCACATAATATCCCTCATGTTTTTTTTAGTTCATGACAGAACATGATCCGCTTTTTTGGACTCCCAAATTTCGGACTCCCAAAGAATGGCGGACCATGATTTTGCTGGTTGTATTTCAAGAGGAGAATTGACATTTTTAATCAATGCTCATCAATTACAACACACTGTATGTGTTTAATGCATGAATTATAACACAAGGATAAGAAGTAGTTCCAAACATCAAAATCTTTGAGAGATTTGGAGGCAATGTTCCCTTTAATGTTTGACCTAAAGTCGACTAAGTCTCTAAAAAACAACGATACTGCAGTCTGCCACATAGAACAGTCAAAAGTAAATTACAAAATATAAACTCATGAAACATAAAACAAATAAAAACTGAAACATTGTCTCCTAAATTCCGATTCTACTAGTCCTTGTTCAAAGACCTTCGCATGAATCAGTTCCAACCACAAAATAAGTCACTATCCAATCGTTGGTAGTTCGCGCCAAAATGATCAATTATAGCATCAGAGGGCGTTACTACAATAAACAATAACGTCTTTTTTTTTTTTTACCTGTGACGCAGTCTGGTGTAGCCCAGTTTCCAAAGCATCCTCCAGCGCAAGACCCTGTCACCTTATCACAAGCGTAGATATAACAATGACACGTCTCGGCACAATCCAACCCATAAGAGCCTCCGCTGCATTCTAAGATCAAAATAAGAAGCATATTTTTGTAGATTGAAAAAACTTAAAATGTATAATTGAGAAATCTCAAGTTTCCCCTCAAGTTCTATAAAACAATAATAATATTTACAACCCAAAATTAAAGAACGTTTGTTTATCCCTCCCCCCCCTTTTTTTTGTCTTTTTTTTTGCGTTGTGCTTGCATCTATTTCCTGTAGTGTTGATAACATCCGGGTATTGACCGTGAAGTTGGCCTTATCATGGAATACTTTCCCGGACATTGTGACCAAGGTTGACTCTGATATCTTATTTCATTGATGAGTTTGCCAGATGTTCACAATAAATACTTATAAAAGACCATGGATTCTCAAAAATCCATCCTTGTGGATCATTCTTATGTTTTTTTATGTTTTCCTTTCACAGTTCCCCACAGACGTTGTACACACAAATTCCTGTGCATTCACACGCAGTGCGTACCTTCAATCATTTGAAGGCTGCACTTTACAAGGAAGAAGAAGAAGAAGAAGCTTTACCTTGGCAATTGAGACTTCCAGTGTTTAAGCTGAATCCAGGTTTGCATTGGTTGTTAACGCATTGACCCGTCACACGATCGCAGGGTTGGTCGTCCACACACTGGCACTTTTCTGTGCAGGTTTCTCCGAAATAATCATTCTCACAAACATCTGGGACTTTAAGGAAACACAATTTTGAATTCAGTTGGAATCAAATGTAATACAATATGTTGATGACACATCAAATGGAATACAATTTGTTGACACCTGTTGTCATCTCGATTGCATAAACGAGTTTTGCCGACATCGCTATTTTTTGTCCATTTGCCAATTTAGAAAACGTTAGTATAGGATCTACTTGTTTTTGTACATGGACCCTTTCGGTACAGAAAAAAAAAGTTCACAGATTTACAAATACCTTACAGGGTTTACAGAAGGTAGTGGTGAAAGACTTCCCTTGAAATATTATTCCATGAAATACTTTACTTTTTGATAAAACAGTAAAACAATATCAATTCTCGTTAGCGAGAATTACGGATTTATTTTAAACACATGTCATGACACGGCGAAACGCGCGGATACACGGGTGGGGTTTCCCGTTATTTTCTCCAGACTCCGATGACCGATTGAGCCTAAATTTTCACAGGTTTGTTATTTGATATAGAAGTTGTGATACACGAAGTGTGGGCCTTGGACAATAGTGTTTACCGAAAGGGTCCAATGGCTTTAAATACATAATATTTGTAAGTAACATTGAAGTTATCCAACCAAAAAAAGTTCTAGAGGTCATCAAATTTCTGACTGAATAACACCTCTGTTTGTTTCCTTCTTTTTGTCAAAGACGAAACATCTTGAGACTTATAGAAAAACACTATGTTGAAGAAAACTTGGCTAGTAACAAGAAGCTGCCACTGTTTTAAACCAGATTGCAAGTAAAACACAAGTCTATTGAAATTGACCACAGGAAAACGAAGCGAAATAATAAAATAAATGAAAGCATAGTTTAATGGCAGTGGACACTATTGGTAATTACTCAAAATAATTATTAGCATAAAACCTTACTTGGTAACGAGTAATGGGGAGAGGTTGATAGTATAGAACATTGTGAGAAACGGCTCCCTCTAAAGTAACGTAGTTTTCGAGAAAGAAGTAATTTTCCACGAATTTGATTTCGAGACCGCGAGTTTAGAATTTGAGGTCTCGAAATCAAGCATCTGAAAGCACACAACTTCGTGTAACCAGGGTGTTTTTTCTTTCATTATTATCTCGCAACTTCGATGACCAATTGCGCTCAAATTTTGACAGTTTTTTTTATGCATATGTTGAGATACACCAAGTGAGAAGACTTGTCTTTGACAATTACCAATAGTTTTGTTTTATCAATTATTTGTTAAAGTCACCCAATGACCTACTTTGACAGTTGTTTCCGGACCACGATACAAAACAACCATTATTCCCTCCAGTACACTGCCCAGTAAAACGGTCACAGGACGACATTTGAAGACAGTGACACTCTTGCAGGCAATTTGCTCCATACCGTCCCAATGGACATCCTAAATGGAAGACACATCGAGAAAGTTCGAACTTTAAAAACACAATTGCTTTCGATGATAGATTTTGAATTTTTCTATGGTGGGGAAAAACAGCATGAATCTAACATTATGTTGTAGAACATCTAACACGTGGCCAAGGCTCTGGACACTAATGGTTATTACTCAACATAAGCAAATTAGAGAGCAATGGAGATCTGTAAAATATTGTTAGAAACGGCTCCCTCTGAAGTAAAGTAGTTTTTGAGAAAGAGGTAATTTCTCACTCAAAATAATATGATAGGACTTCAGGCCTGAAGCCTTTTATTATACACCTGAAAGCGCCAACTTTGTGCAACAAGGGCGTTTTTTTGTTCCTTTCGTAATTCTGTTGCAACTTCGAAGACCATTTTGAGTTCAAATTTTCACAGCTTTGTTTATTTATGCATATATGTTGGGAATACACCAAGTGAGAATACTGGTCTTTGACAATTACCAAAAGTGTCTAGTGCCTTTGAGTGTGAACAGTTCAGATGCTTTCCTGTTCCATTTTCAGGGCCAAATTTCATAGAGCTGCTTAAGCAAAAAATTTGGCTTAAGCAAAAAATTCATTGCTTAGTAATTTCAGATTACCGGCCAAGACTCCACTCAACTGTAATGCTAAGTAAACAACAGCTTAATACTAGTCATAAGCAATGTATATGGCAGGAAACTTTGGCCAGTAACATGTGTAAAATAAGCGAGCTATTTTCGTGCTTAAGCAATTATTTTGCTTAAGCAGCTCTATGAAATTGGCCCCTGGTCACTTCTCTTTGACAGATAAATTGCTAATTTCACTTTCATAACATCAAAGTGGTTTTGCCTCTTCAATAACTGCACAGTTTCGATTGTGAAATCAAATATTCGGTTTCATGTTTTACGCATGCGCAATTCAGAAATGATCAAAACAATTCCTATTGTGATGGAACCAATAAACAATATTGAAAAAATTTCAGGTTTCGTCAATCAAACACTTTTCAGTCATAGCTCTTTCTCATTTATTCATGGCGTTTCTTCAGACTTATTAGTAATTATTCAAAATGTATTGAAGCACAAACTTACTCGGTAATGAGCAACGGAGCTGTTGATAGTATAAGATATTGTGAGAAACGGCTCCCTCTGAAGTAACGTTGTGGGAGGTAATTTTTCGCTAAAATATTTGAATGCAATAAACACTTCAGGCCTTTAGCCTTTCTCATGCATCTGAAAACATTGTTTTTTCTTCCATTATTTCCTTGCAACTTCGATGACCAAATCGAGAGCGAAAGTTTTTCACAGGTTTGTTATTTTATGCATATGTTGGGATACACCAAATGGGAAGACTGGTCTTTGACAATTACCAAAGGTGTCCAGTGTCTTTAAAATTGTGCGTGTCAAGAAGCGAGAACGTGTGACGTAGGGACCATTTCGAATAAATTGCATATTTCGGAGATTTTTAGTGACCAAAAATTCAATCTTTTGGTTTTAATTTTCACTACAATTTTAGATTTCCGTGTATAGTATATGAATTTGTACTCTTGAATTTGTACTGGTCTGGAAGGGCACATCTATTTTGATGACAGTTTTTTATTTTTATTTTTTTATTACTTTTGTCTTTCCCTGGACGGTCCCTGCTTGTTAAAATATTTGTAATGTCCGAAGATGTAAATAACCACAAAATAAAACAATTACTGAATACCAACCTGGAGAACAGTCATAGTCTCTGAACCCTGTACCGCATGTACATCCCATTGGATCAGGTAGACAGAATACTTGCCCTATACATGACTGGGCAGAGCTTGAACACGTGATCTCACAATTGTACCCAGCTTTATTTTCTCCACATGCTGCGATAGAAAAGGATAACAGAAAAGAAATACACTGAAAACAAAAACAATACTCATTTAATTGTTTTGACATCAGGGATATTTAATTGTTTTGACGTCAGTTCATGACTAAAGAATCTTTACGCTTCTATGATTGCTGCAATTCTTCCACTGTGAGTTCCCTTTCCTTTTGCTCCTTCCCAAACTTTACTTGACCTCGAATTTAGAAGTTTATTGATAAGAAACTTCAAGCAATGGGCAATGTTCACATCACAAGGTGAAATTATTGTTAATTACATCTAGTGTTTTAATAGATGTTTAATTTGAATCGGGGAAAAAGAATATTCATTGGTTTCACCCGTATACACTGATGGTTGATATACGCAGTACTCTCCGAGTTCTGTTGGTATGACACTGATCTAGAACTGTAAAGGTTGAGGGTTCGAATCCCACCCGTGCAATATGGCTTTTCACAGAACTCGGGAAAGTACTGAGTACACATCGGTGTATATAGGTAACACCAAAAATGAATACATCAGTATTGATATGTATATTGTGTGCAAGGTTACAGATTGGGTAAAAAGATGTCACTGATAACAATACTTCCGAAATAGGACAAAGCAAACTAAAATAAACTGATTTATTTTAAATCATGAAACTTCAAAGAAACTCTGCAAACTCCCACAAGGTGGCTAAGGTCAAAAACATGTTAAGCGTCCACACCCAGTTCCTTTTTAGAGGCCGCCTCCTTTTTTCTTTTTCTTTAAATGACAATTTGTTTTTCCGAGATTTTTGTTTATTAACACGAAAACAAAATTATATATTTTAACGATCTCAGCCAAAAAATCATTTTGAGAAATAGATCAGCTGTCTGTACAAAAATAAATGTGCCATAAAATGGACCTCCTTCCCTTTTTTAAAAAGAGGACGCTTAAATTTTATACTCGGTCTAATGGAGTTCCACATCTTTCTAATAAGAAAACTACTGAGAATAGAGTTTCCGTGTTTTCTTTTTAGTCACAAAGATAACCAGAATGTAAAACTCCCTGCCTATTCTATTCAATTACTTTCATTTTTGAACTTTTCTTATTATCTCACCTCTATCATTGTTATCCTACCACCATAGGCACTTTTTCAGTTTCTAACATGAAATTGTGGTGAGACAAAAACAAATGAAAGAAAAAAGATACTCTCGAAAATATAAAAAATCAACGACACAAAATGACTCAAACGAAAACCATTAATTACAATTGTAATTCGCACGGTCAGTCTTTAAAGAGCTCGAACGCTCAATAGTTCCCGTGGTGTTCTGTTTACCCTTAATTTATCGACGTTCTCCTGCAGGACCTCTAAAATATTTTTTTTTAATAAATGATTGTATTTTATTGTTGTGCCGCCAAAGACTCGCAGGAAAGTTAGCTTAATCAGTATACTGACCAAGAACCCGATGGAGGGAAGACAAAGAAGGACATTTCAGTTTTAGATGTGGGAGGAAAATCCCCAGATAATTCATTCCAGGAAAAATCCACGCCATCAGGGCCCAATTTCATGGCTCTGCTTACCGTAAGCACAGAATCGGCGCTTACGGTCAGCAGGAAACTCTGTGCTTATACGGCAAGCGTATTTCACGGGTTAGCGGCGAATTTTGGCTTCTGCGCGTGCGTACTTCACGTTACTAGGCATTCTACTCTTACAAGGCTAGCGCAGAAATTCGGCGCTTGCACGTAAGCGGGGAATCGTGATCGTAAGCGCAGAATTCGGCGGTAAGCAGAGCCATGAAATTGGGCCCTGGTAGGGACTGAAAACCCAATCCATGGTGGTTTGAACTGGGGTCCCACAGGTTGAAGGCGAGGAAATTTTGTTTGAGCACATGGAAACATACTTTTACATACTTCGTGTACCAACAGACCTATTGCAACTATGGTTGTCGACCCTCTAGTGGAGCCATCTGTGGCAGAGTTCCAGAGTACAGTCTGTGCTAGGTTCTAGGGTTGCAAACAACCCCCTCCCTTCCGATTAAACCTGTTAGCTGACTGAGGTGCCAGTAATTAAAGGCAGTACAGTGGACACTATTGGTAATTACTCAAAAATAATTATTAGCATAAAACCTTACTCGGTAACGAGTAATGGGAAGCTGTTGATAGTATAAAACATTGTGAGAAACGGTTCCTTGTAAGGTGGTGTAGTTTTCTCGAGACCTCAGATTTATAATTTGAGGTCTCGAAATCAAGCATCTCCTGAAAGCACACAACTTCGTGTGACAAGGGTGTTTTTTCTTCTCGCAGCTTCGACGACCAATTGGGCTCAAGTTTTCAAAGGTTTGTTATTTTATGCTTATGTTGAGAAACACCAAGTAAGAAGACTGGTCCAGTGTCTTTAATAGAACCTTCCCGCATGGTGTATTTCCCCCCATTTTGTGTTAAAATAAGTGACATACCTCCAAGACAGTTCTCACCGAAGAAACCTGCAGGACACACACATCTTCCGTTCTGATCGTTGCATATTCCACCGTTGTAGCATTTATCACACACCCTGTTGCAACTCGGTGGACCCCATCGTCCAGACGGGCAACCTATACAGAACCAAACTAACAGTTAGTCATAATAATAATGATATACTATTGTCTCCTTAAGACGAGCAGATATACTGTTCGAAACGTCGAGACCACATTGACTCTTTTCAGAGTCAGAATTCCCTTAAAAGAGATCTTGCACATGGTTGCGATACCTATTAGTATTCATTTAAAGGCAGTGGACACTATTGGTAATTACTCAAAATAATTATTAGCAAAAAAAACTATTTGGTAACGAGTAATGGGGAGCTGTTGATAGTATAAAATATTGTGAGAAACGGCTCCCTCTGAAGTGACATAGTTTTCGAGAAAGAAGTAATTTTCCACGAATTTGATTTCGATACCTCAGATTTAGAGTTGGAGGTCTCGAAATCAAGCATCTGAAAGCACACAACTTCGTGTGACAATGGTGTTTTTCTTTCATTAATATCTCGCAACTTTAATGACCGATTGAGCTCAAATTTCCACAGGTTTGTTATTATATTTATATTTTGAGATACACCAAGTGAGAAGACTAGTCTTTGACAATTACCAATAGTGTTCAGTGTCTTTAGTTTACGTTGTCACCAATCAGATTAAAAAAAGTGGTGAGGAGGGACATTTTCAAAGCTAAATTGAGGGCGCCGAAATCAGATCCCTACGGAGCCCCTAAAAGGACATGACGGAAACAAATTCACGTTCCTATAAAAATAATTTAGATCCAGGCCACGCAAACGTATAAACAATTTTCAAAATATGCAAGTGTTAATGTTTCTGCACAACAGGACGATGAACATGACATGGAAGGTATGTGGTGACATTTTAAGACTTACTGTATGACCTTTCGTAAAACTTAGCTGCAATGAATAAGTACCTCTAACTAAGAAAGAGCTAGTGCAATGAATATCTGTTGCTACGAAATCTCGGACGAACAGTTTTGTATGTAATTAGTTTTGTATGTGATTAGTGCAGCCCCTGCACCACACCTCCCCGTTTTATCTAACACACGTGCACACACACATTCCCTTTTTTGCATCCCTAAGGAGACATCTTTTGTTCTATCCAGTGCCCTGTACTGTAGATCTTCCCATAGACTTTGTACACAAACATTTTCTTTTTTTCCCCATTTTTTTGTTTTGTCCTTGGTCTCCATAAGGTAGTGAAAACTATATGCCAAAGTGAGAACGAGGTTGGTCAGTATTGCAAACAGGGGCGTGACGAGAATAGTGGCAGGTTTAAGCTCACGAAAACACGTGTTTACAAAAGTGCCGGAAAAAAACCCCCAAAAAACATTTGCTTTCAGAGTGTAGTGCCTACCAACAAATACCCCAAGCCATTTTGGGCGAATGGGAACAAAATAAGCCACTTAAGTTTTGGTCAATAATGACACAATAAGGTTCGGGTAAATTTGTCTCAGTTCATCCAAACCAAATTGTGCACTCCTGTCGGTGTCCACAACGGTCGTTAAAAAGGCCGTAGAATCCAAATGTCACTTTTGTAAAAATTAGAGACAAAAAGGAGGCAAAACTTACCCCCGATCAATCTAACAAGACCCACTCTGGCTTAAGGTATTTCGGTGTTATGATGACTACACAACAATAATATATTCAGATAATGATATTCAAAATATTATGGAATCCACTATGTAACATTTGTGAAAAAATTGAGAGACAAAAAAAAGGTGGGAAACTTACCCCTGACGATCAATCTAATAAGACCCTGTCTGGCGTTATGTCTTTCTGTGTTGTAATGACATTCATACACGCCAGCATCTCCCTTCGTTATTGCGCGTTCAATACTATAAGTACCTGTAGTAGATGTTCTCAGGATACCCGAGTTGTTAAATCTCCAAGCAAAATAATTCGAAGATGATACGATACCAGTCATGCTTAGGACAACTCCTTGGTCGCCCTTGTTGACCGTCTTCGTCCACAGTCCGTCAGTCGGAACAATTTCCGCTGGTGGTTAGGAAGGAACGAACAAAACAAAGAACATTTTTGTTATAATACTCAAAATAGAGATAATGATATTATACACCACAACAAGGGAACTTGACTGGGTAAATTCTAAAAATGATTTGGGGTTGAACAAAGAACCACATTAACTAAAATGCTATTGTATGGAATCCACAAGGCCCACTTCGTAAAAAAAAAAAAAAACTATAAATAAAAAAACGGTTCAACCCAAAATCACTCAAAATAGAGGAGTGACAAAATAAAAGCTTAAAATATTGACAAAATAGGAATACCGCTATCAATAGGGATAGATTGCTCAGTTGATAGAGTGCTAGCATCTTAATCCGGAGGTCACACGTTCCTGTGCCTCTTGTGAGATTGTCTTTGTTTACCCCCCCAAAATAAAACAGAACGTTGTTACACAAATTGTTTGCAATCAGACCAACACAAAATGCGGGGGATATTCTACCCTCCAATTTTACAACATTGGACTGGTTTTGTGCTGCCTCGTCCATCTTGGCAGCTTGATTGTCCATATCCTAGGGTTTCCCCAAGTTGCATGTCGGCATTTATATTCTATTATATAACGCCCAAGCAGATCCTTACCATTTGATTGGAGGTTGTCCGTCCGTGATAGCAAATAAAAGTACCATTGCACGCTGAGTCACTCACCGTGCTTTTTCGTTCCATCCGAAAAGTACCATTGCACGTGCGTGCAATGGTACTTTTCGGATGGAACGAAAAAGCTGAGTAAAAACATCACTGCGTGCTCGTTGTCTTCGGTAACGCAGCAAGGCATATTTGTAAAATTACTAGCATTCGTCTTCTACAATTAAAAATTGGAGGCCTACGCTTTGTTTGTTTTGAAAGTTGTATCTTTCAATCAAAATGACAAAGATCTACTTGGATGTTATATAAAACAAATAATGAATGTTTTTCATTCGTGCAATGGTGCGAATATGTTCATTCGTTGAAAGCTGGAATGTTCCATTCAACTCGGCTCCGCCTCGTTGAATAGAACATTCCATCTTTCAACTCATGAACATATTTGCACCATTGCACTCATAAACATTCATTATGTGTATAATAAATAATAAGATGCTACTTGTGCTATGGACTGTTGGGCCAAGAATATAGACTTTTTTGCAACGTCACAGTCCAAGTTGTTGCAAACCAAGATTGAAAACTATCCACTGTGTAAGTTGGTTGAAAAACTATGCACTGTTAACATGTGAGTCATTAGTGCTCATTTAGACTATTCATGTCTCAATTACTAATTAAATCAACTTATGATCAAGTTAAGGTTAGTCACGGATGTAGTGTGTGGCTATTTAAAACAAGTCATTGGTTACGAACAAAAGATCATTGTTTTGGAAGACTTATTACGAATGTCAGATGAGGTTAACTTTAAAACATTTCAGACGTTTCTTTATTTAGTCAGATGACTAAGTTTTATCACATATCAGCCACAATTGACTAATTAATGTAAGTCATCTGCTTCTCCGACTAACTTTTATTGTAATTTCAGACGTAGGGCAGGACTATAATCTTTTAGTGAAAATGACTAACTTATGTTCACAGTGTGGGAAGCAATCAATGCACAGCAAATATCTGCCACAGTTTGTAACAATGACACATTATTCACAAATATTTTGAATTTGTTATAAACAAAGCAACCAGTTATGGGATGCGTTCTGCTGTTGTTGAAAGTTTGGAGAAATGTTGGCTTTGGTTTATACAAACATCTGTTAATCCATGGAGGTAGAAACTGAATGTTTTGCTATCATTCGGGCGTCCATGCCAACCAACCTGGTTCATTTATAGAAAGGTCTATATTGTAAAATATTCACCATTTTGACGGAGAACAGTTGCTGTGACCGTAGTCAATAATCTTCCTTGTTTAATTGCTCGACAGTAGAATATACCAAAGGTATTCTGGTAGCTGGTATTTAGGCGTATTCGACGAGACCCGGGAAAATTGCTTATAGTGTTGGTCCCAGATGGTTCACGGTTGTAGTAATTTATGTTGTAGTTATTATCCCTTGTTTTAACGTATCGTCCATATTGGAGACTTGCGTCAGTATCAGGTATGCCGAGAAAGCAGGTAAATCTGTCGCCTCCAAGAGGTTGTGAAACAACAACAGTCATGCGCACAGTTTCTTCATCTATTATCACAAAAATTAAGAATTAAAAAAAATAATTAGTAAATTCTTGTCCAATGCAAACACCATCTATTGATCTCCTAGCTCAACTGCGTACACAACTCCTTATACAGATCTTCAAAAGCCAGCTTTAGACTCATCTGACCAGTCTTGGTGAGGTCTTGAAATCAACTTCGTGAAAAATTATTTCTTCTCGAAACTACGACACTTCAGAGGAAGCCGTTTCTCACAATGTTTTGTACTATCAACCTCTCCCCATTGCTTGTTACCAAGTAAGGTTTTATGCTAATAATTATTTTGAGTTATTAATACCAATAGTGTCCACTGCCTTTAAGTATATTGCACAATGTAATCTCCACATGAATTTCTGTACACTCTTTGTCCTTATTATTTTTGTTTTCACTTTGCAAAGCGCCCTGGAAAATGCATCTAGAAAGACGGCGTTCTAAAATGCCTGGTAATTAATTGACCGATGAAGTATTCATTCAATGCAAAGTTATACCACATTTTCTCGGAAGCGTTAGATTGTCCCATATAAAAGTAGATGTATTTAAAACTAACCTAATGAGAAAATTTGGTCGCGTTTTTAAATACCGCCGACGAAAATCCTGAACGAATAATGCCCATGCAGAAAGAATATTCCCTCATAGGAATACAAAATCTGAGAAACGTTACTGACAGTAACGCTGTTAGACTGCTCTCACGACTACAGCCGGATTTAAGTTGGGATGTAGACGGGAGCCAGCAACATTGCACTTCACAAACAGAAACATTGTACGACTAAACCACAAGTCTTATAACGGCATCAGCTTAAAATGGCCTTTTGAAGAAACTGGACACTACTGGTAATTTATTGTCAAAGATCAGTATTCTCACTTGTACCCCAACATTACACATATAATACTCAATTGGTCATCGAAATGGCAATAAAACAAAGAAAGGCAAAAATCAACCTCGTTGCACAAATATTTGTGTTTTTTTTACTGCCTTTAATCATTGGTTGATAGTTGCTGTTGTTGGTTCTTTTTTTAAATACCTTAAATGGAAACGTAGGCCTACATAACTTTCTTGAACCAATAAAATTACTATTCGAAATTAAATCTAGAACTTCGGGTCATATCGGTTCAACATCGTACCTAGCATCGTACCATAACGGAACCGGTATACCAAACATCCGGTGGCCTTATACTGTTTGTCATACTCGGTCATTGTAGAAGCCGGAAATGTTGAGAGAGTTCAAATTTCAGGAAAGTCCCTGTCAAATATCGAATAAAACACTCACTGTGTTGTTGAGTACAATAGATTCCATCCTTTCAGAGAAGATGCACGTTTGGTAATCAATTAAAACCTTTGGTTAAAAGCCTATAACAGTGTTGGACATAAAGCATTTTTGAGAAAACTTTACAGCAACAGGAATACACAATCTAAGAAGTTTTAACTTCTTCTGAGAAGTTTTAAAAAACTTCTCAGATTGTGTCTTCCTGTATAGGGATTATTCTTCCGACGCGGGACATCGCTCTGGATTTGTTGTCATATAAAACAAAAACGGGACCAGATGTTAGTTTTATTGTGTATCGTAGGAGGTCCTGTATACGAGGTGTCCCTAAAATCGTGGCAAATCTTTTACCTCTCTGTGCGCGATGTAAACAGTCCCAAGATAAAAATTGTGTGGTTTTATTTGCCAAGCAAAGAGTCTCCTCTCCCTTGACAAAAACTTAGAAACACGTAAGGCTCCACTGGATATTTGCACTTGTTAATGCAAAAACTTTGGTATTTTAGGCATTTCTACAAGGTACAAATGTTGAGGCCATATAAAAATATTTGCCCACCGAAAAAGTTTCATCAAACACTATTTCAATTCACAATTCATGATGATCAACTCATGTGACTGAATATTTTACTGAGCATTCTGGAAAAAAAATACAGAGGCTTAAAGAAGCCATCTGCCTTATATCATTTTCTAATATTTTTGGAGGTTTTGTTTTTTAACCCTCATAGGAATACAAAATCTGAGAAACGTTACTGACAGTAACGCTGTTAGACTGCTCTCACGACTACAGCCGGATTTAAGTTGGGATGTAGACGGGAGCCAGCAACATTGCACTTCACAAACAGAAACATTGTACGACTAAACCACAAGTCTTATAACGGCATCAGCTTAAAATGGCCTTTTGAAGAAACTGGACACTACTGGTAATTTATTGTCAAAGATCAGTATTCTCACTTGTACCCCAACATTACACATATAATACTCAATTGGTCATCGAAATGGCAATAAAACAAAGAAAGGCAAAAATCAACCTCGTTGCACAAATATTTGTGTTTTTTTTACTGCCTTTAATCATTGGTTGATAGTTGCTGTTGTTGGTTCTTTTTTTAAATACCTTAAATGGAAACGTAGGCCTACATAACTTTCTTGAACCAATAAAATTACTATTCGAAATTAAATCTAGAACTTCGGGTCATATCGGTTCAACATCGTACCTAGCATCGTACCATAACGGAACCGGTATACCAAACATCCGGTGGCCTTATACTGTTTGTCATACTCGGTCATTGTAGAAGCCGGAAATGTTGAGAGAGTTCAAATTTCAGGAAAGTCCCTGTCAAATATCGAATAAAACACTCACTGTGTTGTTGAGTACAATAGATTCCATCCTTTCAGAGAAGATGCACGTTTGGTAATCAATTAAAACCTTTGGTTAAAAGCCTATAACAGTGTTGGACATAAAGCATTTTTGAGAAAACTTTACAGCAACAGGAATACACAATCTAAGAAGTTTTAACTTCTTCTGAGAAGTTTTAAAAAACTTCTCAGATTGTGTCTTCCTGTATAGGGATTATTCTTCCGACGCGGGACATCGCTCTGGATTTGTTGTCATATAAAACAAAAACGGGACCAGATGTTAGTTTTATTGTGTATCGTAGGAGGTCCTGTATACGAGGTGTCCCTAAAATCGTGGCAAATCTTTTACCTCTCTGTGCGCGATGTAAACAGTCCCAAGATAAAAATTGTGTGGTTTTATTTGCCAAGCAAAGAGTCTCCTCTCCCTTGACAAAAACTTAGAAACACGTAAGGCTCCACTGGATATTTGCACTTGTTAATGCAAAAACTTTGGTATTTTAGGCATTTCTACAAGGTACAAATGTTGAGGCCATATAAAAATATTTGCCCACCGAAAAAGTTTCATCAAACACTATTTCAATTCACAATTCATGATGATCAACTCATGTGACTGAATATTTTACTGAGCATTCTGGAAAAAAAATACAGAGGCTTAAAGAAGCCATCTGCCTTATATCATTTTCTAATATTTTTGGAGGTTTTGTTTTTTAACCCTCATAGGAATACAAAATCTGAGAAACGTTACTGACAGTAACGCTGTTAGACTGCTCTCACGACTACAGCCGGATTTAAGTTGGGATGTAGACGGGAGCCAGCAACATTGCACTTCACAAACAGAAACATTGTACGACTAAACCACAAGTCTTATAACGGCATCAGCTTAAAATGGTCTTTTGAAGAAACTGGACACTACTGGTAATTTATTGTCAAAGATCAGTATTCTCACTTGTACCCCAACATTACACATATAATACTCAATTGGTCATCGAAATGGCAATAAAACAAAGAAAGGCAAAAATCAACCTCGTTGCACAAATATTTGTGTTTTTTTTACTGCCTTTAATCATTGGTTGATAGTTGCTGTTGTTGGTTCTTTTTTTAAATACCTTAAATGGAAACGTAGGCCTACATAACTTTCTTGAACCAATAAAATTACTATTCGAAATTAAATCTAGAACTTCGGGTCATATCGGTTCAACATCGTACCTAGCATCGTACCATAACGGAACCGGTATACCAAACATCCGGTGGCCTTATACTGTTTGTCATACTCGGTCATTGTAGATGCCGGAAATGTTGAGAGAGTTCAAATTTCAGGAAAGTCCCTGTCAAATATCGAATAAAACACTCACTGTGTTGTTGAGTACAATAGATTCCATCCTTTCAGAGAAGATGCACGTTTGGTAATCAATTAAAACCTTTGGTTAAAAGCCTATAACAGTGTTGGACATAAAGCATTTTTGAGAAAACTTTACAGCAACAGGAATACACAATCTAAGAAGTTTTAACTTCTTCTGAGAAGTTTTAAAAAACTTCTCAGATTGTGTCTTCCTGTATAGGGATTATTCTTCCGACGCGGGACATCGCTCTGGATTTGTTGTCATATAAAACAAAAACGGGACCAGATGTTAGTTTTATTGTGTATCGTAGGAGGTCCTGTATACGAGGTGTCCCTAAAATCGTGGCAAATCTTTTACCTCTCTGTGCGCGATGTAAACAGTCCCAAGATAAAAATTGTGTGGTTTTATTTGCCAAGCAAAGAGTCTCCTCTCCCTTGACAAAAACTTAGAAACACGTAAGGCTCCACTGGATATTTGCACTTGTTAATGCAAAAACTTTGGTATTTTAGGCATTTCTACAAGGTACAAATGTTGAGGCCATATAAAAATATTTGCCCACCGAAAAAGTTTCATCAAACACTATTTTAATTCACAATTCATGATGATCAACTCATGTGACTGAATATTTTACTGAGCATTCTGGAAAAAAAATACAGAGGCTTAAAGAAGCCATCTGCCTTATATCATTTTCTAATATTTTTGGAGGTTTTGTTTTTTAACCCTCCGATCAATATTATTATCTATATTAAAATTTAAACGATCAGCTTGTTGATTCAATTATCACTGTTTATTTATACGCTTTATTATAAATTTTAAGAGAAAAAAGGGGGAAAAATAAATAAAAATCAGATTTGAAAGCCAATGATTATTTTGTTAAATTATTTATTTTTGTTACTTTTTGCAAATTACCATTGTAATTTTAAAATTTAATGAAAAAATATTTTGAATAAAACGAAGACAACTGCTGGCTATAGAGTCATACACAGAGTCTCAAAGAACACTTGTAGTCACTGCAGCTGTTTCTTCCATGTATGGCTTCACCGGGAAACCATGCTTTCTTGTTTGCCGTGAAAACAGGAAAAACTCAAAACAAATGGGGCCAGTTGAAGTCATCGAAGATCGGTGTGTAGTGTGAACATTTCAATGTCCATCAAGTTTTAATATATGTTTGCATACTTCATATTAACAAAAGAAGGTAATTAGGGCATCGGTTGATATAAGGCATCATTATTTTTTCCCAATTCAAAGAAAAAGGCATAATAGCGTGAAAACTGGTAAGGGGAGGATACATCTAAATTTATTTAGACTTAATTGAACGATAAAAAAGGGTATCCATTGCATTGAACAAGTTGCTTTATTCTGTATGCAAAGACCAACTTGAATCCTGTGACATTACAACAGAGCAACAGCAGCCCCGACTTCCTGCAGGCATTTTGTACACAGCTCGAGGGAAAAGAAGAAAAAAAGTAATTTCATATTTCTGTGATTGCGAAATAACCTCCAAACTGAACGAGTTTAAACACTACCCCAATAACGCAATGCTTTTCACTCATTATTTCTTCTGGTGAAAAAAGTGTCAACAAGTCACAGTTATTCAATTCAAATTAAACCGTATGGTATCCTCATTTTCAAATCCAGAAAATCAGTTCCAATCAAAAGCCAACAGGTGGTTGCAGAGGAGCCAACTCACTTTTTGTCCAGAACCTGCCGTCGATTTCACAAAACTCTTTCTAACTTAAGACTAATCTTAGGACTTAGGACGAGTCCCAACCATGCACTGTAGCATGCAGACCTTAATATTAATATTAAGTTAGGACGAGTTACTCGTCCTAACTCGAGTTAAGACGAGTCCTAACTCTTTGTGAAATCGACCCCTGGGTCCCATCTCCCTGTTTTTATAGCCCAGGATCAGTCAGTTTGCATTTTTACAAAAACACTGATGTAATTTCCCCCTGGTCTTTACATAAAATCGTTCCCTCTATGGTCACGGCCAATGACGTGGGACTCGACCTGTTCTTCATGGAAAACATTTGTCAAAATTATATTAGGGAAAGAGGATGACTTTTTCATCAAAATTAATATTCTTTATCCTCGATGCAAATTTAAAATCTATTAGAGGATGACTTTGAGTTCATGTTCCAAACCATTGAGGAATAAATTATACTGGACCGTTTACCACCGGTAAGCAGAAGGGCAAACTTCAAAGAGCTACTTAACGGCCGATTTTATGCTTAGTTTTTAGTAGGATTTTCATTTCATGCGCTGCTAAACGAAGGCACAAGAAAGGACATGGGCATACTAACCTTCCGGTGCTTACTATTAAACGAAAATGAATGATTTCACACTGTAAATCCGTGAACGCCCAAGATGACCGCCTAATTTTCTTGCTAACCTGTAGTGAAATACGTTCACACCTTAGCACGAAACTGTGCTTACCGTCAAGCAGCTCTATGAAATTGGGCCCTGCTGTTTTAGCTATGAGACCTTTGAAATTTGCTCTGTGAAATAGTTTCTGCTACCGTGGTTTAACATTTCCTTAAAGACACTGGACTCCTTTGGTAATATTGTCCAAGAACAGTCTTCTCAACATATGCACAACAAAATAAACCTGTGAAAATTTGACCTCAATTATTGGTCGTCGAAGTTGGGAAATAATAATGGAAGAAAAACACCCTTGTCACACGAAGTGTGTGCTTTCAGATGCTTGATTTCAGAACCCGAAAAGAATTCTGAGGTCTCGAAAACAGCGTTACTTCAGAGGGAGCCGTTTCTCACAATTATTTTGCGTAATAACCAATAGTGCCCAGTGCTTTTAAAGAGAGCAAGCAATGTGGAAGAAGGTTCTGAATTTGAATTTAGGCTGTGTTCATCCAGTGTTGAGTGTGGCCTTGTTTTGACAGCCCTCACGTAAACGCCATAGATCTATGACATTACTGCCATTTTAGACAGAAGATTGATCAAACAAATGAATGTGCCATATAGCCACAAGATACACATAAAACGTAACAACAAACCATTCTTCTTCTTAACTTACCTCCCGTGTCACCTTTTGCTGGTTGCAAGTAAAGCACAGCGAATATCAGAAGTAAGTGTTTACAAATCATTGTAATTCGGGTTGATTTTGGTGTAAAATGGTCTCTGTGTGGCTTTCTGAAATTAAAACAAAAGTATAGTGTTGTTACTTTACTATTGAAATGGCTGCGTCATTGGGAGGCAGGAAGTGTGTTTGTGGAAGGGAAGGAAAACCACATGCTGAGTTTCCAATCATACCTCCCAATGCGTTCCATAATAGTGCATGACAGAAACAGATAGGAGAATCTTCATATCAATACTATACTATTGTAAAATGGTTTCGGTTATCCTGGGCCAAAAACTCTACAGCCAGTGATCGAAAGTGTTGGAGGGAGGCAAATGGGAGGATCATGGGGAAAACCCCCGTGGCACAGGAGAAAACCAAGACATCGTCATTCTACTCACATCCATGCCGTAGTCGGGAATCGAACCAGGGTCACAGTGGTGAAAGACGAGCGCCTTAACAAGCAGTAACCACCCATGGCACACATTAAAACTGGAACTTGGGTCTATGCGCGAGTAAGCCATTTTGAGATTATGGTGTCAACATTCATGTGACTCTCTTGCTTAGGTAAATTTGTCTGTATACCTACACCTAAACCAAACAGTGCACGACGTGTCTGCCATACCTTAATAAGGCTGATTATTATATAGGCTGTTTTTGTTCCTCGATTACTCCATACCCAGAAAAAGCCCTATTGTTCTCATACTTAAACACATTCTTTTCCTCGTATACCCCCCAAAAATCTTCTAAAGAAATCGTGAGATTAATAGAACACAATGAATACACAATAGGAGGCAGTGAGGCACCATGGCAAACACTGAGCACAGTATACGGGAAAGATCGATATTTAAATTGAAATGTCCTCCCCCTGCCTTCTCTGCCTTTCACCTCAGTGACCAATGGAGGAGTTCCTTCCACCATGATTGACCCCGGTTCGAATCCCGGACTATAGGGCCTCGAAAATAATAACATAATAATTTGATGATTTATATTGCGCCCATTCCATAAAAAGTCAAGCGCATAACAAAATAGATTAAAGTTTTCAGTCCCTTTACCTGTCTTGGGTTTGCCTTCTTTTGTTTTCCCCCTCCTATATCTAGAACTGACATGTCTGTTCTCTACGCATAGAGCTACGGTGGCCCTGAAGGAACATCACATAATTATCACAATTGTGCGCATGCGTATGCGATGTCGTGGATAGCTATCATAGTTCACGTCACAACACTTGTTACTTTCGAGGATTTGTGTCACTTTTTTTTCTTTTTTCTTTTTCTTCAGAAATAGGCCTAGCATTACCTTTAAACAATTTTATTTCGGTCTGTTCTTCTCTTATACAAAGCAACCAATGGGGGCGTTTGACGACAAAGCTGATGGAAAGTCACATGCACGTGCTCTTTTCGAAGCCAAGGCTTGTCGGCTTCAGCTTCGGTTCACACCCTGACAGTGATTTTGAAGAGACTCACTTTCAGTATAGAGATTCAAACGCGTGGTCGGACCGAAGCCGAAACAGAGACCCGTGTTTCGAAAAGGGTTTATACCGGGCAATAATTAGCTCTACTTTGTACTATAATTGCAAATACCGTCTCCTGAAGATGACTATAGCATGATAGTCGAAACGTTAAGAATATTTTACTCAGCGGCAGTGAAGTTTGGTAGCAAGAGGTCCCCTCGTGCCAATAAGCAAAGTCGATTTCCTACCTCCCTAGTTAGTACTTCATAATAAGCAGGACGACAGTTCTTTTCAGAACTAAAATAGTTCCATGCATTCTGAAATCTACTCGGCGGCAGTAAATAGCAAAACAAATTTAAAACTGATGAGAAACGTTAATGTCAGATACCTTTCTAAGATGTTGTATTCCAATTCTGGATTGTTCTTCCCGCCTGGGAATAACATCTGGATTTTCGGAAATATCAAAAATGCTACTACGCTAGATTTTCACGGGTTAGTTCTGCTATATATAGACTTACATTTATACATGATTAAGACAATAGAACGGTTCCCGAAAACAAATGGTGTGCGTTCCCTTTAAACTCACTGACAGTAAACAAAGATGGCTTTTCCATTAAAAGGTCAAACCGGTGCAAATATTTATCTTTACCCTGAAATGACCTTGACAAAATATTGTGTTTAATTTGTGTAAAGAGGCGCACATCATTTCCTGGTTGAGATGCATGGGTTAATGTTTTGTCCCCGATTAACTTAATTGTTTTGTAAACGATTTATTGTTAATTTAGCTCTTCGTTATTTATTTATAAATTTTACTTTTGTGAATTAAACTTATGGTTATGATAAAATAAAATATTTGAGTCTGACTTGAAAGCCACTGGATACTGTTGAGAATTACTCGAAATAAGTGAAAGTAAACAACATCATGAGAAACGGCTTCTTCTGAATTTTGAGACAGAGGTAACTTCTCACTCAAATATTAAAATACTTTATCAGACCTTTTTACGCATCTCAAAGCACATAAATTTGTGCAAACACATTGTGAGAGACGGCTCCCTCTGAAGTAACCTAATTTTTTAGACAGAGGTAATTTCTCACTCAAATATTACAATACTTCAGACTTTTTTACAAAGGTGTGCAACAATGGTGTTGTTTCCCCATTACATATTCTCTTAGTAACTTTGATGACCAATTGAGTCCAAATTTTCGTAGGTTTGTTGTTTTATGCATATGTATACACCAAGTGAGATCGTCATTTGACATTTAAGAAATTACACATTAACACAAGGCAAAGTGAAATTCCAAACAAGGTGTCCAGTGCCTTTAAAACTATGACTCCAAACACTTCCTCAAGGTCCCAGTAATTTTGGGAAACCGTTGTTGATCCGTGCCCAAGGTAGCAAGGTCACATCGGAGTCCCGCTTTTTTGTTTTGTTTACAATCAAAAGTCTTTATATACGTCAAATGTATATTTATGATAATCGTCTACAAACAGGCACATCACGTGACATTATAATAAACATTGTGATTCAAACAGCCCTCATTTTAGTAGGAAAGTTGGAGAGTGCGAGAGTTGGATCGAAAATGTCTGTGGGACACAACTTTGTTGGCTGTCGGCTCTTTATTTCTGCGTTCATACTCTGTTGTCTTCTCGGTAAGTGTTTGTTAACTTCTGGCAAATTGCATCAAAATATGCAAAGTTCATTATACAGAAAACAACCGTTGACATCTTGCGTTTATTTTATCAGTCCTTGATACAGAGTATTTTAACTTTTAACTTAATATGTACATACGGTTTACTTTCACAGCAGAGTAAGAAGAAATTTGACAGGGTAAAGAAAAATGCTCAGCGGATCATAGGTTTAATCTTGCCATCCTTGGATATAGAATTTGAAACAAAAATGGTTGCCAAGTTAAGTACAGCAATGAAGGACCCGACCCACCCACTTTTTAATTGCTTTGTTTTTAATCGCTCTGGTATTAGACTCCGTCCACCACAAACAAAATCACTTCGTTTTCGACAATCCTTTGTTCCCAATTCAATTCATATTTTTAATTCTTTAGTCAAACGGTAATTACTTATTTTTTAACTGTACCACAAATGTTTTGTATAATTTTAAAGTAACTTGTAAGTATTGTCAGTAATCTATTCCAATCATTCGCTGTAATTTTAGCAATATACAATTTTTTCGTGGTTTTGTATTGTGCTTTACATTTTATTGTTCGGTTTTACTCCAATTTCATTCAAAAGCAGCTAGATTTCAAAAGAAAAACCTAACATTCTCATTAATTTTGACCAAGTCTGCTAATTTGTACATGACTACAACAAAAACCTTTTTTTTGTTTCCCAAAAACACTCACTCTGTCAAATTGGTACTTTGTATCACAGTCTAATGCGAAACCCAAATGTGAAGAACTGAAGCAAAACTCACGCTTCACGAAAAATTGTGCATGGTTCCCTTTTTTTTAATGGCGTTACCAAATGGTGTTTTGAGTATAAAAATTATCAGATTTCAGTACTGTCTGTCGGTAAAGCTCTTTTGTTGAATGTATCTATTGATTCATACAATTCATAGCAGGCCTTTGCAGGCAAACAGCCGCTCTCAATGTGATTGGTAAAAATGCTTTCCAGTCTTCAACTTCGTGGACAAAGACAGCCAACAAAGCTGTAGACGGGATCACACCTTATAGTGTGTCGTGCTCCTCAACGGGTGAGTACATTGGTGTAAAGGAACATCAAAGATGTTTTTGTTTTGCTAACAAAACAGATGCTGGCGGTGTTAGCACTTTATGAAATCCACCATAGACATTAACTGACAAACCGGTTTAAGTTTGAGATCGATTGGACATCTGGGTCACGAGGAAATAGTGCAAAACTGATAACACATTATTTTAGCACGACATAAAACGACATAAAACGCTCACTGGGCGATCAATTTCAAACGGGAAAGTAGTTTTATTCATTTCTTATCATAATATATATGAAATTACAGACAGAAATACTTTAAGGGATGTTTTCTTCTATCATCGCGTTACACCGTGTAAGTTTTTGGTTTTTTTACCAACTCTGTAATGTTCCTTGAAAGGCACTGGGCGCTATTGGTAATTACTATAGCAATAATTGTAAGCATAAAAAACAACCTACTTGGTAAGGAGTAATGGAGAGTTATTTATAGTATAACACATTGTGAGAAACGGCTCCCCCTAAAGTAACGTAGTTTTTGAGAGAGAAAAAAAAGAAATTGTCCATTCAAGAGTTCAGGCTTTGAGCCCTTCTTATGCATCTGAAAGCACACATTATATTAATTGTACAATTTTTTTTTTCATTGTCCTCTTACATCTTCGGAGACAGTATTGGGTAACATTTTTCTCAGATTTTTCATTTTATGCACCAAGTGAAAGACTGGTATTTTACATTACCTATACTCTGACTGAGTGCCACTTCCATGCACAATTTCCCTTAATTTTCCCATACCTTGTTTAATGCTTAAAACGACCTCTATACACGATGAACGCCCCAAGAGCGTTGATTACGTTGTCATACAAATGCTGAACTTAAACATTGTTCATTTATTCATAACAAGTAAAACAAAAAAATAAAATAAAAATACATTCGCGGACTCTATTTTTGTTTGCCATTGGGTTAGCAATTAATAGCCTCTTTGAGTTTGTGTTCCCGAGCCATAAAACTGTGCATAACTGCAAGGTACAAAAAATGTATTTTTATTTTTATTTTTTTTTTTTTTAATGCCAAGAAAACTACAGGCGGGAATCAGCAAAAGACAAAATCCATTCATCTGCTCAGAACTAGGAGCAATCCAAATGCTATTCTTTATCCCCGGTGCAAATTTAGCATCAATTAAATCAATGCGGTAACCGCTGCTAAAATGTTAGTATTCTAAACTGCCTCTTTCAATCTCAGTGGTCTTGTTTGGTAAACACACTGCTCTAGATTGGCAGAGGTCGTGGGCTCTAATCTCAAAGGAGTAACTTTTGCCTGTGGTCTTGTTCACAGAACTCGGGAAAGTACCAAGTCTAAAGTGTACTTTTTATGTTGCACGACATCGTACCGCTCAGAATTTTTTTGTTAACGCAGAATTCAGTAATTAGGTAAAGTGGAGGTGAAGGTCAAAGATATAAAAATTATTGCGTCTCTCCTATTACTAGACTTGTGGACAAGTCGCTAAATGTCTGTCGCATTGATAGCGCTTTAAATCTCTCTGTGATTGCCGCGACACTGGCAGTATTCTCGCGAGACTGCTGGCCCCGCGAAACAACTGCTCTCACGACTACGGGTCTATTATTGGGAGTAGAAGTCGGCAACCAGCAGCTTCGCGCGAGAGCACTCAGATCTCACGAGAGCAGTATTCAATCGCGGAAACCTGAATCACGCCGCCACCACGTCTCGACTTTCTCACACCGCGACAGAACACTTAACGACTTGTCCACTTAACGACTTGTTACGGGACCTGAAAACTACGCATGCCGAATAAAACTGCTTCGAAATGTTGTCATCCGAAATGAAGGAAGTGGGCTCTTGGCTTGACGCTTGACCTTAGCAAACTCAACATCCTGCTTCCTTACCAAAAAAACCCAGCTAGCATAGACAGAGATTCAAAACAAATAGATTTCGTGAAGAGTCACTCAATGGCATATTGAGGACACAATGATCAATCTATTTTCTTTACTGGTTGAATGAACTAATCTGCTTCTTGCAACCGGTAACTTCGTTGACCACAACCCAATTTCATGTAAAAGAAGTCAAAGTTTGTTATTTTGTCTATCAGCCCTCCCCGCGGTCATAAAATCTATCCTCTATCAGATGGTGAAATTCACAAAAATATTCCTAGCACCGGTACCAATTCATTCACATGTTCACATAATTATATTATTCGTGGGGATCGTAAGATAACGTTTGAAAAATTACTCATTAGGTTACACAAGAGGTTCTGCATACACTGCAATTGGCTGCCTCCAAGTTTTCTGCCAAAAAACTGTCTAGTGGGACAATGCACTGAGATTGTCAGATATCACCACAGTGATTTGTATTGTGGTATAACTAGCAATGGGAAGTTTTTGAGAAAGAGATTTATCACTCAAATAATAAAATACTTCAGCTGAAGCTGTTTATTATAAACAAGTAATGCAACAAGGGTCTTATTTATTTCTCTTTGAACTTTGTTACGGGCCTGGGTTAATCTGTGTGTTTTGATCTCATTCTTAGCGTCGGAAGTCCATCCATGGTGGCGGATGGATCTATCAGGAAGTTTATGTATAAGAGAAATCACCATAGCAAACCATGGGCCAGATGGTAAGAACATTTCCTTTTCAAACCACAATCATAACACAAAAGCAAAACTCTTCTTCTTGACCCACTTTCAAAACGGTGCACCTTCATTTTTAGAAAATAACGACCACAGGTGTTTGTCTGTCACTTATACGCCGGTGTTTGCTTTCCCAAATACTGAGTATAGAACATTCAATTACGATTCTAAATGTTTTCAGAGCTATATGCAAAAGTGTCATAAGCCATTTGGTGATGTGGTTAACGCTTTGTGTAACATGTTTATATAAACCAAAACAAAACGAGTGCCCTCGTAGTGAGTCCACAACATCTTTTAAAAAGGATAAACCGAGGTCTGCGTGCGTCAAATAGCTATTAGGGAGGTTTGTATAAAAAAGGATGCATGTTACACGCAAATAATATGGAACGTGAACGTCAGACACTTAGAGCTATATTAGACACATAGAGCTATATTGACCCCATGCACCAATGGGTGCGTTCGTTTAGCTTCCCTAGGTCGACCCCGGTGTGTGGAGTATTTTTTTTCTAGGACGAACGTGTGCAGATAATTACCCACGTTCGTCATGGAAAAGAAAACCGCGACACACCGGGGTAGACCAAGGGGAGCTTAACGAACGCACCCTATGACTTAATCACATGATAACACTTGCTTGCGCCATATTGGGAGTCTGGTTCCCTATGTGTGTTGTGCACAAAGCGACGCGGATGAAGCTTCACAAGCACCGTATCTTTGCATGCAATTTGACTCTCAAAATGGCAGACCGTGGCAGAGAGAAAGTCGTGTGTGACGTCTGCGCAGGGACCAATACTTTGACGCTAGTTGGCAGCAGACAATTTAATTTTCATGCGTTTGAATTAAAGCTGTTTTGCTTTTCCAGTTGTTACTGCGTTTCAAATTCAGAATTCGGTCATTCAATTTCGTTTTGAGGCATTCAAGTTCCTTAAAGAAAGACGTTGCCTTGGATCGGTCGAGTTGGTCTTTCAAAAGCGTTTGTAACCGTTTTTTATAAAATGCATATGGTTAGAAAGATGTTGTAAAAGTAGAATACAATTATTTACACAAATCTGCCTCGAAATTGCGTGGTTTTCGTTTTACTTTGCGAACTAACACGGTCGGCCATTTATGGGAGTCAAACATTTGACTCCCATAAATGGCCGACAGTGTTTGTCGACGAGGTAAAAGGAATACCACGCAATTTTAAGGCATATTTGTGTGGATCATTGTATTATACTTTTAAAACCTCTTTCTAACCATGCATTTCATAACAAACGGTTTCAAACGATTTTTATAGACCAACTCGTCCGATCCAAGGCAACGTGTTCCTTTAAGCACTCTGTTCAATTTAGCGTAGCGTCATTCTTTTTCGTAAAACACACGCCTCGAGAAGTGTCTGCGAATTTGAATGCTGCTTTAATGAATTGTTAAATTGAATGATTATTTTGTTAATTCGAATGACGCAACATTACATTTGACTAATCCCAAAACGAAATCGAATGACCCTTTTGGGTAGCATTCGATTTTGCGCGAAATAGAATAGCTTGGTGGTTAAATTGGCTGCTCTTTTTCCGAAATTGACCGAGAAAACCTATATATACATCGATGTTGGATATCATTTTGCATATTAATTTTTCTGTGCAAGGAGCTCCTGTTCTGATTTACATAACCAAGGAATAATTTAGCTCGGATATCTGCTGCCAACTAGCGTTCAACAATCTCTTTCATTATAATTTCAATTATTTAGGGCTCGTCATCAAATGGTGCAGTTTACGAATCGTCTAAGTTCCGCACAGTGTTTATTGACAATATTAAACAGAGCGTAGAGTTATTGAATATGGAGCCCAAGTACAAGGAAATGATCCTTAAATGCACTGGACACACAGATGCAACCATGGTGTGGGTTTTTCATGAGTGCAAATTCAATTACCAATTGAGTTCAAAAGTTCACACGTTTAATACTTAATGGGTTCACCAAGTGAGCATACTGGTCCTTGACAAAGTCAAGTGCTTCTAAGGAAAGTTACCTCATAATATATCTGCTGCCACCTAGCGTCCCATAGTCTGCTTTACTAAATATTATGTTTCAAAAACTGTTTCAAGTCACTCGCCTGATCGGAGCTGTCGTGCGGGTTGGCGAGAGCTCAATTTTGACTGACAACAGCGTGTGTGGGATAGTGACCGAATCTCTGGCTCAACCACGTGGATGGCTGGTGATGACCTGTGAGCCACCTCTCCAAGGTCGATTCATTAGCGTCGATATCGATCACGAAGAATCGGAATCGCCAGTTGCGCTGAAGATCTGTGAAGTGTTTGTGACAGAATCGTTCTCTACCGAATGCCCAAATGTACAAGGTAGGTTATTAATATCCACTTACGTAACTCTCTTTTGCCTTCGCTCGTCCCCAGCGCCTTGCTTTAACCAAAGTCGCTGGGATGGGCAAACGTATCAGGCACTGTCATTGGTTTAATGATGCGCAGTCCCATCATGCATCACACTCACACTGCGCCATATTTCTATGCACTGCAGACGTGGTACTTCCTGAACAAGAATCTGTGCAAGCAATTAGCCCATCCCAGCGGTCCTGGATAGACTGGCCGCTGGCCGCTGGGGCCGAGCGACAAATAGGCGTACTCGGTACGCACCCAATCATTAGGCGTGGAATGAGGTGCACGCTGGTCTAACAACAGCGATCAAGTTTGAACCCTAGATAGACCAGCCTGCAACTCAGTCAACAGTTAGCGCTTGCGCAAGCAATGGGTATTTGTGAAAAGGTCAGTGATACCGTTTGTGAAAAGGTCTATGAAAACTTACGTTGTAAAGTCTGCTGCCACCTAGCGTTTGAAAGTCTCCAATTAGTCTGACCTCTACAATTAAGCCGTCCTGTATGGGTATTTCATACCATTTTGTTTGTTTCAGCTTATTTGGAAGCAATTTCCTTCTTGTGTTTGAAGGCTATCATTGTAAGCAAAAAAGTGTTGATTTTCCTTCAAATACAAACTATTAAAAGGTCAAAACCACTGTGGAGATTGATAGCAGCCTCTTTTGAATGATCCACCTACAGTCCTAAGCACATTAATTTCCCAGAGGGGGGAGGGGTACAGAATATCCGGTGAAAAGCATTTCTAACCGATTGTTATAAAATGCATATGGTTAGAGAGATATTGTTAGAACATAATGATCCACACAGTTAGTATCATTCGAAATTGCGTGGTTTTCCTTTTACCTCGTCGACAAACACGGTCGGCCATTTATTGGAGTCAAATTTTTGACTCCCATAAATGGTTGACCGTGTTAGTTTGTAAAGTAAAAGGAAAACCACGCAATTTCGAGGCAAATTTGTGTGCATTTGTGTCCATATGCATTTTATAACAAACGGTTACAAACCCTTTTTGAAGACCAGCTCGGTCGATCCAAGGCAACGTGTTCCTGTAATAACTGTTTTATGATTATATTCTTCATCGCTGATGCTATAAATCCGCCAACTATTTCAACTTCTCACTCAGTAAACAAGACATCCTACCTGGATACAACATGTTACTCATCATCACCCCTGATAGACCCCGCCGTTGATAATGACTTCTTCATCGGTGCTTACATGGGCAGCCGAGATGCCTCAGCTGACATCTTCTTCGGGAGGAAGTCTGGAACGGGCCACCCAGACACCCCAGGTCTGCCTCTGGGCGCCCATCAGGTCAACCACCCCTCTGGGGATACGTCAGCCTCACTATGGTACTTGCCCCAAAATGGGGGCAATACTCGGATAGGTGCCTTCTACTGCCAAGCGGATTTGGACGATGTAGTAACTCAGATAACAACAATCGTCTTGCATAAGAATGGTATGAAACACCTTTCACAACCTCCTCTAATACAACATCATTTTTAAACAAGCCACACCACTAAAAAAGGGCACAATTTTCACACTCCACTCTTACGTTAGAAAATAATGTTCTTTTCCTAAACTTCCCCAATATACAAGAAAAATAATCACCACAAACGTTATGTTTTGGTGAACTAATGGTGGAGCTGCTCGCTGCCAAAACTTAACGTAATCATTGCAAACAAGATGATTACAAAAAAATTAACTTTTCTTCCCCGCAGAAAATGAAGTTCACATCCGACCATTGACGTTGACAAAGACCGTGAATGTTGGCGAGTCAGTCACCCTGGAAATGCGGAGTGTGAACCCACCAACTTCTGCCTTCAGGTGGAGGCACAACAGTGGACCTTTTATTGACAGGTCGCAGGACGGTCTGACACATATCATCTCAAATGCTTGTTTAGGCGATGCCGGAGTTTACGAGTGTCATGTTTACGAGGTTCGTCCATCTTCAACTCCACGGTATTATGAGACTAATAGTAAGAGGTAAGTGTTACTTGTTTGTGCAACAAGGATGGTTTTCTTCTTTTATTGTTATCTTGCAGCTTCGATTAAAAACATTTTTGAGTCCAAGTTTTCACAGGTTTGTTAATTTAACCATAATTAGGTTGAGACACACCACCAAGTGAGAATATTGTCTTTGCAATATTACAAAAGGTTTCCAATGCCTTTAAGTTTTATGTGGTTGATTTTTCAAATGTTATATCACATCATATCAACGGCCATTTTTTCAAGAATATTAAATTAGCGAGTGCTTTCTTCCAGTGTTAATTGATTGTGCTAATCAATTAGTGTTTTCAGAAATTAAGCTATTTTGTTGTACTGATAATTGGCCAGTATAGGCTACACACATGGATTGTGGCCAGTATAGATTGCAGTTCTGCCGGCCAATGTAGCTACAACTATAGCTGGCCAGTATAGGCTATACACTTGTGGCCAGTATAGATTGCACTTCTGCTGGCCAGTATAAATTGCACTTCTGTCGGTCAGTAGACTGCACTTCGCTGGCCAGTATTTGCCGGCCAGTAGATTGAGGTTAATGGCGGAGGTGCGCCAATGGATGGCGCACAATCGTCAAAAAGTCAGCTGTGGTGCCCCTACGACCATACAATGTTAAAGTACAAGTACAAGGTATAAGTTCTGCTAACATTCAGTGCACTGTAAATCTGTAGGCTTGTATGTTGTATATAATTGCATAATTTTCAACCGTTTGTACATAATCTGCTTTGTCATTTTGTCAAGTAATCTTTATATTTTTAAATTATTGTATATTGTGTATTAGTGTGTTTTTATAACTGTATTGCTGTTTTTTAATTTCTTAGGTTTGTTAATGATTAATTACTTAGATTAGTTCTTTTTAGCCTTTGTTTTTCTTTTGTTAAATTGTATCTATGTGAAGCGCCTTGAGCGTCTTTTAGGCGGACTTTGGCGCTTTGTAAGTTTTCGTTATTATTATTATTATTATCATTATCATTATCATTATCATTATCATTATCATTATCATTATCATTATCATTATCATTATCATTATCATTATCATTATCATTATCATTATCATTATCATTATCATTATCATTATCATTATCATTATCATTATCATTATCATTATCATTATCATTATCATTATCATTATCATTATCATTATCATTATCATTATCATTATCATTATCATTATCATTATCATTATCATTATCATTATCATTATCATTATCATTATCATTATCATTATCATTATCATTATCATTATCATTTTTTGAATTGAATTGAATTGAATGCCTTGTAAGTTGCCTACATCTCTAACAAAAACATTCCAACCATATGATGTTCATAATCCAACGAACGTCAATTCTCTTTGCAGCATGTCCATCGGGAAGGTGGGGGACGGACAATAGCTGCTCTTTCATATGTCCAATTTGCTACAATGGCGGCATTTGCCATGATAAATCTGGACAATGCATTTGTGCACCAGGATTTAAAGGCAACCACTGCGAAGAAGGTAAGCCAATATTTTGTTGAAGTTTTTGACAAAGATTCAAGCGTCATTCGATCATTCGATAACCAATCAATCGATAAGTTGTGTCTCTTAAGTGTAGTTTTCAATGCACTTGCTTTATACTATTTTAAGCATGGATTTAATTATTTGTTTAAACTCTTGTCAAAAGTTCTTGGACGTGATGTCTTTGCTCAAGATGGCAGCCATTACTGCATGGGTTCAAGAGATCCCCATGGTAACGGTTGCCGAGGAAAACTTTTCTGCCTGCCTGATCCGTATGGATGCTCGTGTGCAGCAGGTTACAAAGGACTTGACTGTATGCAAGGTGAGTGCATTAAAGGGGCAACGACAACAAAAATATAATTATATAATTGTAAAAAGAGATTGCGCTCAACTGCTTTTAAAATCACTCAAACAAAAATCATTGAAACAAAAGCAGATACAGGTACTTGCAAAAGCAATATCCATATATACAATAAAAACAGGGAGGCAGGGACCACAATTTAAGAACCCAAAACCCAATACGAATGGACTTGAAGGCAGTGGACACTATTGGTAATTGTCAAAATCCAATCTTCTCATTTGGTGTATCTGAACATGTACATAAATTAACAAACCTGTGAAAAATTGAGCTCAATTGGTTGTCGGAGTTGCGAGATAACTATGAAGAAGAAAAAAAACACCCTTGTCACACGAAGTTGTGTACTTTCAGATGCTTGATTTCGATACCTCAAGTTCTAAACTTGAGGTCTCGAAATTAAATTCGCGGAAACTTGAGGTCTCGAAATCAAATTCGCGGAAAATTACCTCTTTATCGAAAACTACATCACTTCAGAGGGAGCCGTTTCTCACAAGGTTTTATACTACTATCAACCTCTCCCTATTACTACTTACCAATTAAGGTTTTATGCTAACAATTATTTTGAGTAATTACCAATAGTGTCCACTGTCTTTAAACCCACTAAATCTTAAATATAAATCCTAAACTCTAAATCTAAAATAAAACTTGTACCAAAGAACATCTCTCCAAACTATGAAGCAGGAATTAAAAAAGTAATCATTATTTTCAGAATGTGAAGAAGGGACCTACGGAGCTGACTGCAAACAAACATGTCACTGCGCCACCAACGTCACATGTTTCAAGGACACAGGGGAATGTCAGGGTGGTAGGTTGTTGTTGTTGTTGTTGTTGATTTGTTTAAATATTATTGTATTTTTTCTGTCATTTACATTTTCGTCAAGTGAGAGTCTAGCTTGTTGTTATTTTTTGTCCATGTTGTGTTATTGTCGCAAAGGTTGGTTCATACAAGCTTTAAATCGTCTGCTCAAAACCATAAGGTTCTAATGGCAATTTAATAATAACTGGTCATTCTTTAATAAATGAAAACTACAAGTAACAAAAATAAAATAAAATAAAAAAATAATTTAAAAACGAATGTTTCTTTTGCCAAACAGAAATAAATCAACAAACCCCATTTACAAAGTAGTAAAAATAAAAAGTTCATACAAATTGCATTCAAGGACCTTATAGTTCCGAGCAGACGAAATAGATTACTTGCAAATAACGTCAACCCCAAACGAAGACATATCATTGGCTGAGAGTGTTGTGCACGTTTCCATGGTTTGATTGTAGCGATGGAACAAAATTATCATACAAATCAACCTCCTGGTTTTCGCGTCTTGATTCGAATTGACTAAAAGGTTTTAATAGTATTACTTTTTTACGAGTGTGTTTTTTGGTGGAGACCAATGTCTGACGCTGTATCTGTTGACTTTGAAAAAAATGTATTTATTTTTTTAAATACAAATCTAAAGTGGCTGTGCTGTACTATTTCCACTTTTCTTATTTTAACAGAAAAGTGTTGGGGAAATTGGTCGGCAGTGAACGTTTTTTTTGTCTCGAGATAAATGGTATTTTTGCAGATCCTTAAGGTAGCAATTAAAAAAAAGAAGTTTTGTTGCACTTTAATACTCTTATTGAACTGCGCCTTGAACACCCAGCAGGGTGGATATGTGCGCATTACAAGTCTTATTATTATTATTATTATTACTGACATTAGGGAGTCTTGTTATGTTATTAACCACGTTATGAGTTATTTGGAAGAAATGAAAAGTATATTCATTGAGTTTAATTTAGTTTAGTAAGAGACATGTTTCATATTCTTTGAACCAAGAGTAAACTCACTGTCCTATTTTGTTTTGTTTTTTAGATTGTGCTTTCACATATTTTGGAGTGAACTGTCAACAAACAGGTAACATTTAAGTCCACTGAAATAAAACCAATCATTATCACAAAAATTTGCATAATGTGCATAATTAACACAATTTTTTTTCAACTCATAGAATATTCCGGAAAGTATAAAGTGAACTAGTGTTCATAAACATAAACAAATATTAATCGAATATCCCATTTTAGCAATTTCCAGTCGCATTTTTTTTGTTATAGTTTAAACCGTCCAACATTAATTCACTTTTACAGAACTCGGGAAAGTACTAAATTTACAATGTTAAATCACATGGTATATGGTTAAAACCAAACTGAATATTCTTTATCTCCGATGCAATTCAACATGTAATATAATTCATGTTTTATTCAAACTTATTCTGATCTCGCGATTTCAGCTTGTCCAGTGGGGAGGTTTGGCGTTGACTGTCAGCAATCATGCCATTGTGCTTCAAGCACTGCCTGTCATCAAGACACAGGAGAGTGTGATGGACGTGAGTAACAATTATTATTAGTGTCAATGTCAATACCGATTAAAGGCACTGGATACTATTGGTAATTACTCAAAATAATGTTAAGCATAAAAACATTACTTGTCTGCGCAAAACTATAGGGTAATTGATGGGATTTTCAAAAAACGTCATGATCAAAAAGGCCTTATGGAAAAAAAAGTCAAACAAGTTTGTTGTTTTTTTTCCAAAAAATACTTTGATGACCACTCTTGATCAATCAACCACATCACCAGGAGCTTCAAAACATGCAAAAGCAGTTCTTCAAAAATAATACAAATTGCACTGAAGACCTAGACCTCACAGTTCTGAGGAGACGATCTCCAAGTCAATCACGTAGACCACTGCGTTGTTATTAAACACATTTTCTTGATTTCTCCCTCGTTTTTCTTCAAATTATATAGCTTGTGCTGCAACTTACTTTGGACCTGGCTGTCAACATACAGGTAAATCAGGGGACAAAAGTGTAAACAACAACAATAACAGCAACAAACCATTTACATTGATGTATTTATTTATCAATTTCATGTGAATTTATTTTGATAACTTTCGTTTTGGCTTGCTGTGGCCCACCCAAGAAATATGCATTGCATTTACATGCAAGTGAATTTTTGTAAAAGGCTCTTTCTAAACGTATACAGTGCTTAACACACATCGGTGTCAGGGTAGAAACACAAACAGTGTTCTTTATCCCAATGCAAGTTTAATATCTAATTTGCTAAGTACAATTGATTGGTAGCCACTCAGTTCAGTGAGTGTGGATCTGTCAGCTGAGGAACCTACAAAGCATTTTTTTATTTAACAATAATATGGAATACAGTCTCCTGACGATGACTTAAAGGCAGTGGACACTATTGGTAATTACTCAAAATAATGATTGGCATAAAACCTTACTTGGTGACGAGTAATGGGGAGAGGTTGATGGTATAAAACATTGTGAGAAACGGCTCCCTCTGAAGGGACATAGTTTTAGAGAAAGACGTAATTTTCCACGAATTTGATTTCGAGACCTCAGATTTAGAACTTGAGGTCTCGAAATCAACCAACTATAACGCACGCAACTTCGTGTGACAAGGGTGTTTTTTCTTTCATTGCTATCTCGCAAGTCCGATGACCGATTGAGCTAAAATTTTCACAGGTTTGTTATTTTATGCTTATGTTGAGATACACCATCTGTGAAGGCTAGTCTTTGACAATTACCAATAGTGTCCACTGCCTTTAAGCCAGCTAGTCGAAACGTTGAGACCAATATTAAAAACTCACTCCGTAGTGCAGTACAATGAGGACCATTTATAAGCTAAAGTAGTAGTCCCAGCCGATTTTCTAACTTCCGCCCGGGAAGTAGTTGAAAAGCAGGACAGTTTTTTTCAATAGTAGTCTCCTCAAAAATTCCAAAAAATCTACCCCATGGTAGTAGAACATATAGCAAGACAGTTCTCTAGTGAACGACCTTTACTTGGCAAGTAGACACACACACGGCGTTACCGCAAACCACATGTATGTAAATGGATATGGAATCTCATTAAATTCATTCAAACTTACATTTATTTCCATACTTCATGAAAACAGTAGAAACAGTTTTCCCTTTTCTGTAATTTTTTTTAACAAGATTTCAACGGCGTGAGAGAACTTGTTTTGCATGCGACTGATAACCCAGACAAATTGTTCGTCATGTGGAGTAGAGATAGCTCGTCCTTCTACACCATTGCGTATGAGTTGATCAATAGAGGGCAGTGTGAACCAATCGAATCACCAAAGCGAGTCTTGGTCCCCGACGTCATCAATGGAGATACCACGTCATTCACACTGAGTGGTTTGGAACCGGCTTCATTGTACAGAGTGTATGTTCAGTCACACTATGGTGTTGTCAGTATTTTACCAACAGAGGCATTTACAACGGCTTCAACAATCCAAAAATCAGGTAACTCAGAAATCAACAGAATTTTGAACTTCAAATGTGTATCTTTTTAAGATGGAGCAAACACGTGTGCAATACACGTGTGTACGCCTTTTAGAAAGATACATTCACCCCGATTGACCAATGAGCATGACCCTACAGCAATGACGTCATGGTCAAGTTTTGTAAGGCATTTCAAAATAAGCTTGTCGGGCTACTGTTATTGCCCCCCTTTTGGTTTGCTCCCCACAGTAACATTAGATGGTCACTCATTCATGTTTCGTTTCATTATTTTTCTTTACCAGTTCTTTACTGTCTTTTAGTTAAATAATTGTACTTACTGTATTTATTAGTCTCTGTCTTTCACCCAAAATGGAAATAAATGTTGATTGAATCATGGATGAACAATGTGATTGAATTGAATTGAATTGAATTGAATTGATGGACTGCTATAATTGATGGACTTCGATATTACAGAAATTAACTAAACATAAAGCTTGCGGTCGACACCGGCTCTTTTAAAGAGCTAACACTTGCAAGCTTCCTGTTTAATTATAAGTTAATTCTTATTCTTACACACCATGCAAAACCTGAACGAACACCACTTCATTGATAACGACTTCTCACAACTTATTTTTCAGATCCTTTACGAGTTGAGGGTTTAACAGTCACCGTGACACCGGAAGGTTTTACCGTGAGCTGGCAACCAGTGCAATGTGCCGATGAGTATTGCTTAATAGACGATCTCATTAAGATGGGAGAATGTGACACTGCGATACAGCCACGAGAGGGCGTTCATCCCTTGGTAACCAACGAAACATCAGTGACGTTACATCCTGTGGAAGCCTTCTCTACATACAGGATCGGCGTTCTTGCTATGATTGGCGATTACAACGGGTCAGAGGTCACCGTTGACGTCATTTCATCTTCCGCAGGTGTGAAAGAAACGATCTATGTTAGGCACAAATCAAATACACTGCAAAAACTGTGGCGTTAACGTTGACTCCACGGGTGTTGTCACATGGTATCGAAGAGAGAATCAAGATTAACATTAGGCTATGGTGTTAAAATAGCACCCGGTGTAAATTCTTATCTTTTTGGTATCTACAAGATCAACATCCTTGGTGTCAATTTAACACCCCCAGTTTTACGGTGTACAAACCAGAATCTTATTTCTTTTACTCATGCCCCATTCCACTTGTTACAATATAGACAAGTTTTAAAATGCTGCAGTACATGCAGACAAAACTGAATATTGATACATTCAAATGTCTTACTTTGCATGATAAAATGTCCGCAAATGAGTCTTTGATTTCTACTTTAACATCACTGTACCTACCCAAAGGTTTACTGTTGAACAGAGAGTGAGCAGAATCATACAAACTTGGCTATTTATACCACTCGGTAGTTACGTAATACAAAATGCCAATGCATTCACACCTGTCGTGCGAAAACGAATAGAAATTGTACATATTCAAAATAGTGTGTTTTCCAAGATAAAAGTCCGTAAACGCGTCTTGCATTTCTACTTCAACAGCACCAGACCCACCCGAAGGTTTATCTCTAGCCTCATCTACCGCAGACACGCTCCTATTTACATGGAACGATCTTCAATGCGTGGAGTATCGTGGAGTGTTTGAAGGGTACAGGTACAACATGCAGGACGCAGCCACAAACGCCATCGTAGCGTCAGGTACAACATTGGTGTCAGAAGTGGGATTCGCCGGGCTTGCTCCCTGTCACGTCTACTCGATGAAAGTTGCTGCGATTTCTTCCGGGGTACAAGGCCCTTATTCCGAACCGTTGGTTATGATGACGGGTGGAAAAGGTATTATTCGTCGGTTTGCATCTGTGTTTATTTCACATATATCTTTATTTGTAACTCTGCAGATCGAGTTATATTTGTTGCGCACCGGCGGGATTCGAATCGGTGTCCTCTATACGGAAGACAAGCGAATATTTCATAACGCCAAACCCGGCAATCCTTTTACGCCAATCCTTTTTCCAATCCTTTTTCTTTCTCTTTATTAGTGTGTCCGCCGTCCCGTGGTGGTCCGAGAACTAAAGTCCCTCCAAGCCTCCCTGTCCAAAACTATTGTCGTTAGCTCATGCATGTATAACCTTTCGGTGCACGAATGTCGTCAGTCCATCTGGCTTTCGGTCTTCCTCTTCCAGCGTGACCAGTAACACGTCCTTCCAAGCACTGCTTCTCAAGATTTTTCCCGTCTCTCCTTGTAATATACCAAAAGAAGAACAGAGGAGGTAGTGCTTTCTGCTCTAAACTAACAACCTGTCTTCTGATGGATGATACCAAAGTATACACCCGCATGGACTGTAGAGGGGGGAACCCTGTTTCAGCCCTAGGAGTATGTGGCAACAGCCCCTGAAAAAAAAGTATATTGTAGCTAGCCCACACCTTGAAGTGGCCTTCAGACCTTGTGTGTCAGGTGACTTGCATAAAAATGGGACTTAATAATATTAATTACTCGCTGTTGTATCTTTTATTTTTTAGCACCAGGTCCTGTCTCAGATATAAAGATCCTCGATTCATCCGCCAACGGATTAACCATATCGTGGCAACCGCCTCTACCAAACGGTTGTGAGGTTAATGAATACGAAATCCACTATGTCACTAACACCCGGAACATCTGTGGGACGGACGCTGAGGAACAACCCGGACACTCAAGCGTTTCGTCGGCTAGAAACTCGACTGTTTTAACTGGCCTGCTAGCTGGTACTCAGTACCAGGTGTACGTAACGGCAACTAATTCAGCTGGTAGTGGGCCACAGCTGGCGGTAATCTTCTCCACTGAAGATTCAGGTGAGTGTTCATTAAATTGTCTCAAATCAAATCTCAAATCATGTTAACATCAAATCTCGTAGTACATTAGGCGACAAGTCTTTTTGCATAGCCAGCCCCAGGGAGCGGAATTAACTCCATGTTCACATTAGAGATTCTCCTTCCATATACAGAAATTTAAAAAAACTTCTTAAAAACCTTCCTCTTTTGTTATATCCGTCTAGCTTCTGTTTGGGTTCTAGGTTTCTCGCAAGTCCACCGATCTTTGTAGAGAAAATCTCTTCCTTCATTTTTATAACCTCTGGTAAACTGATTTATGTTTGCTGTCTCAATCAGCTCCAACCACTCCACCTGAGGATGTTGCCATCTTCTTTACGAGTCAGAGTCTTGGGTTCTCCTGGAGTGAACCTCCGTGTAGACATCGTGGAGGACTCATCTCCAAGTACACCTACAGGCTGACCTACAATGACAGTAGCCAACAAGAGATCCTGACGACATCACAAGAAACAACCAATGAATGGACGCTATTGGGAGGGCTGGTGCCTGACACGAACTACTGCTTCCAAATTGCAGCTTGGACGAGTGCCGGGAAAGGGCCAGAAAGTACATGCATTCGCGCCAAAACAGACAAAGGTATGAGAAGACATGTAATAATAGGCACTGGACACTATTGGTAAAGTACTCAAAGTATTTGTTTTGCATAAAAACATACTTGGTAACGAGCAACGCAGAGCTGTTGATAGTATACACACTGTTAGATACGGCTCCCTCTGAAGTAAATTAGTTTTGGAGAAAGAAGTAATTTCTCACTAAAATATTTGAATTAAATTCGAGACCTCAGCTGAGGTCTCAAAGTCAAGGCGTTTGCAAGCACACAACTTGTGTGGCGAGGGTGTTTTTCTTCTCAATTATTCTCTCGCAACTTCGACAACCAATTAAGTCAAAATTTTCACAGGTTTGGTATTTAATGCATATGTTTGAGATCCAATAGTGTTTCGTAAACAGGTACGTTTACAATTGTAATATAAGCAGCCCGGTGGGAATACTTGAATATAAACTTTATATTGGAAAGGGGAGAAAGCACAGTCAGAAAAAGCTTCGAATAGAAAAATAAGGATACAAAAGTGGAAAGTAGGATTTGAAACTTTGCATGGTGGACATAAGATATGGAAAGGTTTACGGTAACACCATGTAATGACTATCTCTTTAATGAGTTGGGGTGGTTCTGAAAATATCCGTTGGTTTCAACTCGACGTTTCGATCAGTATGCTCTGATCGTCTTCTGGTGAGGGGAATTTTTTTGTAATAGTCATTACATCATGGTGTTACCGCAAACCTTTCCATAAACCATTTAAAATAAAATAAAATGTTAACCTGTTTTCCCACCTGACGAAGCTTTGCTTTTATTGTGTCAATATGTCCTAATGGCATAGTCATCTTTGCTTGTCTTTTTGCGCAGTAGTGACCCCACCGTCAATTAATAATACCGGGCCCATCACTGGACAATTTGTCTCTGCGGCTCCTGCTAGCTTCCCTGCAGCTGCAGTTGTCATTGCACTCGTCTGTCTCGTCCTGGTCATCGTCGTTGTCATCGCTGTCGTGAGGTTTAAGAGGAACGCATCTTCAAAGAGTCGAGGTCAAGTTTTGTGGCACGCCAGAGAAGACGGGCCGGATACTATGGTTCGTAAGCACAATTCTTGTTTAAGCTCAAGCTATATAGGCACTGGACACTTATGGTGATTACTCAAAACAATTGTTAACAATGTTAGCAGAAAAAGTTAATTGGTTACGAGCAATGGAGAGTTGTTGATAATACAAAACATTGCGAGAATCGGCTCTCTCTGAAGTAATTCCTTTTGAGACAGAGGCAATTTCTAACTCAATTATCGAAGAAGACTTGAGATGGAGCCTGTGTATGCATCTGAAAGAACACAAAGTTGTGCAACAAAGTTTTTTTTTCTTCATTATTCTCTTGCAACTTCGATGACCAATTATTGAGAACCAATTTTCACAGAGTTGTTATTTAATGCATATGTTGGGGAACCAACTGAGAATACTGGTCTTACCGAAGGTGTTTTAGTCTTTTGTTTTGGGGAGTTCATGAATATTTGTTACATTGAATTGAATTTAATCGGGTTTTGACGATGCCTATAACAGGCCAAAATGTGGGCCCACTGATGAAGCACTAAAAATAGCCTAGCACAATGTTGTTTTAACCAGAATAAGATTACCAGCAGCACTAGCAAGTCACATGTACCATTTATGACTGGTATCCTGCTCATACCTGCTTAGCAGACAATTTTGAAGCGATGTTTTCTGCCTAATGAATTTGGGACCTGGTCAGCAGCAAAATATAATGATTTGTCTCACTGTTCTTTATTTCAGATCCTGTCAGATGTCAGCTCATAAGTAAACATCATACATTTAGAGCGTTATCATCCGGCCACCACCATGCTCCCTGTATCCACCTACAGTAATGGATCCCATGTACAAAAAGGAACCAGACTAATTTTTCCTTCCAGCCTCGGTTTGGTTATATTGATTTGAATTGGAGAAAATTAAGAAGGCTGCATCATGATAATTGTCTATTGAATCCAGTAATGCAAATAGCCTGAAATGTATATTAATACTACATGTACAGAAGTTAGTTTTATAGTAAGCTAATACTGCTAGGAGTATACAATTAATAGAAATCTAACCGAATTTGTTGTTATCTGTGAAATTTTGAGCTCATTTGGTCGTCGAAGTTGCGTCCAGATGCTTGTTTTCTAGAACTCAAACTACTCAACTGACCCACTTTAGCGGGAGCCGTTTCTCACAATGTTTTATACCACCAACCTCTCCCCATTGCTTGTTACCAAGTAAGGTTTTATGCTAATAAATATTTTGAGTAATTACCAATAGTGTCCACTGCCTTTAAGCACTTCGAGGCCTACAGCATAAAGTGCTCGCTTCACGTGATGCATTCCCGGCTGAGATGTTGAGACCTTACATCGTATACAAACACAGAGTCGCATTGTAGGCTTTTAAAGTAACTATTTAGTATTTTCTTCAAGTCTTAAATTAAAGATAACCTTCGCACAAATTAAAGAAGACAACACATGTCATGTATTTATTTTATTTTATTTTAATCAGCATCCGAACAGCGCAAGTGCAAGTAACAGGATTGATAAAAATATTTCAGAAACAGTAATGTAGGGTAAAGCCTAACTTATAAAACCCCCAAATAAAGGAAATTTTGTTCATACTTTTCTTGCGTATAAGTACCCTGTCTCCCTTATCAAATGTATTGCCAACACGTGGATTCCTGATCAAGATATTGGTCTTTGAGATGTATATAGGAAACGGTAGTTAATTAAAGGCACTGGACACCTTTGATAATTGTCAAAGGTCAATATTCTCACTTGGTGTACCCCAGCATATGCATAACACGGCAAGCCTGTGAAAATTTGGACTCCATTGGTCATCGAAGTTGAAAGGAAATATTGAAAGCAAAAACACCCTTGTTGTACAATGTGTGCTACCAAATGCCTGAGAAAGGCCTCAGGTCTAAAATCTTTCTCGGATTCGAATATCGCAGTGAGAAACTACCTAATTCTAAAAAGCTACGTTTACTTCAGAGGGAGCCGTTATACCAAATAACTTCATACTAATATATTTTGAGTAATTACCAAACGTGTCCAGTGCTTTTAAAGGAATATTCTAACGGTATAGAACGGGACGACCATGTGAAGGGGCAATCGAACGGCGGTGATTTAAAAATCAGAACAAGTGTGCACCATATTATGTCTTATACTTTTAACAATTAAAAACTTGTTGATAATTATGCTAACAAAAATGCTCCACATATACATCATAACAACAACAACAGCTTAACTCTAGCTACTTGGTATTATTTCCAGGATACATCCGACCGGTAGTCATCGTCAAAGACACTGTTTGGAACCACTCGATGGTTATATTCCTATTGAAATAAAGCTGTATATGCAATAAAACTTAACCTGTGAAACGTGGTCACATTTTTGAGATATTGCCGAAAGTCCTATAAGCGAATATTTCACAAAGAGTCAAGACTAGTCTTATCTCTAGTTAGGACGAGTTACTCGTCCTTACATAGGACTATGGCCATTCGTTTTTAATATCTCCTATGATTAAACCCAAGTTAAGACTAGTCCTAACTCTTTGTGAAATCGAACCCAAGAACAATAATCCATACAGGAATACACAATCTGAGAAATGTTACCGCGGTAACGTTTCTTATAAATTCAAAGGATTCTTTTTTCGATGACCATAGTACAATGGATGTGTAGCCTACTTCGAAGTGAAAGGTTTCTCAAAATGTGTTAAACTATCCAAAGAATGCGGTGTACTACGTAAGTTTTTATAGCCATCTGTTAAGAGTCAGAAACTAAGAATCATATACAGTCCCTTTATATCAACCATCCGATAGAACAGCGTTGTTGAATATCCTTCAAAACCAGAACTCGCCAATATTAACTTCATTCAACACCAACAAATATAAGTGTAAATCACTTCATCAATGTTTTTATCGTTATGTTTCTTTGTCCTCCATTTCTCCTGACCCTTGCTGCTTTATGGACAAACCATCTTCCCTCCAGCTTGCTTAGGCAGATTGAAACAGTGACATCGGGGATGTGATCGGCAAGCCTTCCCGCATGATCCGACGCCTTCACCCATGAACTCCTCCATGGCGTGGTGTAGCAGGCACTGAGGATTGAGGCGGCCACCACTGCAAACCGGGAGCTCGCATATAGCAAAGAAGAGTGTCTCACATTTGCGATCGTCCCATTGGCCATTGTATTTGTTGACTTGGGCTCCGCAGTCTTCACCACCTTTATTATCATTTGGCTCTTTCTCCGCCCAATTCTCGTAGGCGTTGATATCACCCGGTAACGGACAGTGCTGCCAGTTTCCCTCCTCCTCGATGTCATTGCAACCAATCCAATGGTCTGTTGATGTCATATCAGGTTCTTTCAGGAATAGTTCCCACATGTAATCGTGTTTGGATTTTGAGTTTGGGATGGCCAGGTTTGCTCGTGACTCGGCACAAGTGCGATTTGCTTGGTACCAATCCATCTTGTCCTTTATAATGAAGTAACATGACTCGCCGTATCGTTGCCAATCAGGAGGGCAGATTTCAGCCACTAGACGACCACAGTAAACGCCAAGAGCAAGAATTAGCGCTTGACTTATACGCATCTTGTAGATTCCTCAAAATGCTTGGACCTGATTCGAAAGGAGAAAAGATTTGAATATTTGAACTGTTTTCAGACCCTAACCGTCACCAGACGACGATTGAATTAACGGCAGACAGTCTCATCCAAAATCCAGAACAGAGAGTAGATTTAAAATCTACTTGTCTCGTAATCTTCTAAAGATGATTGAGTTGAAGAACAGATGGATATTTCGAGACTTGAAATAATTCCCAAACTCCTGTTGGCAGAAGGCTAGTGTTTAAACATCTACCTGACTTGGCTCTTTCCAGTGGTTATTATTATGGTGTTGCTGTCGACCCAAGTGCTAACCAATAATTGATTTATCGGAAGGACGTTCTTTTAAAATGAATATTATTAAAAGCGTGACCGAGTACCCATGGCAAGGCAAAATTATCAATTACCCGTAATTACAGTTTCAACGCAGAATCACATCAAGCTATTATCACAATAGTTTCCATGCCAACACTGTAAACTACCGAGGCGAAATCAATAAATTAGTTAGGCATAAAGGTCATAGCTAGTCCTATAATTACAACAGCCCCTTGTGCACGATTCTAGGGTCAGTAAGTAAACACAAACCAAGACAAAATTATCGGTTACAAATACTTTAGAACCAAGCACCACAACTCGATTAAAATCAATGTATCCCCTTAGGCGAAGAAGCAGTTTAAACAATAAACAAGTTTAGAAACCTTAGAAAAATACAAACAAAATAATAACAAGCAAAATATAAAGATTAAGTAAATAAAATAAGAATGAAAACTGCTATGACACGCCATCTTCATTTATTTTTATTTATTTTGTGCACACGCAGAAGCCAAAACTCGTCACATAGCACTGCTTACCGGCCGATTTTGTGCTTTACTGTGCAATTTCTATTTCATAGCGCTGCTAACCGTAAGCACACGAAAAGGCAAGCTAACCTTCCGGTGCTTACCGCACGAAAATAAATGACGTCACAATGCAAATCCACGGTAAACACGTAATATGGCCGCCCAATGTTTCTGCCAACATGTGAAATACGCTTAGGCTTAAGTATTTTTTTCTGCTACAGCAAGCACGCAATTTTGCTTACCGTTAAGCAGCGCCATGTAATTGGGCCCAGTACGCTTGCGTACGAACAAAATTCCCTGCTCCCGTAAGCGCTGATTTTGTGCTTACGGTAAGCATAGCCATGAAATTGGGCCCTAGTTGTTAATTTCAAGTTGGTCCTATTTGGTTTGGAAGAGGGGATCGAGTCCCACCCAATTTCATAGATCTGCTTAACGGTAAGCAAACGTTCGTGCATTCCTGTAGCAGAAAAATGTGCCAAGGTGCAAGCGTAGAGAAAAATTGGACGGCCATATTGCGCGTTTACCATGGATTTGCATTGTGACGTCAATTTAGCATGCCTTGTCGTGTACTTGCTATGAAATGGAAATAGCACAGTAAGCACAAAATATTGGCCGTTAAGCAACGAGTCGGTTTGGGAAGTGAATGTCTGGCTTCATAGACTGTGTAAGTCTCATGCGTATTGCAACTGTCAGACCCATTAAAATTTGGGATTTTGTGTCTCCTACACGCGTTCAAACAATTTACGTCCGAAGACGCACGAGACTTGGAGGAAAAACGGGCACGACCCGATTATTGCGTCACAAAATGTCGCAGACGTGACGTTACTGTACTTCGCTAAGGAGTCGTTGCCAAGCTGCGCGTTTATTGCGCGTTATGAAACGCTGCGCCATCGTCAACGCTTACAATTTAACATACATTCTTTAGTTGCATGACAACGATAACAAACTTGAGCAAGAAGTCGAGGGAGGAAACATTATCTGGGCGGAAGTTGGTCTACACTTATAGGGGGGTGGGTAATTTATTCAACAACCAAGTGAACTTGATAGTTTTCCACAACATAAAAACAAGTTCAGTGTTTCAAACTGAATAAAAAAACAAAATTCCTTTGGATTTGTTAAGTTACTTTTACTTTGGCAATCAAAATGGGGAACGACCGTATCTTCTACACTGATGAGTCTCTTCATCTGAAGAGGAAAGGAAATGGTGTCTGGATGCCAGAGAAAGGAAAATCCGTTTGGGATTCTCTCCGTCTGGATCTTGTGGATAAAGGACTCATTGGAGAGGGGCCTTACTCACAGGTACGTCGACTACAATTTAATTTAAAGACAGTAATTTTCCACGAATTTGATTTCGAGACCTCAGATTTAGAATTTGAGGTCTCGAAATCAACCATCTGAAAGCACACAACTTCGTGTGACAAGGTTTTTTTTCTTTTCTTTCATAATATTATCTCGCAACTTCGACGACCAATTGAGCTCAAGTTTTCACAGGTTTGTTATTTTATGCATATCTTGAGATACACGAAGTGAGAAGACTGGTCTTTTACAATTACCAATAGTGTCCGTGGTCTTTAAAGGACCACTCATACAACGTTGGTTTTGCTAACTAAACAGTTGCTGGCAATGTAAGCACCTAATCCATCATCATAAACTGACAAAACCTGTAAAAGTTTGAAATCCATCGGTCATAAAAACAGATTACACATTTTGCATGATATCGATTGGAAGAAAATTTAAATGAATAAAACGCTTACTGAGCGATAAACTGTAAAATGGTTAACTGGTTTTAATTATTTCTCATCAAATATGACATTTCAGCCAGAAATATTTCAAGGGATGTTTTGTACTACCACCATCCTGAGACCGTGTAAGTTTTATGTAAATCTGTGATCTTAAAGTAGAAGAGTTATTTTCTCACTAATTCAAGTATAATGTTCCTTTAAAATGGATAACAGGTGAAGAAAGTATACTCCCGGAAACTCAACAAACTTTTCGCGTTTAAAAAAATCTCCAAACTGCGAGCACCTCGGGAGGTAGTGGATACTTTCTTGCCGAGAGAAGTGACGATCATGCAGCAGTTGGCCCACGAACGACTCGTAAGTTTCATTTTAGGCGGGAAAATGGAAAAACATCAAATTAGTTAGTCATTATTCGAGGCTGGGGCAGATTTCACAAACAATACAAATCATCGCAAGACATTTGTCAGTATTGCCACAGTGATTTGTATTGTGACATCACACTTTACTGTAGCAACTATACGATCTGTGAAATTTTGGTGAAATCGGCCCCTGAACTTTTCCGTTGCAAACCAACGGGTCGCATTACAGGGAGTCCAACATGGGACCCAATTGTTATAACGTTGATATTTCACAATGTTGGGATCGCTATACTTAGTAAGTACCTTGGAACCTCATTTGACAGTAACTTTCATTGGAATTAGAAATACAAAACAGATTTAAAAGCTTACAAACTGCTTTACCTTCTACGCAAGATTGTGGACAGTGATATCATGTGATCGTGTTATTCAACCCGTTGCTACTTTTTGTATGTACTGTCTAGTCTAATACGATATAGTCTAACTAAGAAAAACTAAGGCTGCCAGCAGGGTTATCTGGGCCCAATTTCATGGAGCTTCTAAGCACAAACATTTCCTTAGCATGAAAATTTTGCCTTGATAAAAGCAGGATTATCAACCAAATTTCCACGCGATGTTTGTGATTATAAGCAAACAACAGCTGAATACCAGTAACAAGCAATACGCAACAAGTGAAAATTTGGTTGGTATGTTGTTTTTATCATGAAGAAATTTCATGCCAATCATCTTTTTGTGCTTAGCCGCTCTATGAAATTGGGCACTTGTTGAGTGTTCAAGAAATGGAATGTATATTTGATCAAGCTTTGTTAGGAACACTTTACTTACAAACTGCCTAGATTTTGACCAAATGACGTTATTGTTGACCTTTCTAGATTGATATGGAGTCAGTGTTGGTAACTGACCACTATACCTTTATCCTGATGGAGTTTATGCCACGTGGAGACCTGACGGGCTACATCAACAGACGAGGTTAGAACATGGGGCCCAAATTCATAGAGCTGCGTATAAGCAGAAAAAGTAGCTAAGCGCAACAAAAGTATGCTGACAAGAATGAGGTGACCAGCCACACTACCACCATGTCACGTGTACAATTTGTGACTGGTATCCTGCCCATTTCTGCTTAGCAGAAAATTGTTGAGCAATATTCTCTGCTTGAGTAGCTCTCAGTCAGCACTTTCATAGAGCTGCTAGCCGATTTTTCGCTTACAGCTTACCTGGTACGTGCACACTGATACTGCACACAGCTCGGTTGGGAAGGTATAGCTCGGACGTGTATCACAGTGTAAATAAAATAAAAATAAAAAACAATGCAATATCAAAATATGTTAAGAACCCTCTAAAGCCTCGATCAAGGCTATAATCAATGGTGCAAACTTTTGTGTATCTTATGAACCTTATTGCTGACATTATGTACACAGGTCACCTCTAAGAAGAGGAGTCTCTAATGCCGTTTTTTAATCACACTATTGAAGCCGACTTTTGTGGTGTTTTGTGGTGTAGAAGTATCATGAACATGCTTGCTGACATTTGAACGCAGGTCACCTTTGCGAGGAGTCTCTGATGCTGTTTCTTAATCACAACAATAATGTCGACTTTTTTGGTGGTTTGTGGTTTCTTAATCACACTAATGATGCAGACCTTTCTAGTGTTTTGTGCTTTTGTAGTGTTTTGTGGCATAGGTATAATTATGAACATGCATTCTGACATGTGCACGCATGTCACCTTTGCATAGAAGAGTCTCTGATGCTGTTTCTTAATAACACTTTTGTAGTGTTTTATGCTGCAGAAGTATCATATGAACATGATTGCTGACATTTGTACGCAGGTCATCTTTGCGAGGAAGAGGCACGGATGTTGTTTCACCAGCTTCTGGATGCAGTCAGTTACTTACACGCAGTAGACGTTGTACATCGAGATATCAAATGTGATAACATCATGCTGGACGATCAGTATAACATCAAACTCGGAGGTAATCTTTTTTAATTTCGAGTACCATTTATTTTAAAGGCACTGCCGTTGATTTCACTAAACTCATTCTAACTTAACCTTGTATTAGGTCTTAGGACGAGTTCAGTTCCGCAGCCAAAGACGTAGGGCGCATTGAACCCATCCTAAGATAGGACAGGTTACTCGTCCTCCTAACTCGAGATAGGATTAATCCTAGCGTTTCGTGAAATCGGCTGATTGACACCTTTGGTAAAGTGTCAAGACCAGTATCCTCACTTGGTGTATCCCAACATATGCATAAAATTACAAACCTGTGAAAAATTGAGCTCATCAATTGGTCATCGAAATTGCAAGGGAATAATGAAAGAAAAAATAACTTTGTTGCACAACTTTTCGTGCTTTTAAATGCATATTGAACGCTTCAGATGGAGTTCTTTTATTATTTGAGGGAGCAAAATTACTTCTTTCTCAAATACTACGTTACTCCAGAGGTAGCCGTTTCTCACAATGTTTAAACTATCTTAACAGCTCGCCATTGTTCGTTACCAATTACCAAGTACGTGTTTATGCTAACAATCATTTTGAGTTATTACCAATCGTCTCCAGTGCCTTTGAAATAAGTAATTTGTTCATCCATACAGATTTTGGTTTTGCTGCGATGTGTGAGAGTGGGCAGAAACTGAAGGAGTACTGCGGATCGTACGCCTACACTGCGCCCGAGATTCTAGCCGGGGAACCCTACGATGGCAAGAAAGCTGATGTATGGAGTATGGGTACGCAAAGAATTCTCATATAGCTGCCGACACAAAAATAGCGATTAAAAAAAGGACATTGAAATAATTATGCTCACTAGAATAAGATACCATAATGTAAGATACCACCCGGGTCACATGGATTGTATAACACGTACCTTGTAGAAAACGTAGTAGTAGAAACCTTGTAGTTTTCATGCAGAAATTTGGTAAGCATAATTCTCAGTGAAAAAGAATTCACCAACATAATGTTGCTAAATGGGATTCGAACCCATGACCTGGCTCTAGCTACCAGGCAATCTCGGTGGTCTAGTTGGTAAGACCTTGCTCTAGAATCAAGCAAAGGTCGTGGGTTCGAATCCCTCCCGGGGAAGCACCAATACAGGTTGTAACACACATCAGTGTACATTATGGATAAAACCAAACTTAATATTCGCTATGATTGAAGCAAATTTCAATCTGTCATGGCTCTCTGCCTCGGTAGCTCTATGGAATTGGACCCAGTACTAAATTACCCCTGACTGTTTTTCTTTCCAGGTGTTGTGTTGTATGCTATGTTGTGTGGCCGGCTACCATACCACGATGAAACGCTGGACATCCTCATGGAAAACATAAACAACCCACACGAAAAGTTACTCTTCCACAAGAAAGTTTCCAGAGGTAAGCTATATTATTCAGTAACGATCTAAGTATTCAAAAAACATGTTTAATCAGAGAGTTTGATGACACTGTGACTTCTGTCGATAACGAAATGAAACACGGGCAAAATCAAGTGTAATTCGAATTGGCTCATAACTAGCGAACAAAACACCAATAATTGAGAACACTTTCACGAAATTGGAGCAACAAAATACATCAGTACAAGACGACCAGATTCAAGATTTTGTTTCTATCAGTAATATTAAATATTTTCCTTGGTTTGTTCCAATGTTATCATTAAAATATAAATCTTGAAAATAACTGTTAAAGAGCGCAGTTCAGGTCTTACAAAACTCTTTATTAATGCACTTTACAAACAATGAATAATACGAAAATACAACTGCTACAAATAAACTTATCAATTGATAATAAAAAAAAGATTAAGCAAACAGGTAGAATTCGAGATGTATTTTAAAGAGATCTGGGGCCAATTTCACAAATAACAGGACTAGTCCTATAAATAGGAGATATTACAAACTTACAGCGAAGTTAGGAAGAGTAACTTGTCCTTACTCGAGATAAGACTAGGTACTTTTATGGTTTATTTCTAGCTCAAAAACATTGCTAAAAAAGGCAACAAATTTGCTTTAGGTTTACGTCGTGATGGATCTTAATTTTTCTTCTTTTCAGATTGCCGACATTTCGTACGTTGCATGTTGACTGCTGATCCTCTGTCCAGAGCAAGCATCAATAAACTGAAGCGAATGAACTGGTTGAATAAACCCATCGATATGTCGACAGCTGACTACAAGACTCCCCAGTCCTCTTTCGAATCTATGGGTAAATAATATACCCTCTAAGAAGACTTTTCGGGACTCTATAGTGTCTTCTCCTTTTCCCTGTCCTTGTTGCCATTCTATTCATCTCTATTCTTAGCTGTTCTTGTCCATACTGTTCCTGTATAAGATCTTATGTCATCCCTCCATCTTCTTCTCCTTTTCCCTGTCCTTGGTTGCCATTCCATTCATTTCTATTCCTTGCTGTTCTTGTCCATACTGTTCCTTCATAAGATCTTATGTCATCCCTCCATCTTCTTCCTCGCCGCCTCTTCTCATTTTCATAGTCCCGGTTGCCATTCCATTCATCTCTATTCCTTGCTGTTCTTGTCCATACTGTTCCTGTATAAGATCTCATGTCATCTCTCCATCTTCTTAGCTTTGTCTGCCTCTTTTACTTTTCCATGTCCTTGGTAGCCATCCCATTCATCTCTATTCCTTGCTGTTCTTGTCCATACTGTTCCTGTATAAGATCTCATGTCATCTCTCCATCTTCTTAGCTTTGTATGCTTCTTCTCCTTTTCCCTGTCCCTGGGTTCCAATCCATTTGTTTTACTGTCCTTTCTGTGGTCTGCTGCACTTCGGGTCGTGTATCCAGCCCATCACCATTTAGCCTGTTGTCCTAAATTCCTTATGATGTATGTAACTCCTGCTCGTTATTTCTATACATGTGACCCTGGCAGCACAACAATCCTAACATTCAGTTGGTGGTAAACCTCAAATAACTAATTTCTGTTCTGTTCTAGAACCAACCCCTGGCGGCAGGCCTCGACGCGCCTCTCTCGACATGAGTATGGAACATGGATTCTCAGAAAGCCAAAGAGAGATAGTGAACGAAAAACAGCGCCCTCATACTGTCACCGACGTACTCCGTGCAATTGCTGTCCGACGAGCGTAAGTTCCACTTTAAGACATTCATAACTTTCTTTACACTGCGGTTTATTATTAAATCAGGAGGAAAGTTGTCCTACTTTATAGTCTTTGTTGAGGCTCGACCAAGGACTGAGCAAGAGGTCATAAGGACAAGCGACGTCGCCCCAGCCCCGCCCCAAGCCAGCTATAAAAAAAACCTGACACACTTTATTGACAGTCGGCTTAAAAGCCGTGTCCGAATTGGCGGCTACAGCTTGGGCTACGGCTAGATGTCCGAGTCATTCATGCGTTGAGGTATAGGGCGCCCTTAGCAACAGCTGTAGCCTTAGCTGTAGACGCCAGTCCAGTTTACAGCTTGTCCATTTGAATAAACAAGGAATAAACCGTCGTAACATTTACCTCATAAGCATGTATTGGTTTCTTGATCCCAAGTTTTGGCGAGAGTGCGACCGATATCCATAAACATGTTGGACTCAAACCAGGGACTCATCTTAAGGCAAACGATGTTGGTTTGACGGGACCGGCTGGTCGAAGGATCAGCATTCAGCTCAGTCATCAAAACTGTAAGTCCATCTTGGTAATAGATGGTCTTATACTTTAAACTATACGCCCACAAAAATAAACGTTTAAACAAAAGCAATCGAGTAGTGTTATTGTCCAAATAAAATGTGTGCAAACTGCAAACTTAAAATCCAACCAGCTCACATAAGACCAGATTTTGACATTTATAGGCATTATTTATTTACATATTTACATTACACGTCTAACAATCGCCAACAAATTATGGTAGCTAGGAAACGAGCAGAATACTTTTAGATGTGAGAGGACCCAAAATTAGGAAAACCCAATACTCATATTAGTACCCCCAGGAGGGATTCGAACCGGGGTCCTATATATAGAGGCGGAGGGGCGAGAAAATAGTATAAGTTTGAGCCAACCCAACCGTCGTGAAAACAACAGTGCAACCGATATAATGCACAAGATCTCAATTCTGTAATTTTGTCTATTTTATGAGCTTGCCATTCTTGGCTAGCAGTGGCTCCATTGGGCATGATACGACCTGAACACTGCTTACACGCAACATAGGCCCCTTTCGAAACCATGGTTTAGAAAGAACACATGCGTCTTCCTTGTAAGGTTTATATTTGGTGGCAGGAGCGTTAAGTCAAAGCCCAAGCTCATCCCCTAGTTTCGAAAAGGGCCATAGCTCCATCATTGTGACTATAATCAGAACTTTCTGTTTCATCCCCCAGTACCAATATTTGCAGGTATGATGTCACAACCAGTTTCAGCAGCCCAGCAGCACTCCGCTGGTCGTAACGCCCGCCGTGCCAGCCTCATGCCCGACCGTAAAGACAGTCTCTCAATGCTCACATCAGCAGCGCGTCGTGGCAGCCTCAAGCGCGGCTCGCTGGCTAATTTCCAAGGCACCCTCCGAGCGAGTGGTTCCCAAATCATGATGTCCAATCACGATCTCATGGCATCTGCCATCAGTCTCAATCAGAACAAGATAGACAAGGAGCTCCACGACATGCATTTTTACATGGGGTCCAAAGTGGCCAAAGCAGCCGGGTCCAAGCGCCACAAGTCAGCCGAGTGTACCCGCCGGAATTCGGTCTTCACCGAGGACATCCAACTGCGGACAAGCGATCCGAACGCACTGAGTGCGGCTGAGCAACAAACCGTCAATATGTTCAGGTCGAAGTGTGAGAAAATTATATATATGGTTGCTTAAAGCAACTGTTGTAATCAAAACTGAACTATCTTAGAATGAAATATTCTCGGAAGAAACTCTTCGCGATCACACCCAAACCAGGGATTATTAGGCCTACTCCAAAAGCAACCCGGCACGTATTACTAGAATTTGCCAATGCACGGGCAGTCAATACAGAACTACTATAATAAAAGATCGATTGCAACAAGAAAGTCTTTTTAATGATTTCAGATTTTTAATTATTTTGCAATATTACATGCCAAAAGGAAGTAATGAACATTTTAAGCTAAAAGCACAAAAGGTACACAAAGTGCAAAAAACATTAACTTCCAAAAGTCTGAATAATTTGCCGCCAATAACACGGTCTGTCACAGTTCATGCATCTACAATCTTTATACAAAACATCATAAACATGCGGCCATCTTTGTTGGGTTTCCTGCTCACACAGTGATAGTGATAGTTCCTATTGTCACAATTTAAAGATACCAGACTACTTTTCCCCGTTTAGTCATAGACTGTGTCTGAATTGGCGGCTACATCTGCGGCTATGGCTACGGCTAGATGTCCGAGTCATCATGTGTTGTAGTATAGAGCTTCATCAGAAACACCATAAGCAACAGTCGTAGCCATTGTCTAGCCGCCAATTCGGATGTGGCCTTTGTTTGGTAACATTAATTGGAAGAATTGCAAACCCCTAAAAAGGAAAGAGGGGGAAAAAATGGAACACTTTCAAATAAGATGCATGATAGGAAAAAGTGACAGACCTTATGATCTTTACTAAACAATTTCCATTGAAAATATCAGCTTATTAATCAATCAAATTATTTCAAAAAAAAAAAAAAAATACATTATTATTTGTTTCCACAAAGGCAACCGGATCGAGAAATGAAATAGTAAGAATAATAAACAAAATGAACCGATGGGTTTGTTTTAAAAAATAAAAGTTTTAAAAGAATATCATTTTTTGTTTAAAGGTAGTCAATATTGTTTATTAAACTGCGGAATAATGACAATGAATAAACCAGAATAAAATGCTGAAATAAAGTCTGTTTGGACAATAAACAATAATTGAAAACTAATTGAATCTCTCTAACGCCTTCTTTCAAGCTCATTTTCTCAGTTTGCAAACTTAGCATTTTGTTTGATTAACATGTACACTTATTACTTTATATCTGTGATTTTTTAAAATTAACTAAAGACTTGGCAACGTAATGTACAAGAGAGAGACATTATTATTAATTATTAATTTTCATATAGACCGATCCGAGGCACGCAAAACTGCCATGGCAGCGCCACCATTGCTGGGTCGCTGGCAGCGCAATGTGCTGTAAACGATATGGACAAATCCTCATCTTTAGAACCTTTTTAAACTAAGTGTCTTCCTCTTTGATTTAGACACTTTCCCCGACATGACAACATGACATAATGATGTATAGAAATCTTACCATAAGTATGTACAACCAAACACATCCTGAAATGGGCGCATAAAATAGGCGAGTTAAGTTTGATAGACACGTTAACTGCCAAGCAGGGTTTATAAATACCTTTTCGGTATGTGTTATTCGACAGAATTTCAGCATCCAGTTTCTGTTTTTTTTATATTTGTTTCTATTAAGTTATTTCTACAATTTTGTCATGCTTTTCTGTCAGGGAAAGTGTATAAATCATGAGTAAGACAACTTGCATAAAAAGTAATGAGACAATGCGTTTTTCATGTCTTCGTGTACACAACAAAAATTGCTTCCAGCGACTAAGCACTGACGGGGCAGCCGTGGCAGCTAGCGCAGCGCGTATGGATCGGTCTATGAGCAGCAAATCCTGCAGCCCAAAGAGTATGTATAAAAGAAATGATTTCGGGCACAGCCTAGGGTAATTATACAGCAGTTTAGCACACAGTTTTACTGATAATATACAACAAAATAGAGCAACATTGTCACATGTTTCAGTAATGCCCATAATCTGTCCACATGAGTTTCACAACCTTTAGAAATAACAGTAGAAAGGGTAAAGCCTGGTTCATACCGCCTCGGAATGCGAATTGAATTTTGGTGGATGCTCCATTTTCTCACTAAGCATTCGCAGTAAGTATGAACCGAGCTGAAGAAATTGTTTTACCAATTTTGTTAGCTCTACATCTGCACTATTGACAAGAAACACACCCCAATGCACCTCATATGCACGTCTATACCCTTTCCATCATTATGAGAGTCAATTCCTCTGTGTATATTTTCCTCCGAAAATGCCCCGACAGGTTTGTGCAATATAAGTCATTATGATGGAGGAACTAATTGCATAAGAATTCAAAAATGATGCACCCCAACAAACAAACAAACAAACAAACAAACAAACAAACAAACAAACAAACAAACAAACAAACAAACAAACAAACAAACAAACAAACAAACAAACAAACAAACAAACACACAAACAAACAAACAAACAAACAAACAAAAAACCCAACACCCCAACAAACAAACTAGCAGACACACAAAAGTAAAACAAACAAATTGTAAAAGAAAATCAGTAAGAACCCAACTATCAATTAAATGTCGACGAACAACTTCCAGATATTTGAATATTTACATATTTTAAAAGAGGTTCTTTACCACATTTGCAATTTGGCATATTTCTCCTTAAGGTAACTAATGGAATACGCACTAATATCCTTTTACAGAACAGTTTCAATTAGAGCATGTCAAAGCTCTTAACATGAAATCATGCATCAAGCTCACACTATTACTAATTGAAAATAACAAGAGAAAATAACCACAATTCTCAAAGAAAATAGGTACGAGGTGAATATGGCATTTTTTTCCCCAACAAGGAATGATAAAGTACCGAATATAAACAAAACTTAAATTGCTGACAACTAAATGTTACCACAGAAGAGCAACATTTACAGCGTGTTTTAAATGATAGGTATTAAACAGTCATGTTAAACAGACATGCAACTTTGTAATTTTAAAACAAGTGCAACATAACTTTGTAGTGCTATCACTTTGAATAGCACTATTGTAGAAGGGAAAAACAAACAAAAAAACAACAACAGAGAAATCTGCTGTCTTCATTAAAACTGTTTTTCTTTTTATCAATAATGAAACATAAAATTAAAATTTACAATGAGATGCTTATTCCTTCAATAGCAAATGAAAACAATAAACCACAAAATACCTTGTTTTAAATCTTTTAGATTATATTATTATATAATAATTGTTTTTCTTACAACACAGTCTTGGATTGGGAAGTATACCAACAAGTGGGAGTTACTTGGTTGAAACGGAAATATGGCACAGTAAATTGAACAAAAACCTCCATGCTATTTACAAAAGACGAAATTACTTGTTTTATCCTAAAAGTGATTCTAACAAAATTAGAGCATGTCAAAGCTCTTAACATGAAATCATTCACAATATGTACAAGTATCCATGAGTGAAAAAATCCAGTGAATTTTAGGCACAAAAGATCCCTCGGAATAAGGCCAACTGAAAATAAGGAATGGGTTTATAACTGTCCTTTGTAGAAAGAAAGAAAGATTTATTAGTAGTGTAAATCTTTATGAGAAGTTTAATGTATTAACAGCCATATAGACCTTATGCATTGACTTGATCCAGCTACCACTTTAGTGGTAAAACGACGACCATTCAGTGCTAATGGAAACGCAGTCAAACCCTTATTCAAAGATTTCAGAACTTGAGTTCACTGTCGAAGACTGCTTTAACCACAACATAGGGGAATAGAATAGGAAAATAGGAGAACAAGTTTGGCAAATGCGATGGGCACACACAGATTTGGCAAATGGGTAAATTGAGATAATGGGGTACAGAGGTAGGGCGAATGAGTGCTAATCAACCATTGGCAGTGGGTGCAGTTTTAGCCACTGGGTGCACAGTTTTGGCCACTGGGTGTGCAGTTTTGGCCACTAGGTTTGCAGTTTTGGCCACTAGGTGTGCAGTTTTGGACAATGGTGCAGAGGTTGAGTCAATGGGTGCACAGATTGGGCTCGTTTGGACACCCTAGTCCAGTAACGTCCCATGCATAAGGTCTACTTGAATTACAATCATAAATTTCCCTTTCAACAATTGTTGAAACGGGCAGCGAGTAACTGCAATTTCAATTTCTATTTAGAATAATGGAGGTAGTGAGGCAGGTTGATTTCTTATATTGTATTGAAAAAGAATTAATCATGCAAAAATATACACCTGATATCAAGTACTAAAATGGCTGGGTACGATCCTTTAACAATGAGTAATGCATGATATACATGTGTGTTTAACTCTACACTCCCAGTAGTCTTAACCATAATAGAGAGTACATGTAACAACTCTACCATCCACAAATAGAAGATTAGTTTAAGATTTGTTTGTCTTTTCTTCTATGCCCTTCCTCTTTTTATGTCAACCTTTACTTGTTTGTAGAAAACGTGACGCTCCATGCCAAAACAAGACATTCATGTAAAAGAAACAAACCTGGGTGATTTGCTCATGGAATAGATGGGACTGTACATGTAAGTTTTTCTTAAAATCAACAATTGTTAAGACGTAACATCACAGTGATATCAGGTTGATGTATCGATTGTCTTCACATATAGACCTTGCATTGGCGGCCAAGGCTGAGGTCACACAATGGAAACATGTAGGTGTGTACCATAGAGCTATATATATTGACTAGAGCGCTAACACCCCGTTATACACACACTAAGGTTTTGAAGTTGTGGGCGCATCCATGTTTATGTACAAACCAATACAAAAGCTTGAAATTTTGTACGGCAATTGTACGGCTATTTGCATGATAGTGCGTTTGTTCTTTTTTATGTGCCATCGAAGCAAAAAATTACAGCAAATGTGAACGCACAATCTGCTGATCAGCGTACAAACTGCGAGCATCATGTGCGTCATGTTTAGAAGGCGCGTATATTTTTTTAGTATCGCAATCAAGTCGAAGTTACGGTTTTCGTAGAGCGGACGTACGCGAGCGGACAGTCGGGTACGTAAGCGCACACGCTGAATGTAAAGAAATCGGGACAATGCGTGTTCTCTTAAAATTCTGAATTCAAACAACACATCAAACATGTCTGCGCCCAGGGTGGCTTCAAAACGCAGAGCAAGTTAGTGCTCTAGTCAATATAAATAGCGCACAACTCCCAGCCAATGGTATAATGTAGGTCTTCACTGACCTCAGTTAGGGCACTGTTTGGGCTCGTGATACCATCAGAAGTGTCTATTTTGGCATGGAGGGAGCGTTACACGTGGAATGCAAATGAGAATGTGACGTCTTAATAAGTAACCTGTTTCGTATAAGCAAAATGTTCTTGTTTTTGTTCATCAAATGATTTGGTCTGACCCAAATGACCACACCATAGTTTAATCCCTGTAAAACTTTGATTGCTTAAGTTTGCTTTGTACATGTTGTATACCATGAAACAAGTATAACACTCCTCAACATGCATTAAGTACTTGTTGGCTAGTCTACTTTTGACTTTCGCTGAGTCATGTTCTTCTTCCATTTCTCCATAGCATTCCTAAGCAAGCATAAAGTACTTGTTGGCTAGTCTACCTTTTACTGAGAGTGCGTAATTTATGCTGAGTCATCTTCTTCCTCATCTTCTTCCATTTCTCCATAGCACTCCTCAGCAAGCATGTAGTACTTGTTGGCTAGTCTACCTTTCAGAGCCTCCATGGCTGCTTCGGCCGCCTCATTGTACAAATCGCCTACAAAGAAATAAATCATTTTCAAACGCTAATCAATTTGGAAAAAAACGGATAGTGTCATAATGATTTCAAGCTATTAAATCAATTGCTTAACTTCTCATTGTTTAGGCCTATACTTTCATTGTAATTATTAATTTGTGGTAGTAAAACGTAGGGAATTTCTTAACCGTCTAGGCCTGAAGAAAAAACATGTGGAAAGAAGGCAGTGAAGAAATGCTCGATGAGTGAGGCAATCCCAGAAGGGGGAAACACATTAACTGAAGTAAGGATTTAAACAGTCTAAAATATGTCTGGTCTAAGGTGGGATTTGAACCAGGGTCAACAGAGAGATTGAAACAAAAACATCAGTTCAAATTAAATTAAAGCAATCCCCACGAAGAAAAATAAACACAATCTATAATTCAGGCTCTGGTCTAAGGTTGGATTCGAACCAGGGTCCACAGTGAGATTGAAACACATATCAAATAAAGCAAAACACACAAAGAAAAGGTTACCATGGTCAAATATTAACAATATTTGTTTGTGTAACATAGTTCAGTACTTCATATTAATAATAGTAACCAGTTTTATATAGCGCTTTTCACACTTGAAGGGCTTCTAAAAGCGCTTCCAACATTAGTACGTCTGGTCACCGGGCCTTAATTAGTTCCTTAAACCATCTCAGCTCCCAGGGGAATATGTACAGCCTTGTGTAACAAATAAGCGCTACTCGGCTAAATCACAAGAACCATCTCTGCCCTCACAGGTACCCATTTATACCCCTGGGTGAAGAGAAGCAATTATAGTTAAAGTATCTTGCTCAAGGACACAAGTGTCATATGTCCAGGATTCGAACCCACACTCTGCTGAACAGAAGCACCAGAGCTTGAGTTCGGTGCTCTTATCCGCTCCGCCATGACACCATACAGTCGTATTGATGTTTAATTTTATGTGTCTAGTGAAGTACATCTAGGCTTTTCAAAGAGTTGTACACCCCATGTTCCCTAGGCCTTTAGCTTTCCTAAAACCATTTTAACTCCTTAGGAGTATGCAGCAGCGCAACAAAATTGGTGCACAGGTTGTTAATCTTTTATAACACTAAACACATACAATAATAATAAGTTATCTTACAAAAAAGCACTCAAGTCGGCTTAAAAAGATGCCAAATGCACTTCACAAATAAAAAAAGGCCAAACACAATATATACAAATGTACAGAAAAGTAGTAACCAAGAATAGTGGTCATTCGGGAAAACTCACTGATCTCCCATGGATCCTAATTCATATAAAAAATACAAGAATGCACTGAATATACAAGAATAAAAGGTTACATAAGAAAAACATAACACAGTCATTTAAAAAACACCGGATCATTACACTTAAAAAAATTACAGACATGCAATTAAAATAGGACGAATCAAAGTATAAGGGAAGAAAATACACCTTCATGAAAAAACACTCAAAACAAATAAAAAAACAGTAGAGAAAAAAATCACAATTGAAAAACACAAATTAAAAAATGTCAGTGGAAAATCTTCTGAGCTTGGCCCAATTTCATGCTCGTGTCATTCATCGCTTGAGCCCGGTTCATACTTCATCTGAAGCGAAATTTGACGTGATTTTCGCAAGTGAGTTGGGCAGAGTTGAACTGCTGCGAATTATTTGTTGCGAATTTGAGACGTCAAGATTCGGTTCATACATTCGCATTCGCAGGAAGTATGAACCGGGTTTACTGTGCAAACAGCGAATTTTTGTGCTCGCTGTGTAAGGGAAGCCAAAATTCACAAGCAAGAAAAACAATGAACAGGTGAGGTACTCACCCGCTTTCTGGGAGTTCTTGTCCAATCCATGTCCCCCCGTCCTATACATATCAGCTTGTTTGACCAACAGCATGTAGTTGGGATCCTCATTCAGGCAGTCAAATTCTCCGTCTTCATCCTCATTGGACATTGAAATAGCCGACTGACTCCAATGTATAGCCTCAGTCCACATTATCTCCCTGCAAGTACAAATCACATGATCGGAATAATTAGGACAGTTAATAATAAAATCATTGTTAGGTTGATAAGGCACAATTACATTGACCATAACAAACATGACAAAGGTAAATGCTTCGGGCTGTACAATTCCTTATTTTTAAAAACAAGCATCATCTAATAATAACAATAATATCAGCAAAGTCTCATATAGGGCACATATCTACCAAACAAGGTACTCAAGGCACTAAGTATTATATATACATTACACACAAAGATTGGTTATTAAAGTTATGAATTCTGAGACCCAATTACCATGATTACAGCAGCCACAGCCCGGAAAACACCGGGGCTACCCCTTCTCTTTTTCGATAAGTGCACTGGGTTCTTTTACATGCGTTACACAACACATGGGCCCAACGGCTTTACGTCCCATCCGAAGGACAAAGCAATGGTTAAGTGTCTTGCTTAAAGGACACAAGTGTCACGGCTGGGGATTTGAATCCACACTCTGCTGATCAGAAACACCAGAGTTTGAATTCGGTGCTTTAAAGCGCTCGGTCATGACACTTCCAAAATCTACTTAAGTCTAGGGCCTAAGAAGACTACAGCAAGCTACATATAGGAAACTCGTCGAAAAACAATATGGTTTTTGTATGAACCATTTTTGAAAAATCAAACTCAGTCATAGTGACCACTTGCACCGACATCACATGCAGCTACCCTCTGCTATAGACTGCAGTTTCGGGAGTCACATTGCATGTTAAGTGAATGGTTTGTAACTAACTGTTCGCACGTTGCCTGGCGGGTCGTGGCCTATCTGTTTGAATCTGAGAAAAGATTGATGTATAAATCGGTTTCTCAGATAATTGAGGGTTGTGTCCGTTCGTGAATGATGTGACCAGAGATGCAGTTGGTACCGTCTGTCATGTCCGGAAATGTGTATGGATTTTATGTTTGTATAAGAATACTGTGACAGTTTGTTGCTGTTTTCTGAGGAAGGAAACACTAAAAACTTATTCATTTCTTTATGATTCTGACTATTTTTATCTGTATAAATCAAACTATGATTCTTTTCTTTCTAGCGCTGACAGGTGACTTAATCACTTCAGAAATATAGTTGTACAATGAAGAATAAAGATCGCACGACCACACAGTTTTCAGAATGGGAAAGGGGACTCTTTTGGTGCTATGTAACCTGCTTGGTGTTGCCAAAATTTAACAAACATTTACATGCAATGTGTGCATGATCAATTTATCACAAAAATAAATGGTGCATGAAAGGGTTTCAAAGAGTTGCTGAAGTTACCTGTTAGTTCCAAGGTTCAATCCTGTCTGAAAAGCATTGGCCAAGTAAATCATAGCTGCTCTATCACCAGCCTCAGCTGCCTGCTCCATTAAATCCAATCCGTCGTTAACATTCTCTTCATTTTCCTGCTTTCAAATTAGAAACAGTGTATGTGTTAAGCCTGGTTCATAATTCCTGCCAATGCAAAGTGAACAGTGATGTCACAGGGCTGTTTTTGCAGTGAATTAAAATACTTCAGGCTTGTTAAGCCCTTTTAAGTAAAATACTTAAGGCTTGTTAAGCCCTTTTAAGTAAAATACTTCAGGCTTGTTAAGCCCTTTTAGGCCTCTGAAAACACAAAAATCTGTGCATTAATGGTGTTCTTTCTTACATTGTTATCTTGCAAACTTTCACAGGTTTGTTATTTTATGCATATGTTGGGATAAACAAAGTGAGAAAACTGGTCTTTGACAATTACCAAACGTGTCCAGTGACTTTAAGAGCCACCGATACTAAAAATAAGAGAGATCTAACGGTGTCACCAATTTGCTTAACGTTGTTGATGGGCATCTATTTGCTTGCCTACTTACATCCATGGTGACATTCTCAAGAACTGCATGAGGCAAGTTGAGATAAATCTTAGCCAGTGCCAAGATGGCCTCCATGGTTCCGCAATGAGACGCCTGCTCCAGATGATAAAAGGCTGCCCTCGTGTTATGATCATCAGGGTTTTCAACGAAGCGGCCGATATCGTGGTACTTGGCAAGATCCAAATGCACCTTGGGGAAAAAAAATATGCATTTTATTAATTTCATTTGGTCATAATTAATACTTTCTTTAGAAAATAACAATTATAATAGTAAAATGGCGTTTATAAAACGCACTTTCCTGTAAATCATTCAAAGGTGCAGCTCTAGAAGAACTTAAGAAAAAAACATACACTTGCTTGCTTCCAATTTTTTGTGATTTTTTATATCTTGAAAAAGACAACCTATTTTGAAATGAACTTTTTATATGTCAAACAATCAAACGGTAAAAAAAAACCACAGACTTTGCGTTTATAAAGGCACTGGACACGATTGGTAATTACTCAAACTTGTTGTTAGCAAAAATGTTATTTGGTAAAGAGCAATGGAGAGCTGTTGATATTATAAAACATTGTGAGAAACGGCTCCCTCTGAAGTAATGTAGTTTTTGAGAAAGAAGTAAAATCTCACTCAAAAAATAAAAGACTTCAGCTGAAGCCTTTGAAGCCACCTGAAAGCACACAAAGTTGTGCAACAAGAGTGTTTTGATCTTTCCTTTATTCTCTTGCAACTTTGATGACCAGTTGGGCCCAAATTTTCAAAGATTTGTTATTTTATGCATATGTTGGGTAACGCCAAGTGAAAATACTGGAGTTTGAAAACTAAACGTGTCCAGTGCCTTTTCGCAACGCTTACAAGATTGCTTGAAGCTAATAAATAAGATATTACCTGTCCCAGTACCGATCCTCCCATCTTTCTTTTCATGTCCAATCTCTCCCTCATAGCTACTTCAATATTCACTGAGGATGCCTTGTGCGTCTTATTTCTCATCATGGCCTGCCGTTCCTCTTCCTAAAGACAAAGAAAGCGTCGCAAGAAAAACAAAACAAAACTATCATTCGCTGATACTTTGTGACAGGAATTTCAATCAAGTGCAACATTCTTGATAAACCATAGGGTGCGTTTGATTAGCTTCCCCAGGTCGACCCCGGTGTGCTCATCCGAGTGGCGTATTTTTTTTTTTACCCTACGTTCGTCCTGGAAAAGTTTAGTATACTTTGTGACAGGAATTTCCACAAGTACAACATGCTTGATAAACCATTGATTCGGCCTCTACAGATGATGAAAATGTATTGAAGCTATAGATGGATTGCACATGATGTCATTGATCACCATCTTTGATTGTAACACATTGGAAACATGCACGCGAGTTTGCACTGTGCATGACTCTCGGGCAATGAGAGCTCTTCACATCGTGCATGTTGCATCAACGATGGCGGTCAATGCAAAGAATTTCAGCGGAGCTTTTTTTTTCAAGTTTTCAACCCACTTACTCTCTGGTAAATTGACAAACCATTGGAAACCATTCAACTGCATAGGTCTGATGCAAACTGTCAACTTATTAAGCTAGTATCAGTGGATGGTATTGGATGGTTAGACAGTAGGAGGGTTGACTGTGTACTGTGTAGATGCATTCACCACATGACATCATATTGCAGGCAGAATGCAATTGCCAATCTTTGATCAAATTCTAATTATGAGAATTTAACATCAAACTTATAAATATCAGTTATTTACACACCGCACATCTTTTCAAATATGCATGCCATTGTTACAATCATTTCATTATTTAGTCACATTTGAAAATCTTTGATTTCCTATTTTGTTTTTTTCAGGAGAGGTAAAGTAAGCGTAGGGTCATAGATTAGTTTTTGTTGAAATAATGCTGATTTTAGGTAAACTTATCAAGAAAGATAGTGGCACTATAACAGCCAAACAGTAATATTTGTCATAATATTTACATGTAACATTAACCACCAATCTATGACTATCAATTATTACAGTAATACACGGCACACAGTTTGTTTTCAATATGAATGCATTTTTCACAATCTTTTCATTATTAAGCCAAATCTGCAATTCCCCTTGTGCTGTTGTTGAGGAGTACGCATATCTTAAAGGAACTAAGATAAAATAATTGCTTATGAAGCTGACAAGGGGATAGAAACTTAAAGGTGATGTGTGGTTGTGACTGCACATTTAATACAATATGTACACATGAATATTCTAAACGTGCATAAGATGTGGTAAATAAACAAAGTAAAGAGATGTCCACTTGTAGAGAAAGTTTCTATGTATGTGGCTAACATCAACAAATCCAAATCAAAATTCCTTAACAATCATGACAATAGAAATACAATATTAAAACCAATGAAAACAAAAATACTTTGGACTCTACATCAATGAAAGTCTCCCTTCCACCTACACAGGGCTGCAATTTGGCGTAAAATTCTAGAAAACTAACTGTAAAAGGTTTGTAGCCCAAAATGTGTTACTGTTTTACTGGACCAGAATTTATTTTACACGACCAGAGTCTTCATAACCGGTAAGTTTGTTTTATTTCATTATTATCAGTAAGAGATTATCTTATTTGTGTTATGGGTTAGCATTTTGATAATTAATAGAATTTTGTATAACCACACTCAAGTCAACATTTGAAAATCATATTCGATATAATCGAATATCGACACTTTCATCAATAGAGCGACGTCACATAATTAGTTTAACCATTTAGCCACTGTACCGCCCAGCCGCATATAGCGATACACTGTATGCGGTACGAGGAAACCTCGCTAGCTTGTGTTTGTGGTTAGCATTTTGATAATTAATAGAATTTTGTATAACCACACTCAAGTCAACATTTGAAAATCATATTCGATATAATCGCGATTAATGAAATTTGACATCATCAGTAATAAAACTCCAAGTGAAAGTTGTAGAAGAGACAGTCCTAGCATAAGAGAGGTGTTCTAATGACCTATTCTTCTGGTTTTACTCCAAACCTATGGGGTGCAAGATGTCTCAGCTAGCAAATACATCAAGATATTTAATCGAGGGTATGTAACACAGAGCAGGGGTCAATTTCACAAAGAGTTTAGACATAAGTCTTATCTGGAGTTAGGACAAGTTAGTCATCCTGACTTAGGACTTGCTATACATTTTTTATATCCCCTTACTCTTTGTGAAATTGACCCCAGGTGTGATTTCATGTTCACTACCTTATGGAGACCCAAAACAAAACAGAAAAGAGAACACAAAAGGTCTCCATTAAGCTTGGGCGATATCGATTTATTTTATTCACGATATATCGCCGACAATAATGAAATTTGACATCATCAGTCTTAAAACTCCAAGTGAAAGTTGTAGAACAGACAGTCCTAGCATAAGAGAGGTGTTCTAATGACCTATTCTTCTGGTTTTACTCCAAACCTAAGGGGTGCAAGATGTCTCAGCTAGCAAATACATCACGATATTTAATTGATATATCACGATATATCGCGTTATATCGCGATATATCGATATTTCGATTAAAACCAAATCCATCCGATATCGAAATAGTGTCCAAATTAATATCGCGATATTCGATAATATCGTGATATCGCCCAAGCTTAGTCTCCATAGGGGAATTCTTAAGACCGGGGTGCTCAATGAGTCTATGGGAGGTTCTTACTACAAGGACAAAGGAAAGAACAAAAGATGTCTCTGCCAGTTGGCTTGTTGGTACGTGGAGCTGTTCCCACTTTTTGGAGACATACATTTGCAGCACAGGTAATTTGGGTGGGAGAGCACTTTGTGAGAACTATTTTTGTTTCTATTTAGAACTAGTGTGAAAACAGGTGTACATGTACATCTAAAACTCTACAACTTTGATAAAAGTATCTAGTCTACTCGCAATTATTCTATTTATTCAAAAATCGTTGAAACATGTCCATGTATCAAAATACAAGCAGAACAACAATCTTAACCAATCAATTTTTGCATTTGCCCCCAATGGCCTAGCCTGATGGTAGCCTGTACATGTAGCCCTGGCGGCCTTACGTATTGTACTAGTGTTGCCTGGATATCAGGGTCCATTTCTGGGGCGGAAAATTTTCAAAGCTTCATAACGTAAATCTTACCTGCAAGAAAGCACCAATTTCAACAGATTCACATTCCATGGCAGCATATATTTTTCTGCGGTGGGTTTCGATCGTCATATATTCTTCACAAATCCGTAATTTTCATGAAATAATGCAGCTCCCAACGTTAAGAAATTCAAATTTTTGTTCGTACTCTCACAGTCTGCTGTGTGTACGCAAGACGCACGACGCGCAAATCTTGCGTTGCGTTTGCGTGTTAAACGCTGTGCAGTCAAGATACGGTGAGCCAGAATTCATGCGTCTTGCATCTTGCGTCTTGCACGCGAATGTATACGCGTACGCAAGGCAGCAGACAAAACTGTGAGAAAACGATCAAAACAGGAATTTTGTTAACATTGGGAGCTGCATTATTTCACAAAAATGACGGATTTGTGAAGAGTATATGACGACCAAAACCCAACGCAGAAAAATGTATGCCGCCATGGAATGTGAATCTGTTCAAATTAGTGGCTTGTTGCAGGTAAGATTTGAGTTACATGTATGAAGCTTTGAAAATTTTCCGCCCCAGAAATGGGCCTTAGTAGTTAGGACTCTGTATCTATGTACAGAGAAAGAGTCCTATATAGGGCTACCTGTACATGTAGCACGTACATGGGAATACCCCATACACTTTGTAAGGGCACCTTTTAGCAAAGCTCAAGATTTTTTTGAGGATTAGTAACCAAGCAAGTTCAACCTATTAGTTTAATGGTTATATTGATTAATTCCCCCAAAACCAACCAAAATAACATTTTGTAACAACAGCAAAACCCCGATGCAAAAAAAGCGTCCCCTAAATGACTTTAGAATAGTTATAAAAAAGAACAAGTAACAGAACATCAGGATGTCAGAAATTGGTGACAAGTATTAAGTAGATAGCACCATGTGTAACTTACTTTGGTTGAAGACCCTGTCTCCTAATGACCCAAATGAAAGACAACATTAAAAAGTGATTACTTTAAGACCTTGAATCTTAGGTATCAAGATTTGTCGCTTGAATTCAGATAGTATAAACAAATTCTCAGAGCAAAGGATTTGGGGCATATTTGTTTCTAAAACAGTTTACTGATCATGGGTATGAGGTTAATGGGCACAAGACTTATGGTGGCAAATGGGTACAGGGTTTGGTAAATGGGTACAGGTTTTCTGGTAAACTGGTAAATGGGTACAATGGGTACAATGGGTACAGGGTTTGTGGTAAATGAGTACAAGACTTGTTAGATGGGGTACAGGGTAAGGTAAATATGGGTGCAGGGTTTATGGTAAACTGGTAAATGGGTACAATGGGTACAGGGTCTATGGTAAATGAGTACAAGACTTGTTAGATGGGGTACAGGGTAAGGTAAATATGGGTGCAGGGTTCATGGTATAGCATACATGTAGGGTTTTACGGTAACTGGATACAGGGTTTATAGTAGGTGGGTACAGGGTTTCTGGTAAATGGGTACATAGTTTATGGTAATGGGTAGATATAGGTAATGTTAAATGGGCAAGTATAGGTTATGGTAAATGGGTAGAGGGTTTGTGGTAGATGGATACGGGATTTATGGTTAATAGGTACAGGGTTTATGGTAAATGGGTACAGGGGTTATGGTAAATGGGTACAGGGTTTATAGTAAATGGGTACAGAGTTTGTGGTAAATGGGTACATAGTTTTGGATAAACTCAAGTTTATGGTGTATGGGCACAGAGGTTTATGGGATTCTTACATTAGGGCAGGGTTTGGGCCAATATACAATGAAGATTCCTGACTTACCCTGGTCATAGTATCGCTATCCGACTCACTCCGAATCCTCGATGAATCCCCTTCAGAGTCGTAGCGACGACGACGCGACGGAAAGAAGTGATCTCTCAGAAACATATTATCCTTAGGTGACATGCTGACATCTTCAGGAGACGATGCGATCTCGTAAGACACCGAAGGAGTAATATCTGGTGATAAGGACTCGGCAGAACACTCAGAGATTGACCTCTCCAAGATGACATACTTGGTCACGTCCAAGGGAGAGATGGATGGGCGGTGACGAGGACGTAAGACGTTGTTCTCGGTTCCTCGCACGTGTGTAGAAGATCTCCGCTAGAAGATAGAGACACGTCAAGTCACTTTAACACCAGTATAGGGATCATATCAATAATTTACACTTTTCACACAAAGCTCAATGGAGGTGGCCCCAATCTTGGTGGCAAATTTCTTAGCTAAGCAAAAAACGAGTGTGGCACCGGTAGTAATGATGTAAACTTTATGGAATTTTGGCTGGAACCAGTTTCTGTTATGCAGGATTTTTCTGTGCAGTCTCATTTAATGGAAAGTAGTCTGCAGCCAGCAGCTTTGCATGAGAGAACCATTACGCCATAATCGACTTGTCCACAAGTCTATCAACTTACCTGTCTGATAACCAGACTCTCATGATCAGCTATCTCACTGGGATGAAGGTCAAACGGAGTGAGACTGAGCCCATGGCAGATCTCATTACAGGCGTGTGAAGAAAAGAACAGTGCCATGCCACGAGTCCCGAGATTGCCTTCATTGTACTCTGTGCCAGTAGCTGTGTGGATCTGCGGATCTGTGTACAAGTCTCCAACACCTGGAGAAAACAAATCACGAGGATTGTTATTAAGGAATGTTTACTTCTACTGTAAATATTTCATCTTTTTGGTAATATGCAATAATATGGGTCTGTATTCTACGCAAAATGTAAATACAGGAATAACAATAATAGTACGTTTTGTAAAGCGCCTACCGCAGGCCAGCCTCTAAGCTCCTTAACATATAGTTGAAGATAGGGACCAGAGTACTGGCAGGGACAACATGCATTAGGATCAGTCTAAGTTTTGATTTGAACCAGTGTCCTCCAAGGTGAACTATACCCGTAGGACAACTTGACTCCCTTTATGATAACCTCCTTATGGCCACAATTGTCTTGACTGGGGATACAAACCCACACTCTGCTGATCAGAAACACCAGTATTTGACACTTTGAGAGAGAATTCCGCTCAAAGGAATGTGGTTTTAGAAAGAGGGATTCAACAATGTTCCAATCTCAGAAATGCTTCTGCATGACACATTTCTCAGATTGTGTATTGTAATTATGGATTATTCCTCCATCGCGGAGATTATTCGCTCCAGATTTTCACTAAAATCTCAAAACCGCTACCACTCTTTCAAATGATATTTTCACAGGTTAGTTTTATTGTATACATTAAGGGTTAAAACAATCGAACGGTTCAAAGGTATATTTTCCCTTTACTTTACAACGTACATGATAGACATCATAAATGTCAGCTTTCAATTTGGAATTCAATATAACCTTTGGAATCTAGATCCCAGGGTATCTAATGTGTCTTGGCACCAGGGCTTGCTCGGGCCGAAGGTGGAGTTTTTGTTTTTGTTGTTGTTTTGAATTTGATATAGCAAGATGTAGGTCGGTACACTCACCTTGAATGTCAACAACGATCAACTTATGCCCAGACCTCTCAAAAGTGAAGTGACTGAAAGCCTGTAATGGTAAATCAAGTTAGACATTAACCACATGTACACACCAATCAACATAGCATCTGGCTTGTCCGATAACATTGGACTTTGCATTTGCAGCCAGTTAAATGTGGTAGTCATGATTACAGCGACTGCCTACACTGCTAACCTGTAAGTCTAGGTGCACTTCATTGCGAGTAAACATGATAAGCCTTTTTGAGATATGGCGGACACAATGCTACGACACTACAAGGTTTGGGTAAATTTGTGCGTATTGACCATAGAAATAGAACGTGTGTTATTCGGTGACGTGCGCATTTTGTTAGGCTATGCGGCATTTACACTTAACCTGGTGAGCGTGGCATCAGTTGCCGCGTATGATGCGCGTATCACATCCGCCATACCTCAAAAAGGCTTATACAAGTTTGCCCAGATTAAAAAAAACATAAACAAGAACTAAATAATCATATATTGAAGTATTGTGCACACAGAATTATTTATTGGCCTGATGTTTTGACACTAGCAGAGTTAGCATTGAAGGCTAAATGGCAACAAAAAACAAACCAACCACTTCCCTGGACCCCCTGTCTGCCTGTCTCCTTATTCATTATTTGAACCCTGGCTTATTACGTGTGCTTTCTGAGGCTCTCTCTATTCATTTCCACTTCACTGCTTCTGTTACACATATTTATGTCCATGTTTTTTGTGTTTTTAGCCTTCAAGAAAGACTCTCCTACATGTAGGTTCCAGCAGCCGATTTCACGAAACTTTACGCAACTGCGTAAGTCCACTTGCGCACTGTTTATGGCGCAACTTACGCCATAACGTTGCGCAAGTGGACTTACGCAGTTGCGTAAAGTTTCGTGAAATCGGCTGCTTGTCATTAACTATTTTTTGCATTTTTTATGCAATAGGTCCTTTTAGCTGGTAAGCAGTTTGCAATCAGCTAATTCAATTTTCTCATGTATTGTGTGCAGATGAAATGCAAAATTGCCAAGTTACAAATGCATTGGTTCAAAGCAACGGTACGTAGAAATAACATACTAATTATTTTGGTTTTCCTCCCCAAAATTGATGTAAGCTCAGTATGCTACGAGTTTTCTGAGTCTTGTATGGGAGCAGAGTAATGCTTAAAACCACTACAGAAAAAATCTGTGCACCAATTAGTAGTGAAAGTCAAGGTCTTTCGTCGACCTTTACAAGCCGGTCGATGCCTAGATATCGCACACGCTGTCCGCCCTCCGCTTTAATTGTGACTTAGGTATTATTAATGATGACATAAAACAGTTACCATGTTAGCAGAAAGACAAGAACAACTAATAACAATAATAATAATAGTGGCTTCTTTTATAGCGCCCATGTCCGTCACTCAGTGACGCTCCTGGCGCTGTTACATACAGTATTTCCTGCAAGATGTGGGACAACGTTTGAATTATGAGACCTTTACACATGTACTGGATCAAATGACAAGACAAACTCATTCTAAAATGACCAGGTTTGAATCAAAGTATTATAGACCTAACCACTGTGAATCGAAAGCCTTAAACTGGGAAAAGAATCCTAACAAACAAATCTAATACCATTTAGTGGAAGGACAGGGGAAGGTATGTTTACTGTCAGGAGGCCCAAGCATTTTGGCCTGGATTGAAGGATGATCATGGAGGAAGGAAATTACCTGGATGTGCCTGGACTTAAAAGCTTACATGCTTATTAGGCCCTCTTGACTGGAAAACTGCAACATTGGTGATATGGGCTATATATATATTGAAATTGATGGTCGGACCAGTGTTTCTCAAGTCATTATTTTTGGAGTCGAGTAGGGAGTTCCAGCTAATTGATTCATGAATTCCGAACTGAGAAGGTATTTTGTCATCAGATGCGTTTTGACATGGAATTTTCTAATCTTGTCATTTGAATCCAATAGTTTTTGCCTTTCTGCGCCTTGAACACTCAGCAGGGTGGATATTTGTATTATTATTATTTTATAATTATCTTCTTTGAGTTGCCTCATGTAATAGGTGATTCATCCAGGGTGAAAAATTGCTTGTAGATCACCTTGTCGTTTTAGAAACGTCATGATGTTTGTTTTTTTACTCACCTGTGGTGTCAGTCTGGTTTTCTCGTCACTCACATAGCCAGAGTTGGAGTTGTATTTGATATAATGTCCTTCAATGAAGTTCTCAAGATGGAAGACAGGAGCCCCCGGGCGATCCTTAAACTCCAATACACACATCTGGACTATATCAACCTGAGAGAGAACAAACAGAAAAAGACGACTTTATAATGAGTGTCCGGCTGAGCGTCTAGTGCACCGACTCAAGTTCTGGATAAGGTTTCCGGTCCGTGTCATGGCCAAGCGGATAAGAGCTCTGAACTCAAGATCTGGGCCCAATTTCATAGCGCTGCTTAACGGTAAGCCAATTTTGGTGCTTACTGTAGCAGAAAAATTTGCAAAGGTGCAAGTGTATTTCACAGGTTAGCAGAAAAATTGGGCGGCCATATTGTGCGTCATTTTTTTTCGTGCAGTAAGCACCAGAAGGTTAGCATGCCTTTTTGAGTGCTTATGGTTAGCAGAGCTATGAAATGGAAATCGCACAGTAAGCACAAAAGAGGCCGCGAAGCAGCGCTTTGAAATTGGGCTCTGGTTTTTCTGCTCAGCAGAGCGTGGGTTCGGTTCCCAGTCACGACACTTGCGTCCCTGTTGAGCAAGACACTTGTAACTATAATTACTTCTCTCCACCCAGGGGTAAATGGGTAAATGGGTACCTGTGAGGGCAAAGATGGTTCTTGTGATTTATTTTGCTTAGCAGCTCAACTTGCACAGGCTGTACACTCCCCAGGGAGCTGAGATGGTTTAAGGAATGAATTAAATGTCCCAGTGACCAGGGGTAAAAATGTTGAAAGTGCTTTGAGATGCCCCTACGGTGTGAAAAGCGCTATTTTAACACTCAATCCAGAAAGATGAATTGAGATCCGCCATTTTTACGACGATGGGTCTGATCGATGGTTCAGTCATGGCACTTGTGTCCTTGAGCAAGACACTTGATCATAAATGCATTGTCCTTCTGATGGGATGTTAAGCACATGTTTCGTAAATGAACTGCAGCACAATTATCGTTAAGAGAAGGGTTTGACCCCCCTCTGGTTCGGGCATGGTTGGTTGTTTGTGTTGCATCACTCTGTATAAAAGCCTTACAAGGTGCTATAGTATACAAATAATGAATGTTTATGGATGCAATGGTGCGAATATGTTCATGAGTTGAAAGATGGAATGTTCTATTCAACGAGGCTGAGCCGAGTTGAATGGAACATTCCATCTTTCAACGAATTAAAATATTCTCACTATTGCACGAATGAAAAACATTCATTAATTGTTTTATATAACATCCAAGTAGATCTTTTTTTCATTTTGATTGGAGGATACAAATTTAAGTTAACACTGCTGCATTTACCAAAGGCGCGCACGCAGTGATGTTTTATACTCACCGTGCAATAGTACTTTTATTTGCCAACACGTGACGGACAATCAATTGGCAAGGATCTGCTTGGGTGTTACAATAACAAATGGATCGCATCAAACACAAAATAGCCCCAGTACCGTGTAAATTAACAAGTGCTTTGAGACCCCCCCACCCAAATAACTAAATGCTATAACAACATGGTGTTTATACATACAATTTCAGACATTGATTATCATATTAATAATACATGTATAATCAATGTCTGAAATTTTTGTTTGACTACATAAAAAAACACAGTGTATAAACAATAACTAAAATGTACTGTAAGGAAAAAAAACAGCATTGATGTAAGAAAAACAAAATCTATACATATGCTGGTAAAAAAAATAAAATGCATTTAGTAAATAAAAAATTTAAAAAAATCTTTAAAGGGCTGTGTTACACATGATTCAGATTGCATTATCTAATGATTTAAGCAAATTCATAATTTACCTGAGAAAATGAGATCCAACTGCCACATAAATCAAAATGAATAACGGCCAAAACTCAAAACTAATATGTGTGACATTATTTCAGAATGCACTTAAAGTCTATTTAAGTTGGAAGTTGGCCGTAAATGATGCGGGCTTCAAATTATTTTACTGATTTATAAACAGAAACATAATACTCACTTCCCACCCACTCGTTAGGTCCTATATTAAAATTAAAACCTCATTGAATTGGATCCTTATATACATTGTAGTAGTGTGTCAAGGAGCTGGCTGTGTACAACATGGGTCCATACAAAGTGATGCATCCAACAATGGGACATGACAGTTTAATTGAACACAAGGGAGGTTGCATCTCCACCTGTAAATGCCATATGCAAGCAAGTGTGCATCCATCCCTGGATTATAATCAGCAGTGTACCTGGGAAACACTGACCTGGGCCCAATTTCATAAAGCTGCATTTAAAAGCAGCAAATACTGCTTGACAAATGTCTTTCATGGGCAAAATTTGAGTGGGATACCAGGCACATAAATGTAAACTTAATGTAATTTTAGCTGCATGGTTACCTTTTAATATGTTGAGCAAAACGCTTTTGTGCTTAGCAAGTTTTTGTGCTTACAGGCTTTACGGAATTGAGCCCAGGTGTCCATAAGCCGATTTCCCGCTTTCACTGACCTTATTGTAGAATTTTTTTTTTGACAATAGATTGTCTGTTAGGTACATACGTAGGATCTAAATTAATGAGTAAACAAACATATCTGTAGAATGGAGGGGAATTTTGTATAAGGATAAAATAAAAAAAATTGTTTCATACATCAGTACAAAATTGTGTTTCACAATGCGCTGCTAATAAAAAACATGCAGGAATAGGATGAGTAAAAAAATATACCCATTCAAGTAAAAGGGATTTTTCATTTTGAAAAATGAACCGTAAACAGAAGCTCGATGCAAGAAGGTTGAGAAGAAATAAATAGTTTGCTAATTAGGTAGGATCTTAATAAATGAGTAAACAAATGTAAAATATACTGTAGAATGTTTGTGTACATAAATGGATTTTGACAATAGAAAACAACAATAACACTAACAGTAACAACAACAACAATAACATCAACAATAGCAAAAGCAACAGCAGGAACAACAATAACAACCACAACAGTGACAACAAAACAAACGAAAAACATACATGTAAAACCTGATCAATGCTACAAGGTTGTTGTTATGTAGTATTTATAAATACCTTGGACGGTTTCAAGTCTGTGATTGGTCAAAACCGGTCACGTGTGGAAGTGTTAACGGCGGTATAAAGACCGGCTTTGGAAAATAGCGAATAAGTGGCCACTAAATCAGCATACATTGTGTAAACCTTGCGCGTTGCACTGTATCGCACACTTAGTTAATATCCCTGTTAGTTTCATTGCAACTTCGCGCACTTACGCGTACGCGCGCTGAAAATGTATCAATTTTGAGTGCAAGCGTGTAATATGTGCGAGCGTATAAACTGACGCCGAGCTCATGCGCGTGTTTTAATGCACAAGGAACAGCTATCGTCCAATCATTTGCCTCCTTTGACCCCAGTGAAGGCGCTGAACAGATCATTATTTCAAAGAGTCACTGGTCTCAGAGATCAGTAATGTGATTAACGCACGAAAGAGATGGGAGCCATCAAAGGCTCAAATATGGCCCCTGAACATGTCTGGAAGTACCGCCGAGAGAAAGTAAAAAAATTTGGACAATTGTAGCCGTTTAATTCGCTAAAAAAGGTATTTATTAATGGAAATAACAGTGCGAGTACCCGGTCTTCACTGTGTGGTAATGACCTTGGTTGGTGGCTGGCGCTGTTAACGGACCTCGCCTCCAGCTCGGTCCGTTAACAGCGCCAGCCACCAACCCGGTCATTACCACGCAGTGAAGACCGGGTACTCGCACTGTTATTCCCTAATTGAAAATAGCATTGTGCATACTTTTTTAGGATTAACATTTTGTGAAATGATCTCAGGTATCAAAAAGATCATGTACATTGTAGTAGTATTTTATTTTAATATTATTTTATTGATTTTTTTAAAATTGTAATAATTGTTATTCTATTATATGTAACTGTTTTCAATTTTTAAAAATACATTATACACACTTTGTTTTCCAATTTGTTTTTACAAAAATAAGTTAAATTGCATTATGTAGTAGATTTTAATTTTATGCACTGACACTTTTCAATCAAATCATTAATCAGAAAAGCCAGGGTATTTACAGACTTTCCAAATGACCTAAGTTCCAATTCACAGCATATATATCTCTTCGTTCTTTTGAGTGTTGATATGACAGGTAAATAAATCTGACCTGCGCTTGATGTTATTAAGTTAAAGGCACCGGACACTATTGATAATTACTCAGAATAATTTTTAGCATAAAAATTTACTTGGTAACAAGCAATGGAGAGCTGTCGATAGTATAAAGCATTGTGAGAAACGGCTCCCTCTAAAGTACATGTAGTGTAGTTTTTGAGAAAGAGTGTACAATGTACATGTAATTTCTGACTCAAATATTGAAAGGCTTCAGGCATCTGAAAGCAAATAATTGTTTGTGCAACAAAGGTTCTCTTTCAATATTTTCTTGCAACTGATGACCAGTCAAGTCAAAATTTTCACAAATTTGCTATTTTATGCATGATGGGATCACCAGTGAGAATACTGGTCTTTGACAACTACCAAACGTGTCCAGTGCCTTCAAGTTTAGTAAAGGAAGTAAGTTTTGAAACACAATGGTTTGTTTTGGCCTACATTAGACAGGAAACACATTAAAGTGTACACCACATCAACTGTCATGCTAGCAGATTTGAACGGCTGTAACTTTGAACTACACAAAACCACCCATTTGGGCTTCAACATGTGAATGGACATTTGGCTTATATATTGAAAATAATTTATTTCGATAAGATAATTGTTTTTCCGTTCGTTTTTGATGGATATTTGAGGGTGGTTAAAAATAAAAAATTAACATCAAATAAATAAACTCAAAAATGATTTTCAGTTCAAGTCATGTTCATTCAAATGTTGAAACAGTTTTAGGTGGTTTCAGTTACTTTTCAACAAGTTACAACTACATGTATTGGAAAAACAGCTCATGTGACGGATGCAAAGTGGTGCCCTTGTGTTTCCTGTTTGTCTTCAGGGCCGACAACTGAACCAAACATCATTGCACATGTTACAGGATGATTTCTCTCCTGGGTTTTGGCTAAATCCAAATAGTCCAGCTGCTGAGGCACAGATGTGGAAAATTTTTTGCAGTTTCTGGTAAAACCTAAAGGCACATTTAGTAAAAATTAAAAACCGGTATTCCCACTTAGTGTATTCCAACATATGCACAATATTAACTAGTGCTGGGCGAATAGTGAAATTTTGATGTTCGGATACCGCTGGCCAACTATCCGAAATTATAGGTTTTTTTGCCGCTAGAGGGCGCTGTTCGTTTGTGAATGAAATCGTATGGGCGGATTGATATTAGTTTTAGACAGTGTCACTCGGTTCATTCATAAAAATAACCGGATCTTATTTAAAGATGGCGATTTGCTTTTTCTGTTGATCGAGATTAACTCTACGTGAAGGAAAACTTTTGTAATCTTTGAACAAATTACGTCAGAAATGTCATTGTTTTATCTCTTCACGGAGGTGAGCATAGTTAAAAACTTAATTTATGCTGTTTTATGCTGTCTTAATAGAAGTTTCATAAGGATTCAGACAAAACATTCATATCAGTTGTCGCCCGACGTCCGCGGATATTCGGATATTAAAAGAATATCCGGTTACTTGGTTGTTATTACAGAACTATCCGGTTTATAAATAGGCATTCGCGGTTACGGATAGGAAAACCTATTCGCCATTAACCGGATATCCAAATAATTCGCACAGGCCTAATATTAACAAATCTGTGAAAATTTGTGCTCAATTGGTCATCGAAGTTGCAAGAAAATAATTCAAGAAAAAACACCCTTGTTGCACAAATTTGTGTGCTTTCAGATGCCTTGAAAAGGCTTCCGACCTGAAGTCTTTCTTAGATTCAAATATTTTAGTGAGAAGATGCCTCTTTCTCAGAAACTACATTACTTCAGAGGGAGTCAGTCCTCACAATGTTTTATACTATCAACAGCTCCCCGTTGCCCGTTACCAAGTACATGTAAGTTTAAAAAATAAGTTAACGCTTTGAGTAATTACCAACAATGTCCAGTGCCTTTAAAAAAAAGCATGAAAATTCCTTTATTTGTTGTGTGCATAGAAGAAGGACATATAACAAAAAAGTTCAGGAAAAAGATTGAGACTTAAAAGCATTTAATGCGCAAAATACAGTTTGAAGTTCTTTACATACCTTTTTGGGAGGATTGTGTCTGCTGAATTCCTCTCCCCATATCTTGGCATCCATCTGCAGGCGGACATCTTGGAAATAGATCTCACGATCCACCGTCTCCATGTAAGACTTGACAACGAAGTTAGGAGCATGTTTCCAGTCAGTGCGATGTTTGCCGTAGTGAGACATCTTCTTCCTGCAAAAAGAGAGACATAAACAAAGTCAAAATCAAGCCTGGAATTTTATCTTTGAGAGAGCAAGGCCATCTCAAAGCCATTTTGGGGTATGGTGGACACAGTTCATGGCACTATTAGGTTTGGGTAAAATTTTCTGTAGACACCAGAACCAAACAGTGCACTCCTATAGTGTCCACCATATCTCAAAAAGGAAAATCTTTATTTATTTTCAAATTGAGCGCTTCCATTGGAAAATCTTTGGAACGGGGTCCATGACCAATGGCAAGACAATGGCAACAGAGAGGCATGACCTCCCTGGCCTTCATGTCATTCCAGGCTTGCAAAATGTATCAAATTTTTGCATTTTCATTGACTGCCAATCCAAAGAAATGTAGACGTTAAGTATTTTAGTTATGTTTCACTCCTTAACTTCATCAGACTTGCAACCATGTCCAATTCTGAACTGCCTTTCGCACCTTTTCTTTCTTGGTGAAGAGGGCATTCCAGGCATATTTTTTTTACTAGTTTGTCATAACTTTTCTGAAGCTCAGAGCTTGTAATCCCTGCCAAATTTGTTATTTATGACAATGGGTGCTTTCAAACGCCCATGGTGGTCATAAAGCCTTAAACAATATGTAATGGATCAATATTTCTCTCATGACATACTCTGACTGTACTGTGTGCAAAATTCCATGCCTGTATCATCAAAGACACAACTCCCTCAAATATTTCCCCCATCTGCCTCGCTTTTTAGAAAATAAACAACACATACAATTATTGCCAGAATGGGCAAAAACAAACATATAAAATGTTCCCTTTAAAAAAGTCAAATGATAAAAATAACAACCTACATGTACAGTAAAATAAGTACCCAGCTTCAAAACTCATTTGAAAACTTATTTTTGTGTTTAGATCTTTGTAACTCGTTGTATAGGCCCACTTGCTTCTGCATCTCTCTTGTGCCAGAAGTGTCTTTTAGACAGACATGGCGCATTATAAATGGCCATTATTTTTGCTATTATTATTAAGTCAGAATACTTACAAACGGAAACATTCTCGCATGGCTCCACGAGCAAAGGACTGAAACAAAAAAATTGAAGCACCAACAGTCACAAAAATTGCAATACTACATTTTCTGTCCAGTGATCCACATTGCTAAAATAAATGCATCAGTTACGAACTGAAAACTTACAAGAACAATTATTTATTAAACATAGGAAATTTCACTCTAGTAAATGGTCCTGGGCCCAATTTCATAAAGGCTGTCAGCACAAAAACTTGCTAAGCACAAAAAAGTATTGCTTAACAGAAACAACATTACAATAAGTTGACATTGTTGTGACTCGTGCCCCACTCCATGTTTGCTAGCAAATAAAATTATCAAGCAGTGTTTTTTGCTTTTTGTAACAGCTTATCAAATTGGGCGCTGAACCACAACCCAGTCTCACCCCAGGATTTTCAAAAACTGGGGCATTCTATTTCTAAACTCAAAAACGTTTGCATTTTAGCCTTTCAAAGCCAATCAATCAAAACAAGGTCCGACAACCGTTTTTTTTCTCTTCAGTGTTTATCTTGAATTTGAAAAGCCCTACTCTGCAATCTGGGGCACTTTATCTAAATGATACTATGATTTTTGTGAAGTTGGTCTGAAGCCCTTCTCCCCACCCCACCCCAATTAGCGCGTAGGCCTATCGGCCTGACAAGCTAGCTTGTGCATAGAGAGATCTAATGTAGTGCAGTAAAAATTATTGCAATAAAATGCTTTCAGAAAATTATCATCTCCAACTTGTTCCCATATTCTCCAAGTGTCCATAACACCTGCTCATATCCCCCACTCAAGTAAATGGTAACTCAACCCCCACATGTTTGTTACGATTTTATACATAGTCCATGGATTTGTTTTTTTCACTTTGCAGAGTAAAGTATCAATGGAAGTCAGACAGAACTTTGGATTTGTGGCATATTGAGGTTTAGGGAAGATTCAGGCACTGAAACCAAAATAATAGGAAAATTAATTTTGTCTGGAAAAAAATTACAACATTTCGTCAGCCAGCAAACGCATACAGACAGCAGTACAAACACATTCTCTCATAATTAATACTTAGAGTTAATTGGGAGTGGCCCAGTCATTGGTTAAAAATAGAAAATGTTACTACTGCACACAAGCAAAAAATAATAATGGCCTGACGTTTTGACCCTAGCATGGTGCTATCAGAATTAGGTCTCATAATTCAAACATAGTCCCACATCTTGCAGGAAATACTGTATGTTACAGCGCCAGGAGCGTCACTGAGTGACGGACATGTGCGCTATTAGAAGCCACAATTATTATTATTATTATTTCTCTGAAGGCTATATGAAAAGACAACAACCATGAACAGGTGACTACATGTACGTGTAGCCAGAAAACTAAGTACTTCACATAGGCCTAACCCACAAGAGTTTAAAAAGTTGACATTCTCTCACCTCTTTTGCCATCTTGACTTTGACGTTATCAATCACCCACTTGTTTGTACCAGCGCTGTACCGATGACGAACTGCGGTCTCAGTCAGGTAGTTCTCAAGATGGAACTCCAGCCAGGGATCTTCCACAGATTGCGCCTTCTTGATGGCATGCTTCCACTTCTTCCTCAGCGGGGGCGTTCTCTTCGTCTTCAACTCCTCCTGCTTAGAGGGAGGTTGCAACTCCCCACCCAGAAGGTAATCATCCACCAACGAGACCAGATGCATTTCTTCGTCATCTTCTGAGTTGTGTACCTCCTCGTTGAGGTTAAGGTTGAGGATTGGTGCAATGATCTCAGACATGCTGGAAAGGTTTGTTTATATACATACGAGCACATAGACATTCATAGATGCAAAGGACGTGTTGATCATTGCTCAGTGTTTACTGTAAGGTCTAGGTAAGGTCAGGTTTTAAACCTGACAGCGTACCCTCGCTAGTGTACTGAATGAACCCTGTGAACTTGAAGTCGTTGACTGGTCTTAATCACCTGAAATGACAAAGTAAAACAGTTCATTTTATTAACATGTTATCAGTGTTTTCTTAATCATGTTTTCTATCAGAAAATTTGATCAATGAACAGTTAAAGACACTGGACACTATTGGTAATTGTAAAAGACTAGCCTTCACAGTGTATCTCAACATATGCATAAAATAACAAACCTGTGAAAATTTGAGATCAATCGATCGTCGTAGTTCCAAGATAATAATGAAAGATAATGAAAAACACCCTTGTCACAGGAAGTTGTGTGCTTTCAGATGCTTGATTTCGAGACCTCAAATTTGTAATCTGAGGTCTCAAAATCAAATTTGCGGAAGACTACTTCTTTCTTAAAAACTACATTACTTCAGAGGGAGCCGTTTCTAACAATGTTTTATACTATCAACCTCTCCCCATTACTTGTTACTAAGAAAGGTTTTATGCTAATAATTATTTTGAGTAATTACCAATAGTGTCCACTGCCTTTAAGGAAGCTTTCAATTTGGTTTCAGAGCAGTGACGGGCTGTGTTGGGAGCGGAACCAGTGATTCAAGCAGGGTACAATTTTAAGGAAGAGACAATGGGCAAATGTCTTTAGATACTGGCCTTGAATTAACCCACAGCACCCACAGCAATTGCTGTGGTGCCCTGTGTGCTTTTGCTGTGGTTCCCTTTGCAGTTTTTTTATATTCACACAAATTTACACTTTCCACAATAGTGCCCCTTTCCAGAGGAAAAAAGGTTGTGCCCCTATCCTTATCCGGATAGGGTCTGTGTTGGTTCGGTAAAATTTCAACACGGATACAAACAGCTTCGCTTTCACACTAGCTCTGCAGGAAATCAGCTTTTTGGTTACACGTGTAACTTTCAATCCGGATATTGTGGGACCGTTTCACCGTCCTGCAAAATCTTACACGGATCGAAGCAGGACGCGGCTCCTTTTTATCCACGCAGCGCCTTTTGTACGCGCTGGACAACTGTAGTGTGCCTAATACTATCTATGTAGTGTGCGTGGATGGCGTCACGCACACTCAACACGGATCGAAAATTAACCCGGAGGTGTTCACACTACGGCTTTCCATCCTTGTTGGAATCTTCGACACGGATAGAGATTTATCAACCCACCTCTCGGGCAGGGTTGGTTTCGACACGGATAATGCGCCATATCCGGCAGCGTGTTGAATGAAAAGTGTAGTGTGAAAAGGTCAGTAAACATTATCCGGATCGTATCCGTGTCCAACACAGAGATTTTTTGTAATGTGAAAAGGCCTATAAACAAGTCATAAAGATGAATATATATTGCCAAACTTGTCAATCCTACAGACTGAAACATCCATGGATCACTGGCTAGAAGCACCCAACAAACAAAGTTGCCATTATCCGATTACATTTTTTAAGAGTAAAATAACACAGTGTACAAATACAAAGCACATAACCTACACTGAAGTACTGTATAACTGTATGCAGTTGCAAACCAGTGTGGAAGGGCTATAAGGGACAGGGGCAACGAAGAGCAGGGGCTATGAGAAGCAAGGGCCATGGTAGAGACTGGGCCCAGACGACCCCACCAACACAACGCTTGTGCCCTGTAATAAAAATGCTCTCATGAACAACAATGCTTGATGTACAAATATATTAATCATGTGATATACAGCTCGCCTATTCTGCAGACTTCCAGATGGGTTGTTACCAACTGCATTAATGCACTGCTACGCGTAGCTTATAAATGCCACTTGACTCATCTATTGTGTACATTATTAATGTTCTACACAATTGATTGCAAAAAAATAAAAAATTCTTCCAAGACAGATATTAGCATTTATGAGGATGTCTTTTGCCAATTTTAGTATTCTCAACAAAAGAATTCAAGTCACTTGACCTTAACACTACCGTCCATGCTTTGGATGGACCCCTTGGTGACAGTTTCTTTTTTTTTGTCTGGGCAGAAAAAGGTAAAGTGATACAAAGGTTATGGCATATCAGACACGGCAACATCATGCCTGATACATGTACAATACTTCACCTGGATGATGGCTTGCTGCCATTTTAAGAGTTTGTGAATGATCTTCCCATCAAGAGAACTTGGCAAACTCCTGCAAGGGACATAAACACCAAGCTGGAAACAGCCAATCTCTCTCACAAACATTAGTTTAACTTCTATGATTCCAACACAAACCTAAATTTCCTCAACTTTAGGTGCCCTTGACAAAGGAAACATGCTCGTCACAACAAAAAACTACACACCACCACACACCACCCACACCAGTGATATCGGTAAAAATTTAAAGTACATTAGGGAAGTGCCTACCGTAATTTTCGGATTATAAACCGCGGTTTATATGTTGATTTTGACATTTTTTTGAACTCCTGCGGTTTATTCTCCGGGCGGCTTGTAAGCCGACGTATAAATATTTAAGAGAAAAAACGGCATTTTTAAAAAGAAAGATCGTTTGTAAAATATTCTAAATAATGTTTTTTTTTTTCTTAAACGAGAACAAAAACCTGCCTGTGTGATGACAAAAACCTGTTGAAAATCCCACCACAATTGTATTCCATGTTTCCTTTGTAAAACGTTTATCAACCGCCCTCAGCTAGCTAGCTCCCCCTCTCAGCGCAACTCGGGTTAGACTAGACTGGTGCCCGTCTATTTATCCTAGCGATCTGTACATGCCGACGTCAGACATTCAAGCTATACTCGTGTCTCAGCGAAATAGACTCGTCCCCTGTCTATTTTTCCCACGATCTTTATATACTGACGTCAGACATCCAGGCTACACTCGTGTCAGCCAGCGCGGTTTCTTCAGCTCAACCACGCACACCGCAACAGCAGAATGGTGAATGGACGTACGCAAAGAACTATGCCACTCCGGGGGGATCAAACCATGATCAAACAAAAAGTTTTCAACCTGCCCTGATTGTTGAGTCCAGTAACATTGGGAATTTTATTTCCAGGCGGCGCAAATGCGAGGGCGTAGCGCAACCCGTCGGCGAACATCGCTCAATACGATGCCACCAACATCTGTTGTGAAATCTCGAGATTGAGCAGCGCAATTAACAGATTGCTAGCTTTACGAATTCGCATGTGTGTACATGCGCTTAATGTGCACGCTGCATGATACATTACTACATACACACACGCTACGTCCGTCCGCCTGTCCGTCGTTACAATAATCTGTTGTGTGTATCCTCGTTGTGGGACTACAATAAAAGGGAGGGAGAAATACCGGCCAACCACCCTACTTTAATTCCCTTATTGAAAGACCCATTTCAACCTTATTTCCCGTCTACTCCGATGTTTAATAAAAGTGAATCCCCTGTCCTTGTGATTACGCAAACAATAAGGTAGCGCATTTTGTTTCATTACTACCGCTATACAATAAAAGTGAGGGAAAAACTTTAGCCGTCCCCATTGTTATTTCTTTTATATTTTATAAAGGAATTTCGCATGTTTAAAAAATGTTCCTATATACATTGTAAACAGAAACAACAGTCATATACAATACTCTCGTTTGTGTTGTGGTAGCCCTGAAAAGGACCGTTTGGTTTTGGTTTTGTCAATTTTCTATTTAAACAAAACGGAAGGCTAAGGATTCCTTGGATATAAATCTTCGCACTGTTTCTTTATCACTCGCTGCTTCTGCAGACGAATCCTATGTTAAAACGATGGTACGGCCACGCACTGTCTGAAGTTAATTTTTATTGCAAGCAACACGAACTCACTTACCTACAAATAAAATAGGATTAAACTTTGTCAATTTTTAAAATTGTTATTGGATTTTTTCAGTATCACAATAATAAACGTATTTTCAGTTGTAACTTTCATCAATAATTATCCAACACAAACAATGATGTGGTCCCGCAAAGGGGGTGCTGCCAGCTTACAAAAAGAATGCTATCCTATAATAGATCATTTCAATTACGATCAATAGTGTAAACTTCAATACATTTCCACTTTAATTACGACGCAACTCCCACATTGCGGCAACTATACAAGACTGACTGATGTGCCGCCCGCCTGTCACTGCACATCGCCACAAAGAGGACCGCAAACAAGCACGGCCCCTAAGTGTTCACGCATGCTGTGATTGGCAGTTTGATGATTGGCCGTTGTTGATTGGCCGGTGATAGTTCCATTCATAAAGTCTTGGCTAGACTTCGAACGGATCGAGTAGAGCGGCTGCCCATTGTACAACGGGGAGTTTGAACGTCTGACCCACGCTTTGAGGCTCGGGGCCCAGTCTAATCAAACGTGAACAACTTTTGTCAATAGAGGGCGATGCGATGCAGGGCAAAGTTCAACTATTTCTCGGTGTGCGTTGTCGACCGATCTTTGATTCACGGATAGTTTGTTGCCAGAGAAGTTCACAAAACACAACCGATCATCAAATCTCAAATTCTTGAAAAGGGTTGTTGATGGAAAAAAAACATAACTCAGGACTGATAGTGTGAGATAAAAAATCACCCGTAACGCGGCAGGTTTGCGTACTTCACTTCCGTGTTTTGAGGTTAGTTTTTTCATGTTTTTTTTTATTTTGATCGCAGTTTATACGCCGTGCAGCATATACGCCGACATCTTAATATTTTTTTTGTATATTTTGAGGAAGTGCGGTTTATATGCCGCGCGGTTTATAATCCGAAAATTACAGTAGTTGCTGCAGTTTGTACTGCAGCTAGTAAGCCACCACATCTTTCTTTGTTACATCAACTTTCATAACATAAATTGAATCCCATACAAACTTAGTAAATCCTCGCGTACAAATTGAGCAACCAGTCAGTAAAAACCTACTTTTATACCAACGGGGCGTTCCCAACAGCAGAATCCTTGCAAATGGAGAGTTTTGCTATTTGTATACCACACCATATGGAGTCTTTGTTACCACAGCCAGCCAGCACCAGCACATGTGTGCTGTAACTTTCCACCCAGACAGGATCACTGTGTAAGTACTACTAGACTACTGCAGTATCAACACAGACACACACAGTGGCCCAGTTGCTACATTGTCCTGGATTGACCTACAGTCACTGATTGACCCTGACTGACCTTAAACTACTAACTGGGAGTCTATCCATGTGTAATTGATGAATTGAGCCAATCAGTGAGTGCTGACTGGAGCTGTGGTTGGCCAATAACCCTACCAAGTCGGCCATGAACCTATGAACCCAATGTGTAGTTCTTATCAACTGGATTATATTTGTGCTATATATGTGCATATAAGGAATATCAAATCCCATCATGTAGGCCTATTGAGCTTTACTGTACCAATGGTTCATGTACAATGTAGGATACACAGCAATCCTTAACTTGTACAATGAATGTATGATAAACTTCCATAGTTGGTAAACACTCTAGCATCAATGATAATTCCTTCTTACCAACCGGATTATATTTGTGCAATGTGCATGATATTAAAAAGGAATTTCAAACACTATACTGTACCCTTTCTATAGACCCTATTCACAATGCCCAGTATGTTTACACACGCCTCTCCTGTCCGCCATTTTGTGTGTAAAAACGTGCACAAAAGGATGGTACAAACACATTACGCACTCCGAACAATTTCTGATTTATTGAAGAGTCCATTCCTTTTGTGCACGTTTTGATACACAAAAAAGCAGACAGGAGATGTGCATGAGGAACGCTGAACGTTGTGAAAAGGATGGATTGCAATACGCGTCATCAACTGCCATCTTTGATGTATTAATGATGGGGAAGTGCACGCGTTTTCCCTGGTTAATACATCAATGGCGGCCGATGACTCGTATTGCAATCCATCCATGATCTATCCCTACCTCCATGTTGTAAGCAAGTAACAAACACAGTGCTTATGAATGTATAACAACATATCCATTAGTCGGTAAACACTCTAAATCACCACCCCCCCCCAACTCTAACCTTAAAGGGTTTATGGCACATGTTTTTAACAAACACTACAAATACTCAATATAGGCCTCCGCCTACACATTATATTCATTATTTCCTACAGGATTGTACAAAACCTTCACCATGCATAATGTGCAAACAAACAGCCCCAGAAACTAAGGCACAAGGTCACCATGTACAATGTACATATATGAAAAAAAAAAAAAAATTGTTTGCCGTTCCTTCCACTTTCTACCTTTAAATCCCGACACACACACTTGTAAAACAAAACTTAAAATCCAGAGTTCCATTTAACCTACAGTATGAGTGCATGGAGAAGTCATCTTTTTGACAAACATCAACTTGATTGCAATGAATGGTCTTGACGTGTTTTGCTTCAAAAACTTTTAATCTATAATTGGACTCGTTAAAACTATTGTTTATCACAATTCACAATCTCTTTGTGTGTAGTATCATGATTAAAAAGTAGGCCTAAATGAATTTATTAAAAACACATTTAATACTATATATCATGGCTTGAGTTTGGAGTGAAATTCAACAAGATCTCAGCAGGGCTTGTATTACACAAACAAATGTACAGGCTGCCCTTCCAGAAAACTTTTAAAATGCACCTTATTTTCTCACAGTTTTAAAAGGCGTTCTGTCACTTTTGTTGTGCCGTATTTTTAAGTTGCTTTAGAGGTGGATTATAAGTCATTGAAGATGTGGTGTGGTGTGCAAATTTTAATGTCCATCGAGTTTTAGTTTATGTTTGCATACTTAATATAAACAAATGAAGATAATTAGGGCATCGATTGATATATCGCATCATTATTTTTTTCCCAATTCAAAGAAAAAGGCATACAAATACCGTGAAAACTGGTAAGAGGAGGATAAAACTCTTTTATTTGATGTTTTTAAAGTATGCATGGTATATAAAGTGGCCTATAGTCTGAGTTTCTAGAAGTAGCTTAACTAATCCGAACTAGAACTATGGTATGAGGTTCGTCATGTGGAGACGATAGCGGAACGAACCTCATACTTGTTCATAGTCCTAGGAGTAGGCTTACCCATGGTTTACCTACCTTCTTCTTCTTGGCCTTTTCGTACAGACGTCCGTGTCTCCTCACTCCAGAGTCCAGGCACGTCGTCTGTTAATTAAAGTCGTTTTATTATCTTGATTTCTAAGTTCTATTTTAGGAAGGTGTTTGATTGACTTAAGGTATTCCCAATGACGTTTCTTGTCTGCACCTGCACGGGAAGTTTGAGAAAACACACGAAGTTGTCCTATGTTTGTCGTCCACCACATGCACCCACAAAGAATAATGCATCAACATGACATCACTCTTTATTTGTGGCTGGCTCTGGATGTTGTTTTGGTTTGCCCGGCCCCTCTTCTTAACTGCATGCGACATGCGCGAGAGCTGCGGATATTTAACTCTCCGGAACCAGACTATTCTTATACAAGTAATTGCCTCAGAAGTGGTACGGAACCAGACTTATTAAAATTGCACGTATTGCATATGATGACGTATGATGATTGGCTTTTTTTTTTTGGGGGGGGGGGGGCTAAAAAGATAACCAGAGTGCATGCAGTGTGTTTGGTCTGCCACGCATGTCCACACAATTCATTTCCCCAGTGTTACAGTTTGTTAACAAAAAAATTAACACAAATCTCATTATTATTCTTTTCCTTTTTTGTGTATAGATATAAATCTCATGGAATTTCAACCTCGTTCTGAGGTAGCGTGGCCGAGTGGTCTAAGGCGCTGGTTTTAGGCACCAGTCATTACGATGGCGTGGGTTCGAATCCCACCGCTGCCATCAATTCTTATTTTCACGTTCAAAACATCAACAGAGAGATAACTCTCTCCATGTTCTTGTCTTCAGCTCAAAATGCTAGGCCCCACTTATCTTCCTTTCCATCACACAACACACTATCCATCCAAACCCTTTCCCAAAACAGAGTAAAACAATAAAATGTTGAAAAACACGAGGCGTGTTTTGTTCAAAATGTACAACATACATTCTTCCTTCAACGTTGACCACAAAGCTCTAATCTTAGCCAATGATACATCTTCCTTTATCATCAGTGAGGGCGCTGTTCATATTGGGCAAATAAATAGTGATGACCCCAAATCATTCAAAAACATACAAATGAGACACATTTTGTGCAATGAAGCATCTGATTTTAATGACCCAAGTTCTGTTGATATCACCTTGAATGCACATTTCTACAAAACAATATTAAACGACTCAATTGAACAAAATACAATCACCAAATTAACATCTTGTTATTGTTCTTTTTCTTATTTCCTTGAAATGGAATTTACTAGACAGATAATGCGTTATAAATAAAGACAATAAGTTTTTGTTTTCATTTTATTTGGGTTTCTTTGTAAAATCCATGTTTTTAAACAAGGATGGTGGAAGACTTGTCCAAAGTTTGTTCAGCACAAAACTATCATCCCAACACAAACCAAATCGACAAAATTAAGACCACTTTGCATGTCTGTGAGTTATCAAAATACTCCACGAGAGTGACATTAAAGGCTACACCTCATTTAACAAAGTAGTCCTTTACAGCTTTAAAGCAGTTTCCCTCACCATTTTTATGTATATAGAAACCAAACATTAAAAATTTTAAATACCACCGGACCTATAACTATGAGATATATCCTGTTACAACTTGTGTTTTCACATAATGCTGGTTATGGGCAAAACTGTCTACTTGATTGATTTGTTGGGAAACATTTCAAAAGCTTTCACGATATTTTCATAAAAACCAACAAATCCATCCAAGTTTAGAGAGGTTTGAAGGTTGCATTCAAAATCAAATGTACACCATGGAATTACCACAAGTTGTCTGCAGGTGATCTCTTGAAATTCCAATTTTTCAGTTCAGCATACTTGTTCAGCATACTGATTTCTTATCAACATTGCACTTCAGATGAAATAATTTTGCAGGATGCTTTTATTACCATCTTTAAAACAAGCAGGATTTCAGATTAACAATTTGAAAATCCTTTCTGTTGTCCTGCATTTATAAAAAATTGTACAAATCAAAACTTCAATTCAAATTTTTCAGTTCAGCATACTTTTACTGATTTCTTATCAACATTGCACTTCAGATGAAATCATTTTGCAGGATGCTTTTATTACCATCTTTAAAACAAGCAGGATTTCAGATTAACAATATGAAAATCCTTTCTGTTGTCCTGCCTTTAAAAAAAATTGTACAAATCCAAACTTTATTATACAAACTTGTCTTTAACTTTAATAGTTTTACTTTGACAGTCCTTTTAATGTTTGTATTTATTGCTCAGTACCTTGACAAATATTTTTTTTATAAAACTACTTTGTGTGCAATTTAAATATATCGGTTTGTTCATCTTTTTGTTTTAATTCCTCTGCAAATTTGTTGTGTTTTCTAAAGGTGTTGTACTTGTATTGTAAATCTACTTGCAATTCTTCTGGTGCCAGTTAATATCAAATTTTAAAATAAACTATAACAGAATAAATGAATCATAATAAAATAATAAAATATGTAAATTCTCCACCAACTGAATTTCGTTCACCAATAAGTACTGACACCTTGTTCATAACTATAATATATACAATAGCTGGAAGCTGTAATGAAAAATATGTTTTTCATTAATTCTCTATAAATAAATATGCCTCTCTTCTACGACTATCAACAACTATATTTCCAAGGCTGAAACTACTTTTTAGAGAGGGCAGGGGCTCCAAATGAGGTCAAATTCAGTTTTGTGATCCACTCATTTTCCAATAGATCCTAGAGTTCTCATGATAGGTTGTGGAAAAAGGCACAATCTCTTAAAATGTTCAAATTTAAAAATCTAACATTTAAAATGGTGTAAAATACCACTGTGTTTGATACCCTTCCAGTGCAATGTCTGTCAACATTGTGCAATGATGTCACATTTTCAGTTCATTCCTGACTTTTGATGATATTCAAAATGGTATTGAATCTGACCTTTGGAATTTACACACCTCTTGTTTTTGGTGTCCAAAATCACATTTCAAATGAATTGCTCTGAAAGAGTATCAAATAAGAGGCTGGAGAATTTTTCTCCACCTTCCTGCGGACTCTGCCAATTGGAAAAAACTGAAATTACCTCTGAGACCCTCTTTAACCTCTTGTATGTATAAAGTGTTTTATTACAAAAAAAGATGAATAAGGGAAGGTCTGGTGCACTTAATACATAAATTCCAAATACAAATCTTGATAATCAAGATGCAGCGTGGAAAACCCATAGAAAACCCAACATTTTTTTGCGATGGCTTTGGCAAGCGGCCACACCAGTAATTCTTATACACTGTTACTAAGTCAATAGCCCTAGCAAGGATGCAGCTGGCATATTCAAAATGGAAACAGCATTCTGCAGTTCTGGCAAAAGTTTGTGCACATTTTATTATAGGAAACACATGAAAAACAAATTGAAGGGGAATTTTTGTTCAAGGTGAATGACACTTGAAGTGAAGTTTGAAGCAATGAAGTTGAAGTAAATTTGCGACCAAAGAATTGTACCTTCCCTTTAATGATTTCAGTATAAAAAGAAATCCAGCCTGGGCTTTTCAAAAACTTAAGTTTATTTACTCGAGGGTTACTCCTGGATTTCTGCACGTCAAAAGGCTGAAATACTTAGAGAACTATTTCTAAAATAATGTTGGGTTGAACAACGACAAATTTACTAGAGTCAGTGGGACTTGAATCTGCAGCCTTCAGATTCTTGTGTCTGTAGCCTCTATTATAACACCCCTTACCAATATTCTGCCTTTTCATTGGTTTAGAGCGTGTCACACGATATGTCTTAGTTTTGCTAGACGACGGTCATGTGATAGTGCATCGGTTTGCCGTGCGCTAGTCCGAAAGACTAGCACACGACGTGCAGTACCCAGACGTCCGTTGCGTGTACGAGGATTATAAATGAATAGTCTGTAACCATTTCAGATTACATGACACTACATGCAGCACAGTAAAAGTTTTCACAATCTGTATTTGCGTCGTCCGTGGATTGTAGCATTCAGGTCTGTAACTTAATAATAATAGTACAGTATTTAGAAATGTTTGGGGTGTTAGAAAACAAATATTGACGGCTTTCAATCGTGCAATGGTTAAAACTATGACTCCCTCGACTATGACTCACCTTGGGAAAATAGAACGCTCCGGGGATCAACTCGGGAGTCATAGTTTTAACCATAGCACTCAAAGCAGTCAATATTTGTATACCAGCTGAGCTATATAGCCCTATGTTGGCGGTCTCCCTATTGTGTCATGATCTTTGTTAGCGGTGCCAATCAGAAGCCATATAACCAGTAACCGCTGTATAGCCAGGGATCACAACGAAGTTACGATACAAACCTGGGAGGTGGCAGCCAGGGGATGCAACTTTTTATTTCATCAATCTAGATATTGACAAAATAGGGAGACCACTGACATAGGGATAGATCAGTTGGTAGAGCACCGGCACGCTAATCCGGATGTGGCAGGTTTAAATCCTGCTTTAGTCAATTTTGCTTTGTTCAACCCAAACTCATTTTACAAATTTACCCAGTCAGTTTCCTTTGTGGTTTATTACTAGAATTATTGCTCAATATGTTTTGGTGCAATGATATGACTATTGCGAATGGTATATGGATACCACACTAGAATCTGCAGACAGCCAATTAAAACAGGAATAAAACATGACACAGTAAACATGGCTGACTGAAGATCTGCAAGAGGGACAGCTATGTCTGCGTTGTTGGCATTTTCCTCCAGTTGTAATGTCTGGTAGCTGTGACGATTCAATATGTTCAGGATGATCATTGGAGCAAAGGAGTTTGCAGCCTTCGTGAACAAGGCATTGTAACCAAACACACTGGATGAAATTGGAGTTCTAGAAAGATATGAATATCAAAATAATTTGTTTAAAAGAAGACATTTTGAGTATTTTGCTTTCTGCAAAGAGAGATTAAAGATACATGGTCTGATTTACTACTTTCCCTTAGTGAATCAAGGGAACTTCTCATTGTTAACTTCACTGCTGTGGAGCGAGTTTTTTGTATTAAAATCGGTCTCAACCATTCAGCTAGCTTGCTCTAGTCATCGACAGGAGGCTGTTACACAGCAACAAAAAGATAGGAATACAAACATAAATCGATAAGATTGTTTCTTTACCTTCGACTGTATTTCTCTTTATCATGATCAATAATGTCAGAGAGAGGAAGATTAAAAAAGGAAAACATGGCAGCGGGACCAGACCTGCAACAAAAAATATCAATCATAACATTTATACATTGCTTTGGATGGGATGATATTTGAGCAATTGTAAATAAGACTTGGCCATCCAAAGATGGGGGAAAGCAAGGACTGACTTTGTTGCCAAGATGGCAAACTTGCATTTTTAAAGACTACGTATGCTAAAAGACATTTTTGACATTAATTGATCACTGATTCCACAATCTTTCACAAAGTGTCTCAAGACTCGAACCCACACTCTGCTAATCAGAAACACCAAAGTTCGAGTCTGGTGCTCTTAAAGGAAGTGGATACTATTGGTAATTACTCAAAACAATTATCAGCATAAACCTCACTTGGTAACGAGTTATGGGGAGAGGTTGATAGTATAAAACATTGTGAGAAATGGCTCCCTATGAAGTGATGTAGTTTTCGAAGAAAAGTAATTTTCTACAAATTTGATTACAAGACCTCAGATTTAGAATTTGAGGTCTCAAAATCAAGCATCTGAAAGCGCACAACTTCATGTGACAAAGGTGTTTTTTTCTTTTATATAGTTATCTCACAAGTCGCAACTCAGACGACCAATTAAGCTCAGATTTTCACAGGTTTTTTATGTTATGCATATGTTGAGATACACAAAGTGAGAAGACTGGTCTTTGAAAATTACCAACAGTGTCCAGTGTCTTTAAAACTACTCTGCTATGATCATCAACAAAATATAGAATAGTGTAAAAGCTGGTGGACTAGTGGAACAACTAGCTGTCTCCTCAATTATAAAACTCAGGGGTGCACCCCACTGAATAGGGAGAGAACAGAGCATCAAAATACTCAATTATAGACAGATTTGAGAGCCCAAGAAAAGGGAAACAGTGTAAACACTTTGCCAATTGTGACCTGCGTGCTGTGGACTTCCAACTTGAGGTATTTTGAATGACATAGGCCCTGAAATAAATGGTCCTATTTGCCGAAAGGTGTAGGGACATTTTTCAAGATTGATGCTTGGAGGTTTGGAAAATTACATCGTTTTAGGGGCGTGTTTATTTGGAGGGAGAATAACTCTACAGGCTTTACTTCCCATATCTAATTGAGTAAAGGATAAAGGTTCAAGAGTCAAAGAATAATTTCATTTTTATAAAAAATAGCTGTGAGACCTCTAAGTATTTTGTGTATTTTGTGTGTATTTTTTAAAGCCACCTGGAAGTGGTATTTTGTCAAAATAAAGCTTTTGTCACTAAAATATGTGTTTTGATGAGTGAAATATGAATAAATAATTAACTAAGGTTTAACAAAATTAGTTTCTATGTTATTTACAAATTTGAAAATAAGCTGTTCGTGACGTCAATCGAGGCGCGATGAATCGCATGCAGTGCCAACACAAGATAGTGACGCTTGGCGCAAGCTAAAAACATGCACTCAAAGTTGAAACAATACCTGATTTTTTTCACGTTGGGCAAATGCTCCTTTAGGTTCGTTACGTCTTCAGGTACCTTCTCCGACTTCCCCACTATCTAGAAAAATTGTTGGGATGGCATCATGTTTAAAAGAAAAGAACTTTTCTCTTCATGTCAAAATGTGTGTGTTTGCTGCACAGTGCTGGAAAAGACATCGGACCGGACCGCAGATGCAAACTGACCCCATCTTTAGTTGTTTTGCTGCATCCAGCAGCAATACACCTGGTCGACATTGCCGGAAAAAAACTTTTTCGAAACGTACAAACTCACGAAAAGGACTTAAATGTACTTGCACGTACGTGTGTTTGATGTCCAATCGAGGCAAAGTCTGCCTTGATTGTCGTCAAAAAAGGGGTAGGCGGAGTCACCCCCCACACAACTGTTTTTTTTCAAACACATAAATCGTTAAAAACAATTACTCAAAAAATTGTTCAGAAACATATACTCTAATGTTTGAAGAAGAAAAAAATTATATTTCCAGGTGACTTTAATATTTACCCGTTTGAACTATATTTTTTTAGTAGGTGCATCCTCAGTGCAATTCCAATGGGAAACTTTGGAACGCTACGTGGCAACAGATTATATTTCCATTGTTTACGTAGTTCTGAGCATGCGTGCATTACTGAGAACACTACTGAGAACAACGTAGCTACCGTAAAGCCCAGTTCATACATCATGCAAATGCTAATGCGAAGGCGAATGTTGACGTCATAAACTCGTAATGAATTATTTGCAGTAGTTAAAGGCAGTGGACACTATTGGTAACTACTCAAAATAATTATCAGCATAAAACCTCATTTGAAAGCACACAACTTCGTGTGCAAGGGTGTTTTTTATTTCATTCATATCTTGCAACTTCGACAACCAATTGAGCTCAAATTTTCACAGGTTTGTTATTTTATGCATATGTTTAGATACACCAAGTTAGAAGATTGGTCTTTGACAATTGTGGACACTGTCTTTAAGCTGTACCCGACTCTTGCGAATATTCGCAGGGGAAAACAGAGTTGTGACATCAAATTCGCTTCGCAATCGCCGGAAGTATGAACCGGGCTTAAGTCTGCTTCCACCTAGTGTCCATAAAAGTCTCCCATTGAACATTTCTGAATAAACCAGTTCCCAATACTCACATGTCAATCAAAAAGAAAATTGTCAGAACCCAGGTGTGAGTTTGTCCAATGGCGTACATGGTCACACCACTAATGACCTTGATAACGAAGGAATACAATAAGACTTTGTAGTAGCCGAACTTTCCAGCCACTGGACCCAACACAAGAACCAAAACCTGTGAAAGCAAAAAATGAAAACAAAAAGACTTTAAACACTACTAACACAAGTATACTTCTTAATATTTCTATGTTATGTGTACATTTAAGCTAAACGTAGGGTCAAAGATTATTTTCTGCCAACGTAATTAGTCTTGGTTTCAAGACCATTGGTGTTGCGCGGTCACACACTTGTAACCAACGTTCCGATCTATGCACGGCAAACTAATGTACACACTTGTAATGTACACGCTTGTCATGAAATCAGAGAAACAGAGCGCTCGCTTTGTAATGAAATCAGAGAAACAGAGCGCCCGCTACATTCGTTCATTACAAGCGTGTACATTTTTTGCCGTGCATAGATCGGAACGTTGGTTGTGTCTGACCGCGCCACACCAATGGTCTTGGAACCAAGACTACCAACGTACATGAAGTGCTGATTTGTAGGAAAAATTATCAAGAGTGATTCACTGGTGAAAGTTTCAGCTGCATACAGTGTCTACTTGTTGGGAAAGCAGAATGTGGGTTTGTGTTCCAGTTCAATACACTAGTTTCCTTGAGCAAGATACTTTACCATAACTGCCTTTTACTTCAAATAGACATTTTAAAGGAACATGTTGTCTTCGATCGGGCAAGTTGGTAAGTTCCCTCTAAACTGTAGGTCCCAAACACTTGAATTGCCAATGCATGTAAAAGAATAGTGTTCCAGACCAGACTTTTTTGAAAAGTGTGTTTCGGGTTCACATGGAAAGCACCCTTGTTAACAGGTGTCCTAAGGCTTGCGAGCTACAGTGAAGTACCTCAGTGTAACTCAGTTATAATGCATCCTTGGTTGCATTACTGGAAATATATTCCTACAAAAAATAATATTCTTTATAAAGTACCTGAGGTAGAATAAATGCCGAGCCGTAAAGCATTCTTCTTGCAAGAGGAGTGATATCAGTGGATGGGATGAGCTGATCAGCGAAGATAGACAAGAAATTGGCCTCATACGTACAGTGAAGTATCTGACAGAAGTTCATCGTCACAAAGCGCAGAAAATTCTTTTCAGTGACGATTTGCTTGAATTGAGTCCACGCTAGTAGCCTTGAAGATGGCTGTCCTGATGATTCTTCCTGTTTGAATAACGGCTCCACAAGGTGCCCACCATCGTACATTGTGACCACATTGCGGCCTGTGTAATGCATGGCAAGCCAACTCACCAACGCCAAAAAGACACAGAACATCTGAAAGGCCCTGAAATTCTCCAAACTTGAGGATATGAACTCAGCACCAAAGACACTCGTTGCGCCCAAAATGGACGCCACCTGGCAATACTTCGTGAGACGCAGTCTGTCCTCGTGCACGTTTGAAATCTCGGCAAACATTGCACAGTGTGCGAGTAAAACAAAAGTTAACAAAGTATCATAGCAACAGAGAGTTATCATTAAATGTATTCCAGCCAGCCAGCCGTAGGTGTCGTAATCACCCCATGGAAACCAGGGCAACAAAAAACAGAGACTGAAAAGTGGAGCTCCGTATAAGATGGAATGTCTTCGACTACGGAATGCCTTGATTTGGGAATTATCTTGCCAATACGCAAAGAGGGGATCATTGGTGGCGTTCCAGATGAGGTAAACAACCTGAGCTGCTGAAAACCAAGACTCGGAAATGTGATAACGAGTCAAAAATAACTTGACGTAATAGAACTGAAACACAGAGGATGTGAGCTTGTTACCAAAGACCGTCACGGCAAAGGCAACAGAATTCGTATGAAGTCTAAAAACCATGATGAATCCACGTCAATCCTGACTGGCCATAAACTGATTTCAAAAGGCTCCAGATGAAACCAGGCTGCAGAAAAAAAAAAACACAATAAAAATATATATTTATCAAATAATAAACTAAAAACACCTGATTTTTAAAGGTGTTAATACAGGATTGGTAGAGCTTACAAAATTGTCACAGATAGTATTTAAATGTTTTGTGTGATCAACCACCATAAAATAACTCTTAAATCTGTTTTGTGAGTCGAGAGAAAATGGTGAAAAACCCATGCACAAAATGAAGCAATCAAAACCAGGCTGTTTTTATGTATTCAAATACAGTTTTGTCAAAAATGAGTTAATTTCAAAAAAGGAAATAATTATTTCACAAAAATTATGCTAGACAATGATGCTTTTTATTCTTATACCAATTCGACGACTGACCAATCGAGCTCAAATTTTCACAGGTTTGCTATTTATTTTGTGCATATGTTGAGATACACCAAATTTTCACAGGTTTGTTATTTTGTGCATAATGTTAAGATACACCAAGAAGTGAGAAGACTGGTTTTGGACACGTAATTACCAACAGAGGTGTCCAGTGCTTGGATTGCTTTTGTTTCAGTGGCTGAGATCGGCATAAAAAAGTGCTGGGCTATATTCTACGCCATGACCATGTGGTTATTTCCGTTACCACTACTGCTAGCCCACCTTGTAGAGCTGTTAATGGCTCCGCTTTTTTTAACATCAGTCTCATCACTGTCGCCACTCCGCTTTTAACATGGGTCTCATCACTGTCGCCATTATCGGTCTCAGCACTGTCGCCACTACACTGTAATGGCGACAGTGATGAGACTGATGTTAAAGGAACACGTTGCCTTGGATCGGTCAAGTTGGTCTTTGAAAAGAGTTCTGTTTTAATGGTTAGAAAGATATTGTAAAAGTAGAATACAATGATCTACACAAATATGCCTCGAAATTGCGTGGTTTTCTTTTTACCCTGTCGACTGACTAATATGGTCAGCCTATTATAATTATGGGAGTCAAAATTTTGACTCCCATAAATTGCCGACCGTGATAGTTCGGGACGTTAAAGGAAAACCGTGCAATGTCGAGTGATACTTGTGTGGATCATTATATTCTACTTTTAAAACATCTTTCTAACCATCAAACGATTTCAAACGCTTTAAATAGACCAACCCGTCCGATCCAAGGCAACGTGTTCCTTTAAAGGCAGTGGACACTATTTTTAATTACTCAAAATAATGATTAGCATAAAATCTTTCTTAGTGACGAGTAATGGGGAGAGGTTGATGGTATAAAACATTGTGAGAAACGGCTCCCTCTGAAGTGCCATAGTTTTCGAGAAAGAAGTAATTTCCACGAATTTGATTTCGAGACCTCAGATTTAGAACTTGAGGTCTCGAAATCAGCCATCTAAATGCACACAACTTCGTGACCACTGCTGGTCACGAAGTAGGGTGTTTGTTTCTTTCATTATTATCTCGCAAGTTCGATGACCGATTGAGCTCAAATTTTCACAGGTTTGTTATTTTATGCATATGTTGAGATACACCAACTGTGAGGGCTAGTCTATGACAATTACCAATAGTGTCCACTGCCTTTAATTAAAGCGGAGCCATTATATTATAATTATAATTAATAAATTAATGATTATCAGTTCAACAAGGTGGGCTACCGCTCTACTGCCTGTATTTGCTAATGCAATATATGATTTTCAGCTGGATTTACCTGGTAACCTGACGATTGTAAATGTTCCTTCCTTCCTTTCACTTCCTTACTCTTAGTGGATCCTACTAAGTACTGATGTACGTGACCCTACCTGTGACTTGGGAGCACACGACAGGACAATAACAACCCCCCAGCCCGAACTAGCTGCCTCATCTCTTTAGCTGCTGAGCCGACGGAGGACGGACGTCGTGGACAACAAGTACAGCGCCCCCTACGCCCATATCTCTCTATGTACGTGCGTGTTACACCTCCCCCCCAAAAAAAACCCAACCCAACCCAACCAAACAACTGGACAGGGGCCAATTTCATAGAACTGCTTAAGCAAAAAAACGGTTACTGGTAAGCACGAAGATAGCTTGCTTATTTATATTTATACATGGTACTGGCCAAAATTCCATGTCGTATACATTGCTCGCGACAGGTATAACTGTTGTTTACTATTATTAGCATAACAATTGAGTGGAGTCTTGGCCGGTAATCCGATTTTGATTTTACTAACATTTAGCTCTTTGAAACTGGGCCCAGTAGACGCTGTATTCGGGTGAAACTTTCTCGGCTGGCTTGTCTGTGTGTCTTCAGTAATAAATCAGCACTATGTTGATAATTAGAACATTAACTTACCTGAACTGGACGGTGGTAAACCGTATTGCAATGCTCCCCAGCCATGGGCTCTGCTTTCCGCACTAGTGCGGCTTGGCTTGTAGTCTTGGTTCAGGACTCTCCTGGATTTGTAACAAGAAAGCGCGCTATCACCCCAACGCGCTATCAACCACGAACCGCTATCACAGGAGAGTCTTGGAACATTCGTTAAATCTCCCCCCCCCCCAAAAAAAAAAAAAAAAAAAAAAATCGGGGGGAAACATAATGCGCGTGCGTAGGTTTCCCGCAGAGCCCGCCCCTTTTTGGGGTGGAGATTTAACGAATGTGCCAAGACTCTCCTGTGATAGCGGTTCTCGGGTGATAGCGGTTCGTGGTTGATAGCGCGATGGGGGTGATAGCGCGCCCTGTTGTGACAAATCCAGGAGAGTCTTGAACTAAGACTTCTTGGCTTGTGGATATCGATTTGCAAAGAAAAGAAGACAGTCAGTCCGAGGACAATGTTTTCGTTACACTTCTTCCAAGTGAGTTTATTTCAATTCAAGCAATGCGATATACCGTATGATAAAGTTAGTATTATAAACAATAAATAAATAAGGAGAATGTTTTCACATTGTTTCAATATAAAATCCAAAATGGACTTAAACACAGCATCTTTCCTCCCAAAACCAATTCGCCCAATACATGTACAAGGCAAAAGTGTCCGTGTACCCCAACTTTAAGAATTTTGAAAAAATACAAATATTTCTGCCGTTGACGGCGTGCGTGAAAATGGAAATACTCAGTTGACGATGATTGGGAGTTTGCTTTGTTAGAGCTCCATGCTGCAAAGTGGCTATACAAAATGGCACTCCCACATAATGCGATGCAGCATGAGTGATGACGTAACAGGGTTTTTGTAAATCTTTCTGAGCACCTGAGAATGGTATTCAAAATGATCGATTTTAGTATACAAAATTAAAATCTGTTTAATCTCATAGCCTATGTGAACTCAATTTCCTCATTGAAAAGCATTTGAAAATAATTTCAGGAAAGATCACCTTTTCGTTCTGAGTAGATCTTTAAGGAGAAAACATATTTCTAGTAATTTTTGCATCGAGGGTCAAGGGTGTTCAACGTAGTGCTCATCCCACACATCAAAAAAAATATTATTACAAAACATGCAGAGCAAATAAAAAACTAAAAAAAAAGGTCTTCAATCAGACTGGTTCCCTGTCCTTATTTTACAAAACTAGCGGTTTCATTGGATAAGATGATTTTATTGGATAAACGGGCAGCAACGTATTACCCTAACCATAACACTAACCCTAACCCTAACCCTAACCTTCAATATGTGTTTTGATTGGTCCAAGGTGATGTTTGGCAGCAGCTGCACTTTCGGTTATTTTGCAGTGTGCAGTTTTGTGTGTTTTAAATGAATGTAGATTATGTGATTATAATATGGACGGGGATTGACGTAGGGATGAGGGGGAAGCACGAGCCTCGAAGTATGACGTCAGATGTTCAGGCTTGTCGCTAGGTGGCAGCAGACTTAGGTAATACCACATTGGTTTACGTAGTTCTGAGCATGGTTAATTTCTTGTATGTGTTTACTTTATACAACCAATGAAAACGTAAATTCTTGACAGGTTATTCCAATATTTTGGGCTTTGTGCCTCAATGCAGATGACCACGGGGCCCGGGAGCTCTCACCATTTTGCATTGTGTCACCCGAACATCACCGTTGTCAGCGGTCAGTGGCGTTATAGTGGTATATTACCCAGCCTCCACCTCTAGAACCCCGGTTCCAATTATAAGGGGCGCCTATGTGGACTGTTTTTTCAGACACTACCTGATTGCCTGGGTTTACACTGGAATAGTTCTCCGTGCTTTTCCTTCCACATCTAAAACTTTATCTTCCTTAATGTGTTATTTCCGTGGGGTTCTTGGCTAGTAAAGTGATCATAAGTTCGCTTTCTGAGAAAAACATAGGCTACACAACCGAATCATAAATAATTGAGTGTACCTGATATTGTATGCGTCACGCAATACTGAAGATGTGTAGGTGGCATAGAAAGGAAGACCTGCAAGTGCAACCAATAACAACAAACCAAACAATTTTTTTTGTAACGTTCAGTGACAACAAAAAAGGCACCGCGAGTAGAGAACAAGTAAGTGTTGTTTAAAGGTAGATAGGTACTGCTGCGATGTACGCGAATCATTACAAATGAACGTCACCATAACGTCATGGAGGAAAGTTCAAACGAATCTCATGAAGTCATGGAGGTAAAATCTCGAGGAACTTGATTAAAAAAGAAATAATTGAGCAGAATGTTGATAGGCATCCAGAGTCATGTTTTTTCTTGCACAATCTCTATTTTTGTACATATTTTGGCACCCACTGAGCACACAAACCGCCCACCGTCTAGATGCTGAATAGATGTAGATGTAGATGTAGGCAAATGTACATAATCCAGACCTTTTCGCAAATTAATACCAATTGCGCCTGTTGAATGAGGTACATGCTGGTCTAGCTAGAGATCAAACGTACACATTGCTAGCTAGACCTTGTATATTAAAGTATACATGTACCAGCATGTCTTAAAGCCATTGGACACTTTCGTTTAACAGTATTGTCAAAGGTCCACACTTCGTGTATCACAATTTATATATAAAATAACAAACCTGTGACAATTTAGGCTCAATTAGTCATCGGAGTATAGGAGAAAATAACTGGAAAACCCACCCTTGTTTCCGCACGTTTCGCCGCGTCATGACATGTGTTTAAAATAAATACGTAATTCTCGATGTCGAGAATTGATATTGTTTTAATGTTTTCTCAAAAAGTAAAGCATTTCATGGAATAATATTTCAAGAGAAGTCTTTCACAATTACCTTCTGTAAACCCTGTGAGGTATTTGTAAATCTGTGAACTCTTAATTTTGTTTCTGTTCCGAAAGTGTCCAATGGCTTTAATTAACTACGCGTGTACTATTTTACAATACTTGAGGTATCGTGTATTTTGGGGTCTATAAAAAACCACGGCAGCAGTACAAATTCATTTTGTTTTGTTTTCACATAACAAAATAATGTTTGCATTATTTCTGGACCCTTTACAAATGCGTATCGTTGAGATGTTTGTCACACGACCACATTCATGTGTGGAACCCATACTCCTTGTCGATTAAACATACCTTGGAATCCAGCAAGGCTGGTAACATTGAGAATGCGACCCGACTGCTGTTCTTTCATCGCTGGCAGCACAGCTCTTACAGTTCTAACAACTCCCCAGTAGTTTACATCCATCATAGACTGGCAATAGTCCAACGACTTTCTATCAATCACATCCGCAATGCAGCATCCTGCATTATTAACTGGGAACAAAAAATAACCAAAAGGTTATAATTATCATACTGATCACGCTGCCAGCATTTTGGTCATGCACCTGTATCTGGTTATAGTAATATATTCTATAGTATTTTTCGTACAGAGGGAACCATGCAGACTAATGTTTTTCCTTCTAGCATCGGTTCGGCTACATCGGTGCGTTCGTTTAGCTGCCCTGGGTCGACCCCGGTCTGGCCCCGGTATACTTTCGAATAGCTTTTGACGTCATTCCAGGGGCTCACCCGGGTCAGCCCCCAGTGCCCTGCTTGTGAAGTGGGTCACTTTGGGGCTCAGCTGGCCCCAGGTACTGGTACATGACGTCACTACGAGCGATCGTTCGTTTTAGCTCATGGGGCTCATCCGAGTGAGCACCGCGGGGTAGACCCAGGGAAGCTAATCGAACGCATCCATTGAGAATGAGTGGAGTTGGAAACAATAAAAACGACAGAACATTGTTAGGAAACAAGTTCTATAACACAACCTTGTGAAACTTCAGATTGTGTCACACAAAATGTATTTTATTTGCCACATTGGCTGTTCAACGTTTCTGTAGACTGCGAAGTCCACGTGAAGAGAGACTCTTATTGTAAAGTTGTACTGTTAATATTATTATTTTTATCTGTCCTGTAATTGGCGCTTGCGCTGTTTGATGTTGTATAAAATATATATATAGATATATATATAATCCTACCCTTTCATGTCTCCCTAAATTGTTGTCGAACAATACATTTACCACTTTTATGGTCCAGTAACCCATCCTTTCATTCTAAACATCCTTTGTCCTCGCCACTTCACTCCTATTAGTTCATAGCCACCAATATTGTCTCTGAAATAGAAACTTTGATTGGCTGTTATTTTCCCGCTTCTTTCTGGATCCTTTCCTTAATCCCTTTTCCCCTCTCTTTTTCTATAAATGGATATGTATTTGTTTGTACTTGTTTTATGCCTCTGAAGAAGGTCCGGATTGGATCGAAAGCTAAGGCCATCTAGTACCCTATTCATTAATGAATAGGGTAGATGGCCTTAGCTTTCGATCCAATCCGGACCTTCATGAATAGGGTAGATGGCCTTAGCTTTCGATCCAATCCGGACCTTCTTCAGAGGCATAAAACAAGTACAAACAAATACCATATATATATATATATATATATTTTAATACAAAGTTCTCAGACTAGAAATTTGCTGGCAGAGAAAGAACACTACCAACCAAGGATGTCGATTGACCCATTGTCTCGCAAAATCTCGTTAACCACAGACGTGATTGTTGTCTCTTTGGTGACGTCAAGTTCCCGGATGAATAGAGTCTTATTCATAGTGTCTCCTGCAGCATCCTCCAAGTTGGCTTTAGACTTCAGATTTCGCATCGTTGCGTACACCTGTAACAATGAGCAGGAAAGAATGGTAGTTTTTTTATTTCCAAAAATATGCGTTTCTAAGAAAAACACAAGGTTAAAAACGAAAACAACAAAAACAACAAAAACAATAACAACAACCACAAAACAACAACAACAACAACAACAACAACAACAACAACAACAACACCAACACGACCACCACCAACACAACCAATAACTTCGAAGTAATGTGGTTTATATAAAAAGATGATCAGTTTTTATGCTCAAGAATTTGAATGCATGGACATAATTCACTTCGGATTTTCAGCGATATTATCTCAAAAAGGCGACCTTTGGATATGAAATTTTCACCGTGAGGTTAGTTTTGTTGTATCATCTACATTTATGTAGGATTGTAACATCTAAAAAACTTCCAAAAACCAAAGGCACACTTTGCCTTTAAACAGCGATTCGAAATACTCATGTCAGTTTCGAAACTGTATTTCGAGGGAACGAAATCTTAGGTTTGTATTTATCGAATTTTACCTATCCCGTTGGTTCCGTGTGGTTGATAAGTCAGTTGCTGGATTTCATAGTTGCCTTTGCTTTGTCAGTTGCTGGATTTCATAGTTGCCTTTGTGAGTTGCTGGATTTCATAGTTGCCTTTGTGAGTTGCTGGATTTCATAGCATGCCTTTGTCAGTTGCTGGATTTCATAGTTGCCTTTGTCAGTTGCTGGTTTTCCCTTTCTTTTAACTGTTTTTGGTAATTTCACTAATTAATGAGCCTGCCGTGCGTACCGACTTATGGTGTTAAACCTTGTGAGTTGGTCGTAACAATTAGCTTCTTGACCAAATAATACATCACTGCGACTTTGTGGGGTGACTTTGTTTGGGGCGAGTTGGCTATAGGGGCGAGATGACCAGCCCCCATTAAAATCTACTTTTAAAATAATTATATTTCCGACCATATTTCATTACAAAATTACAAAAAGCACTTTTTACAGCTCAAAACTGACCCAAATTGCCCAATCCAATGCATCGTGTCCCTATATGTAAATGCTCCCCGTTTGTCAATCCAATTGTACCTTCATCGGTGAAATAATAAAAAACCGTTTCCAGTCAAAGTATCACCTTTGCGTAAACGTTTTTTTTTTCTACTTGTGTGTGCATAATATTATATTCATAAATACCTCATACCTTTCGCTATTCCTATTGGCCTCAAAGGTCATTTTAGCTCATCGTTTCTTTGCCTGCCGAAATGCACTATAAACACTACATAAACAGTGAAAAACATACTACTATTTAATAGACACGTTGTTGTGAACTGACCTCTCTCGGACGATTAGTTAAAAGGGAATCTGTGCTGGTGGTTTATACCTTCATATAAAAATAACCGACCTGGTTATATGTGAAGTTTTCCAGCGAAACGAAGCTTTGAAAGTCGTAGATCGAATTAAATTCCAAGTTAATGTACGTGTTGTGTAATAATGGCGCCCCAAACTGTATTAATAACTGGATGCTCGTCTGGAATTGGTCTAGCTACGGCGGTACTCTTAACAAAGGAGTTGCAGCATGAGTTTAAGGTAATTCAACTTCTTAATTTTATTTGACACTTGCATTTTGTACCTTCCCTCTGTTTGGACTATACTGGTATCTTTTTATAACACTCATTGTTCAACTTGTTTAACTGTGTAAGCAACGATTGAAACATTCTATGTATCGTAGCGTCATACGTTATCGACCCTCATATGTTTTCGGTCCCCAACTTTGATTCCCGTTTACCGCGAAGTTGTGCAAGCTGCACCGTGACAGAAGCTATGCAGTTTACTCACGGTCTGTATTTTCATCAGGCTTAATCATGCTAAGAATAAAGTTTCCTGTCGTTGGTTTAGCTCAAACATTTATAAAATGATTGATTTCTGGTACTAATCACTAGTGCATTATTATGCCAACATTCAAATGGGTCAAAGAAACATCCAACCTCGAAAGTTTAAAACAAAATTACCATCTGCTAGGTTGAGTTTCATTCTGCTTTAGTCACTAGATGGATCACGTGAGGTGGTTACTATTTGGGATTCTATGGTGTGCAAATGTGGGGAAAATATTAAAATATGTGAAGTGAAAATGACAACAATTTTTTGTTGTTGATTTACTGCATTACTGTAATAAATTCCGATAAGCGTAATAAATATTAAGTCTACATTAAAGAGAAAATATCACAGATTGGTTTCTTATCTCCTGAAACCAAACATTACTGGTCTGAAATGGGGGAAAAGGGATTGTTATGAAGTGTGAGTGCATCAGGGGGGGGGGGGGGGGTGTTTTACTTTCATGCCTTATGATATCTCTGGATTCTAATTTAGTAGCCATAATGCCTTAGGACAAAAATGTAATTAAATTTGTTAAGTAGTAATTGAATAATATTTTTGATTTATTTTGCACGCCACACTAGCTTCTGAATATTCAATAAATTACCAACCAATGAAAGGTGAGAAAACATATGACGTTGCTCTAATGTCGTGCATGCATAAGCACTGTTAATGGCGGACTGTCTCTCGCAACGTAAAACCAAAACTTTAAACATTTTAACACACCATGAAGTGAAATGGTTATTGTTAAAAAATTGGATAGATGATTTGAAAAAAACAATATTTTGTTTTTGATTGTGAAAATTTTTCCTGTTATCCTACTGAAAACACATGACACCAGGATACGATAACAATTATTAAAGTAATTTATTTCCCAAATCATAGCTTACAAAGGGTGATGATGCATACTCTGTAAATGAACTGAATCAGTAATAAAGTAAGAATTCGGCCGAATTTGACTGAAATTATAATATTTAAAGAAATACCAAGTTTCGTGCTCAATCAACCCAGGAGTGCTCGGGAGTAGAGAAGCGATGTTTTAATCACACTGTCAACAGCGCCCTCTTTTGGGAGGTAAACACAGATTATTGTTACAGAGATTATGTACCCGGAGATTCTGCCCCCCCTACAAAGAACTGTGTACAAACTTCTTCCTATAGCGCCCTCTGTTAAATCCTACTCCTACAGGCCATTATTTTCCTACTGAGACAGAATCTCTTACGGGGATTTCCCTGGGACACCGGATCGACATAATCCCGGTTAATTGACCCTGAGTTTGCGACTAAGCATAATTTAGTTGACTAACTCACAGAAATGTGCAGAATGCAAATTGTTGGCTCTCCTCCAAGTGCTAAGAATATTTCTGCTGTGAACTCTGACCCACTGGGGGGGGGGGGGGGGGGTCTTATACTCTCAATGCCACTCAATTTCAGGATAATTGTGATTTTTTTTTTACATTTCTTTATTCAAACATCATTTTCGAAAGAGTTTTTTGTTTTGAAGTCCAGAGATTGTACTAAAACAATGTGAAACATTCTACCCGTCTATGTCTGGTATAATGCAAGCTATATCACATGTCTATCGCTTCAATTGAAACACAAACTAAACTAACTTGGAAAAGTATCATTAAAATTATCATTTTGCATACTCTTATTTTTCTACGACTCCTTCTTTTTCTTTGCATATCATCCTTCCTTTAAGTCAAAGTTGCACTCCTTGTGACAAAGCAAACATGACTTTGAGGTTACTACTGTACGTCTATTATCCCGAGGGACCAGACGTACACTAGTAACGAATTATGCCAGTCAATAATGTGTTTTATAACACACCTCGGTGAAATAATAACAGAAATCTGGAAAAGAAACGATGTTTTGTAGTTGCTGTTCACTGTTCACGTCAAGAGAGGGCGCTGTAACCAGCAGCCACTATTTCAAAGACTAGTACCCGGCGGACACTCTTCCCGCAAAACACGCGCGCGTGATTTAGTTCACCCCACGTGACCGTGTTTCAGCCAACCAGAATACAGAATGAGCAAGAGGTGTGTTATAATAAACATTATAGGTTACCACTTGAGGTTTGAAGGTACGATGTCGACCCCATTGTTTCGTTTATGTTAACATAATGCTGATTTTTAGGCAAAATCATGAAAGATCATACAATAAAAGTTAGGCCTACATGTCGAATTGGTGCCGAAAACAATGTCTCTCCACATTGTTTAACGACACTGATAACTACCAGACCTTCTCACTTGGTGTATCTCAACATATGAATAAAATAACAAGCCTGTGAAAATTTGAGCTCTTGGTGGTCGAAGTTGCGAGATAATAATGAAGGAAAACACAACTTGGGGGAATATTACTTCTTCTCGAAAACTATGTTTTCAGAGGGAGCTGTTTCTCACAATGTTTTATATTATCAACAGCTCCCAATTACTCGTTACCAAGTAAGGTTTTATGCTAATAACTATTTTGAATAATTACCAATAGTGTCCATCACACAGCCTTTAAATATCCATTCATAAATACCTCAGACAGTTTCGCTATTCCTATTGGTGGAGAGCGCGTCACGTGGGTGTGTATAAACCTTTGTTTATGACCAGTAAAAAGTGTTGAAACATGGGCGTGACACGCGAGCTGTCACCTGTGCTTATAAGCAGTTTCTTCATTCCTATTGGTCGAGAGCAACGGTGCGATACGCGCGACGCGCACAGCATTCCCTTATAAGAAGTGCATTTATTTTACTTTTGGACCATAAGTGTTGATGTTTTTTGACCGAAAAGGTATTTATGAATGGGAATCAAAGTGTGTTGAATCGGTTTTCAACTAGTGGTTTAAACCCGCCGAGTCCTGGTTCTTGATAATTTACCTCGACTTCGTCTCGGTAAAATTATCAAGAACCAGGCCTCGTTTGGATTAAACCACTAGTTGAAAACCTCTTCACCACACATTGATTCCCTTATTAATGTAAACGGACACCACGTGTTATTAAAACATTCCAATGTGTCCGAATTGGCAGCAAAGGCTATATCCTCCATTTCGATGTTATCATTAATTTGGTTTAAATAATAGCAGTCCGAAGCAACACCCATGTAACAGTCGCAACCGGAGCTGTTACCGCCAACTCGAATACCGCCTGTATATAGGCCTCTGGCACGAAATTGTGTGATTTCCTTTTACTTCGTGAACTAAACGGTCCGCCATTTTGTGGAGTCAAAATAATGCGGTTCTACAAAATGACGGACTGTGTCACGAAGGAAAGAGGCAAACAACACAACTTTAAACAAGGTAAAATTGCGTGGATAATTATATTCTTCCTCCTTTTAACCAGTAACAAAACAGTTGCTAAAACTAATTGTTTTTCACTAGTACTTATTTTTCAATAACAAAATATCTCAAATTATTAAAATAATCTGAGAAAGAGGTCAATTCTTAATCGAAAGCATTAAAATATGAGAAACAGTTTCAATCTGAACCTGCACTATTTAAATGCTAGATCTAACTCCGTTTTACTTCATTCAGGACATCATCTGTAGTTGGATCCTTGAACTTGGCTGCGGCCATCTCCTTCACATACTCACTGGTCTGGTACCGCAGATGCGGATTGTCGCTAAGTATTATCTCTAGATGCAACTGAGCTATTTCCTCAGACGTCTGGACGACGTGAGCCAGAGTGCTCAGGTACATGGCGCGAATGGCGAAGACTTTCTCCATTTCGGCTTCGGACTCTAAGAAAGTTGGCCTGTCATTAGCAACTTTCAATGCGGTCGGCGTCGCCACTGGTCCTGGCTCAACGAGGGAAACTCTGAACAAAATACAAAAACAAAATTAGTAACAAACTTCCACCTCTGATTCCGCTAAGTTTTTTTTTCAGTCACTACCTGATTGCCTGGGTTTTCCCTGGAATAACTCTCTGGGGTTTTCTTCCACATCTAAACTTCAACCTTGGCTATTGTGTGATAAAGTTTTCTTTCGGATAAACTCTAAATTACAAGGATTTAAATTTAAATCCACAGGATTAAATTTTAAATCTTTCAAGGATTGTCGTTAGGGACCAATCAGCGTGGATTTAAAATTAATCTTTCAAAAGATTTAAACAATTAGTCTTTGGAGGATTAATTTAATCAATCCCAGTGGATTTATTTTTTCAAATCTTTACAGATTTAACCTTCACCCGTTGAATGATTTAAACCTAGATGCTAGCAATCTTTTCGGATTCATTTATAATCTGCCTTGGGATTAAAACATTAAACACGATTTCTGAACCAGCAGGAAAAACAAAACAAAGTAAAAAAAAAACAACAGTTTTAAAATATTTGCCTTCAAAATTTAATTTTCAAATATACAAGTTAATTAATACACATAGTTTCGACAATAAACCTCGACATACATTTGACCTATGTTGTCCATAAACATGAAAAGTTCTATTTTGTGGCTACATGTTTATCACTCAAGAGTAAAATCTGCAATTTCATTCAAATATTCTAAGATTCGAGTGGTTGTTAACCAGTTGTTTACAGCCTCTGGGCACTTTTGAGAGATTTATTTTAAAACAAAACAATTTGTTTGTTTCCTAGATAGGGTGAACATGGACAGTCTAGTTACGACACTAGCTTTGTTTCAAATAACTTGTTTTAAAAAAAAGATATTGCCACAAACAATTTGTTAAATGCTTTTGAATTAACTGATGCACTACCTTTCTCCTACAAAATATTTATTTTAAGCAAAACTGTATGCTGTATCCAAGGGAATGCCACTTCAAATTAGGTTTGTGAATTGTGTTTGATATCAGTTGGATAACCGGATTTCATTGCAGCAGGGATCTCCAAAGTTGTTGGTTTTTCAGAATAGTCTGACCCACACTCAAAATAACGGATTTGATGAACTTATCAAAAGTTTCAACTACTGACGACCCCCCCCCCCACTAACTGGAATGCAATCCAGACAAAAGACAAACTGCTTCAGCTTTCTCTCAGGGAAGTTGTTCAGGTTGCTGTATCTCTTTAGATGTCAAGTTTGTAATTGCTTCATCGATGTGTGTGCTACTCCCCTCCTGTATTTGAAAAAAAAAACATGCTCGTGATAATGAAATGTTCTCATTTGAAATGCAGAGTTTTTTCTTGACCGGTTTGGAAAAAGGGGTGGGCTGTTTAAGTCCCAAAGAAACGTCTTTGAAGAATTCTGTCCCTGGTCGACATAACCATGATCAAAAACATGTATGTATAATACAACAAACACAAAAGTGACCCTTGACCTGTATGTGAATGTGACCTTGATATAGGTGAATCCGCATGTTTATGTGACAAGATTAAATACTTTCAAATTACTCAGCTATGATACGTGGATATGTGATTGTTTTTCAAATGATATTATCATAAACTCACTCCTTGTTTATAGCAAAAGCAATTGCGTCAAAGAAATCAAGTTCTAAATAAATGTGAGTTCTTTCTGATAGAGTTGATTTAAATAACATTGTGGCTTAAAGTGGAATTAGTAGGCCCAGGTTTCACAAAGAGCTAAGTTTGATTTTAGCTGCAAATCAATCGCAGTTGCTAAGTAAAGTGTGATGTCACAATACAAATTAGCATGGTAATAATGACAATTTGTCTTGCAATGAATGTTATTGCTTAGTGAAATGGACCACTGTTACATTTCAGTAAAGGAAACATAATTTTAGACAACCTCCATCTAGGGCAAATAGTACTTACCAGCTTGTTCTGAATAATGTTCTGAACCTCAACAGCTACAATTGAAACCTCTTGACTTCATCACTGGATGAAGGAAACTGTAAACAGCAAACACTAAGGAATAAAGGTCACCTGAAACATGAAAACATCCAGACGACTGTTAGTTAGTGTTAACAAACCCTCCACATCATTTACCATGGAAAATGGTAGCATTAACTAAATGTAAAGTTTATGTCACTGTAATTTACGGTTGTTTTTCTGTTGACCAGCACACAATCGTTGAATATAAAAAACATGTTAGTCTCTATTTTCTAGTTTATGTTATTGAGGCTCTTGCAATAGGGCTCAGGTGGCCATATGCACACAAACCACTCGTTTTTAAAAACAGTTTTGTATTAAACTGTATCTCCCACCATATCGTAAAAAGTATCACTTTCCTTAGCAACCATGCCACCAAATGCAAAATTTTAATTGTATCTTAATTGTATTACATGGGAATAATATATCAACGAAAAAACACAAGACATGCTTACCAGCTTGATCTGACTATTATTAATGTTGGAATTTGCATCAGATACAATTGAAATCTCTTGACTTTGCCTGAACGAAGAAAACTGTAAACAGCGACCAGAAGGAAGACAGGTCACCAGGAAAATGGAAACATTCAGACGATACAAATTAAGAAAACCTCACATTATTATAACGAGTTTTAGTAGTAGCCTATGGAACTTCAAACAAAGCTTTAACTAGAGACAATTTGGTCCAACAAAATTGTGTCATGTTTTTTTTTTTGTCGACTCGCAAAAAATCTGTGCATTATATTTTCCAGGATTTAAGACCACATTTTCTTAAATTATTTATTCTGCAAAACAATACCACTATGGGTTCACTCAAGATATATTATTAAAAAGAAACATGATTCTCTAACTAATTTAAATTTGCTAGCCTATCGAAATCGTTCTTTCTTCATTTTTAATTTTAGAGCACAGAGTCTATAAATTAGACACGTTTCTCTTGTAAAATATTGTCCTATCTATATATGAATTATCATGTTGGGTGACCAACAAAAGCAACACCAAACAGTAAAACACTGCCGCTTGAACTGTAGAGAGAGTATATGCAACGGGGAGCTGAAATCTGGTCCGCCGTCGCCGCTGGGAAAAAATGAACTTGGTTGGTGGGGGAAACTGAGTGAAAATCGGTCTTAAATTCACTCTTTTCCTCTTCAAGTTCGTTGTCTCTGTCTATGCGGAGTATGGTCATGGCCATGGACATGATAACGTTTCTCCATGGAATGGTTAACGTTTGGTTTATTTAGTTAACAACGATGTTCACACTGACTTTAATACAACAATAAATATACGTGGACGTTGTATAAAATGTATAACATTAACATAATTTCGTCGAGATAATTTTTACCACAGGTCATGATCGTCGTGTAAACAATCATTGCAAACCTATCCATATCCTATCCGATATACTAGTCCTACATAAGATTGGATTCACCTACCTCAGGAAATATTGAAGTTTTGCCTCCCTACTGCCGACTGTTCTGACCCAAGAAACTTGTGTGACTATGAATGACTGATCATCGTTCATGTACGTTTACATTTGTAATTGAACGTGCGCGTTTAGCATAAAGCAGACAGCAGTAGTACTACTAGTACTACTAGTAGTTAGCTAGCATCATAGCAGCGCGCACACACACAGTCGGTTTATTTTAATGGCTGCCGACAAAGTTTTGAGTTGTACTTGTACGTTCGTGCAATACGTCACGAAATCGCGTCACGCTGATTGGTCCACTGTCCATAAAGTTGGCGTCCTTTTTTAATCGTTCGGAGGATTGAAAAACAAAATGACTCTGCGGATAATAATTGTTGACTTATTAAATCGATTTGGACTAAAAATAAATCTGTAGGATTTATTTTAAATTTAATCCTATAAAAGATTTAAATTTAAATCTCTTTAAATTTTAAGCCTCCAACCGAATCATAATAATAGGAAGAAACTACAAATAAAAAGTAAACTTGCGGGTACAACCATAAAATCTCTTTTGAGAGTGTGTCGGCTCTAAAAAGAGCCGGTTTGGTCTAGACGTTTCGAACAGTATACTCTGCTCGTCTTCAGGAGACTGCTGGACTTATACTGGCGGTAGAGCTTCAGTTTAAGCTTTTATTTTGTTTTTTATAAATAAAAAATCACAATAATTATGGTTGTACCCGCAAGTTTTCTATTTATTTAGAGTTTCTTCCTGTGTATCCACACCATGCAAGGCTTCAAACAATACGAATCATAAATAATTGAGTGTACCTGATATTGTATGCGTCACGCAATACTGAAGCTATGGATTCGGAGAAGCCCTCAACGGCAAACTTTGAAGATGTGTAGGTGGCATAGAAAGGAAAACCTGTAACAAATAACAACAAAATAACAACGAACTAGCCAAGAATATTTATTGATTTTGTAAATTGTTCGGAGTAGTTACCAATCACAGGGTGTTCCAATCGATCGCTACAATTGCATGCAATGCAAAACAAACAGTGCATTTTATTTTTGTGATTTTTGTGTACGGCGTTTGACATTTTACTTGTCTGGAAAACTTTCAACAGCTTTTTGACTCATGCCTTAATGCGAAAACTTTAATCTTAAACTTTAATCCTAATTTGCTCAACTGTTCTAAACATCAATCCGTGCAGATGACTTTGTCGGTATACTAGTTATTCCTATATGGCTTTCGTTCTCTGATTGATCAATCTACACGCATAACCCAAGAAGCATTCCCATGGGTCCTATAATATGGGCCAAGATATGGGTCTGTCATGGATTTAACCATAATGGACCCCTGCTGATCCTGAACCCCTGCTGGCCCAGATAACCCATGGGTTCTAGATGGGTCAACATGGGACCAATACGGGCCTCTTTTGGGGTAATCCAAAATTGAGGGCCCACTGGATCCTGCACCAAAGATTCATATGGGTCCAATATGGGTTGGCCCAGATAACCTATACGTGATACTGGGGGCCATCATGGGAAAAACAACCTTGGCTATCCCATATGGGATTTGGGATTCGTATGGACAATCTTGGGCAATATAAGAGGTCCATATGGGTGGCGCACATAATGAGGTTTATCGCATAATAATGGGGCCTTAAGGGCCAGCCCAGCTATAGTGTTGTTATTAATAATTAATTCAGGTAAATATTTAATGTTAACGAGAAGTCTAATTATATCATTACATTACATTACATTTCAATACGATACATCACGTCTAATGTACAATGCTCTCTTTCAAATGAACGAAAACAAAAGTCTATGTGAAAACGGCCCCACGGTAGAATTTTACCAAATGTTTTGGTATATTCTTTGTAATGACATCTTAATAATACAATGACTGTTTCGCTTCGCTGAAGGGGTTTTAAGCAATTCTATGAGGTCCGCTCTGGTCAAACTTAAAAGGAGTTGAGGACCCGTCATGATTTAAACAACTGGCGTCCTAATAGTCTTTTAAATATTGACTACAATATTTTGTAAAAACTATCACCAATCGTCTGAAACCAGTCATATCCTTTGCAGTTTTATTGCCCTTTGAACAAAACCAACTTAAAATACACGCTTCGTAATTTCTGGCCTTGAAGCTTCTCTGTAGTTTTTTTCCCCGAAGTCATACGCCCTGACTCGAAGATACTGGCGAGCGATGCTGGTTACCACATACCAGGCTCTCTCCATGTGATGGATCGTGGAGGAAAGAATTAGCTGGATCAAGGGTGTGCTGTGCTGTGACGAAAACACACCACTCTTAATCATATCTTGGGCTGCTCTTCCTTCCATGGTCTCCATAAGCTTGGCCATAGGTGACGGTGTGGTGGTACCATTATACATACGGAACACTCTCTTCCTGTTTACTCTGTGCAACCAAATGCACATCCTCTTTTTGTCCTTGAGGGGAAATCTGAGATGGAAACAAAAAGCAATAGGGTCTATAGGTTAATATGAGCTTTAATGTTGCTTGTTTGTATTTCTCACTTGAAAAATAACACTGCAACTTGGCGCTGGATGTCTGTTTCGAATATGAATTAAAATGATGTCAGTTGCCTCAGCTGATGAATGCACCTTTGGATTTAATCAGAACGCAAGCATTTCTTCTATGCTATGGTTACTGACTGTCCAGTTAGTAGGGCATACGGTTTGCTTCGCCGTTGGTGTCAGTAATCTATCTAAATTTCTTTTTGTTCTTTTGTTCTTGTTTTCTGAAAAGAACCGTTAGTTTAACCTCAATAACGAACTCTGACTCTGGACTCCTGTATCATCGACCACCCTCAACAAATTAGGCCTAGCATTTATCCCAACTATAGTGCACGCATAAATGTGTATAATGAGTGTACATGTACATGTACATGTACTTGTACTCACCTATGGTATCTCAGTTTAGGGAGATATTGTCCTCCAGGTTCTGTTCTCCTCCCTCGGCTTTTACATATAGCTGCTGCACAATTATTCACCATTTCATCTACACCATAAGAAATACTCGGTAAACGTTAGGCCTATTCTAAAATGGATGGAAAGAGACTACAGTATCCGGAAATTTAAAGACGTTTGGCTCCTCGTTTTAGTCAAAATGTGTGTTTGGTCGTCGAGCATGCTCATCACATCATTTCAAATGTTGCGCGTTGCCGTCAGCACGTGATTAATGGCAGCGCACAGGCTGAACCAGCGTATTGTACGCGCGGCCGATCTAGTTGTTCTATTCTATATTTATGTAGAAATCCCATAGATATAGAATAGAATAACTAGATCGGCCGCGCGTACATACGCGGGTTCTGGCATGGGTTCTGGCATGGGGGCTGCCATTGCCTATCTCCCGTGTACATTTTCGCGCGTCGCCTTTCGAACGTGAAACTTTTACTGCGTCCATGGCGAACAAAAACTGTTTCTACACAGGCAATGGCGCGTATTTACGCGCGGCCGATCTAGTTATTTTAATGGGAAACTTTAGACTATCTGCCATTCACCAAGAGAGGGCGCTCTTCACCAGGTAATGTCAACAACTTAGGAATAGGAGAAGCGTGAGTGATGGTCACTGACAGCAAATACATTGTGTTTTGCGTGTTTTTGATTTTGATTTTGTATTTAGATTTAGATTTAGACTGTATTTTGTTTTTCATAACACAATGCCAGCATAAACCGCACTGTTCTGGAACAGGACGTACCGGACACGAGTTCCCCCAAGGATAACAAGTGGTGTGCATGAGTTTTTGGGAGTGTTTCTTCTAGGGTAATTAGCAAAAATTCCAAAATGCTGACCTACACAAAAATTGAGAAGAAATCTGAAGTTTAGTGTATGACAATGTATCTGATTTAGTTTTCTATAGACCTTTCTTTTGCAACGTCACAGCCCGAGTTTTTGCCAACCCAGATTGGAAAACTATGGAAAGCCATAAGTGCAAATCAAGAAAAGATCGCTATTTTTGGTAACAATGTAACCAAATTTGTCGATTTTGTTTAAAACAAAACAACTAATTATGAGAAGTACTTTATTTAATTGAAAGTTTGCAGAAAATGTTGAATTTTGTTAAAACATCTGTTTTTACGATTTAGTGTTTTACTAACATTCGGCCGTTTGTTGATCAACAAAAGAAAGGTCTATAGAATAGATTCTATATCTATGTAGAAATCAAACCCATAGATATAGAATCGAATAACTAGATCGGCCGCGCGTACATACGCGGGTTCTGGCATGGGGGCTGCCATTGCCTATCTCCCTTGTACATTTTCTGTGCGTTGCCGCCAGCACGTGACTTTTTGCCGTCAGCACGTGACATTTAGCGCGTCAAAGGCCTATCTCCCGTGTTCATTTTTGCGCGTCGCCTTTCGAACGTGAAATTTGTACCGCGTCCATGGCGAACAATTTAGTTTCTACACAGGCAATGGCGCGTATGTACGCGCGGCCGATCTAGTTGTTTAATTCTATATCTATGATCAAACCGGGAATGTTGCGTGCTGCGTGCTTCGATGATGTACGCGTTTGAACGCGCATACGGTTTGCCCTACAAGATGGCGACTTTTCATAGCAAAAAGGGGTTATTCAATACGGTCTATACAATATTGTATGATTTTGCCGAAAACGTTGACTCACCCGCACGAGCTTGTCAGGGATCATGTGTTTGGTCTGACCGTAAAAATTGAGTTCAGCATGACGTGACAATAACCACAAGGCATAACATCACAAGTAATATTAAGTACTCGTACCAGCATGTCTAAACTACTCTCGTGTACGATTTATAAACAACAAAAGATACACTTTTGCTTGTTGGTTTAGTCTCATTTATACAGAAATGTCTGAAACCCCCATGACATTGTGCAAGATACGAAAGTATTTATTACAATAATAAAATTTGTATTGTTATTATTTGTAAAGCGCCTATTTTATGCAAAAGCCTCTAACCGCATACAGAGAACAATCAAATATACAATGAGTGAAAGATACAACACAAGTAAACATATTATTGCAAATAAGTAGCTTCAAACAAATGAGTTCTCAACAGAGACTTAAAACAGTGTAAATAATTAGCCTGGCGAATATGCGCAGCTAGGAAGAATATTCCAAAGAAATTATGTGTGGCGTAAGAAAATTATCTTTGACCATGAAAATGGGAAAAGCTCTTGTAATTGTGGTATAGATAAAAACTGTTGAAATGATCGTATTTGAGTTTTTGATTTGCCTGTTTGTCGGTTTGTCCGTTTGTCTGTTTGTATGTTTTTCTGTTTGGCTGTTTGTGTGTTTGCCTGTTTGACTGTTTGACTGTTTGCCTGTTTGCCCATTTGCCTGTTTCCCTGTTTGTCGTATTGCCTGTTTTTGCCTGTTTGCCTTTGTATCTGTTTGTCTGTTTGCCTGTTTGACTATTTGCCTGTTGGCCTTTATGCTGGTTTGTATGATGTATGTTTGTTTGTTTCTTTGCCTGTTTGCCTGTTTGTCCGTTTGTCGTTTATTTATATAGTGTTGGTTTGTTTTCCATGTTTGGTTGTTGTTGGTTTTTTTTTTTTTTTTTTTTTTTTTTGGGGGGGGGGGGGTGTTTAACATACCTTGGAATCCAGCAAGGCTGGTAACATTGAGAATGCGACCCGACTTCTGTTTCTTCATCGCTGGCAGCACAGCTCTTACAGTTCTAACAACTCCCCAGTAGTTTACATCCATCATAGACTGGCCAAAGTCCAACGACTTTTTGTCAATCATATCCAAAATGCAGCAGCCAGCATTATTAACTGGAGACAAACAATAATTAAAAGGTTATATAATAATTTGGGCTTGACCTTTATCACGCGGCAACCATCTTGGTCAGTATTCCTCGTACAAAAAAGAACCAGACTATTTTATTTTTGCCTTCCAGCCTCGGTTTGGTTACATTGAGTATGAGTTGAATTTAAGAAAATGAAGATAGCACAGACCATGGTTTAATTCTACTGCTTACCTGGAAGTGGTATAATACCACTTCCAGGTAAGCAGTAGAATTAAACCATGGTCTGTGCTATCTTCATTTTCTTAAATTCAACTCATACTAAATGTCAAAATAAAGCTTTTGTCACTGAAATATGTGTTTTGATGAGTGGAATATGAATAAAAAGTTAACTAAAGTTCTAAACAATTTGTTTTCATTTTATTTACAAATTTAAAAGTAGGCCCCAGAGGCCAGAGAGGGCGCTGTTCGTGACGTCAATCGAGGCGCGATATTTGAAGAGAAAATGATTAGTCTGGCCCCGTACACTTCGTCTGGATACCTGTGCGGACGGTCCACTCGGATTACCCAGCACGGTGAATCGCATGCAGTGTTAACACAAGATAGTGACGATTGGCGCAATCTAAAAACATGCCCTCAAAGTTGAAACAATACCCGACTGTTTCACTTAGGCAAATGCTCCTTTAGGTTCGTCACGTCTTGCAGGTACCTTCTTCGACTTCCCAACTAGCTGGGAAAATTGTTGGGATGGCGTCATGTTTTAAAAAAGAACCTTTCTCTTCATGTCAAAATGTGTAGTGTATTCTGGGTTCTCGATGCTAAACAGCGCTGGAAAAGACGTCGGACCAATCCACTTTGAAAACTGACCCCATATTTAGTTATTTTGCTGCATCCAGCAGCATTACACCTGGTCGACATTGCCGGAAAAATGCAAGAAAAAACCTTTTTCGAAATGTACAAACTCACGACTGGACTTGAGTGTACTTGCACGTACGTGTGTTCGATGTTCGATCAAGGCAAAGTCTGCCTCGATTGACGTCACAAAAGGGGTAGGCGGAGTCAACCCCACACAACTTAATTTCTTGTTTAAACATATAAATCGTTAAAATCAATTACTCACAAAATTATTTTATTGTTCAGAAACATATACTCTAGTGTTTGAAGAAGAAAACAACATATTTCCAGGTGACTTTAAACAAAATCAGAAGGTGACTTTTTAATTGTTAATGATTGGTACATTTCCCTATGGTGGCCCTAAAGAGACATGAAATATATATGTTTGCGTGAATTATTAACGTAAATGTTCACGGTTTTTGCCCCAACTCGAAAATATTCACGTAAATATTTGTGTCTAAGGCACAACTCGTGAATATTTACGTCAATATTCACGATTTGTGCCCTTGTCGTGATGAGGTGGAAAGGTCAAAAGCCAAAACCAACCTACATTTACTCAATGTTCCATCATTTTATTTAGACGGATGCGGCTTGAATAACAATTCAGTTCACAGACTAGAAAGTTCTTGGCAGAGAAAGAACAACTACCAACCAAGAATGTCGATAGACCCATTTTCTCGCAAAATCTCGTCAACCACAGATGTGATTGTTGTCTCTTTAGTGACGTCAAGTTCCCGGATGAATAGAGTCTTATTCAGAGTGTCTCCTGCAGCATCCTCCAAGTTGGCTTTGGACTTCAGATTTCGCATCGTTGCGTACACCTGTAACAATATGGAAAGAATGGTAGCTAATTGGAAGGTATACGTTTGTTTATCACTCTTCACTTGTGGTTAGAAGCCTGAAGCAGCTTTCGGTCATGTATAAAGGCCGAGTTATATTCGGTCGCGCGATGGTCGGGCGTCGGAAATCTTGACGCGCGATCATAAAAAGACACGGTTTTTAGGCCTCAGTCTTAGGATTGCGCGCAAAAATTCCGTCGCGCGACCATCGCGCGACCGACTGTAAACCGGCCTTAAGGCATTTTGAGAAACATTTCCCTTGATAGTAAGGGTTACGTAAACATGTTATCAGTTGGTATGCCCTCAAATTTGATATTGTGATTTAGATTTCGATACAATTAAGTTATCAATGATAGGGGCGAGGGCAACTTACTGTCCTTCTTTTTCCAAAGGTCCTGTCAAGAAACGTGTACTTTTTCTTGTGACAGACGAGATGTATTAACTGAAACACTTTGAACGTGAACAGGAGAATTAAAGGAACATTGTGAATTTTTTAAAAGGTTTTAGGAATGTTTATCCGGAGTTATTCAACCACTTATCAAAACTGCGATCTCGGATTCAGCCCGGGCCTCGATTACTTCTGCCAGTTTCAAAACACTATTGTCCCAAAAGAACACATGAATAAAAACAATTGCTTTGGGATCCCTTAGTCGGGACCCAAGTAGGCATCATAAAGGTGGCACATAATCACCGATTAGGTCAGTTCTCTAAAGTGCAATGACCTGGCAGAGTCAAACTCATCGATATCCTAAAATGGACCATTTAACATTACAAGAGGGGGTCAGGAGCAAGTTTTAATTTTTACAGGAATTAAAATATATGTATATATATATATTGGATGATGTTTTTTTTTTAGTAAGTGATGGCATTGCCATGCCGTTCGATTTTTTCCCCAGAAATATATATCGACTTAGTCTACTAGATAAAGTTAAAGGTCCCAAATAATCTTAGAAGTTTGCGAAATTCATTGGATGCCGTTCAACCCGCTAATAGATGGGATCCTCATTTCGTATGCACATTATTTATCTTTTTTATATTAATAAAACTGGGTCGCCAATTCAATGGTAACCACCGTAGTCCCATTGGTCCCATCTTGTACAAAGATACGATACGAGTTAAACAGAAACAAACAATACAAACTGCTTATAGGCCTACAGTTACAAAAAAAAGATTCGTTAAATTAAACCTACCAAGTTTTGGAAATAATAATCTGGATTTTTAACAAAATTCAATATTCATGACGGGTCTGCGATTTTTTCACTTGAAGTGTGTTCTGTCCGTCAGTTAGATAATATTGTTCAAACAGTGTAACTAAAACAGCTATAACTAAAGGTACTGAACGCATTTAGTATGTTGTCAAAGACAAATTGTCAAGGACAATAATAGAGAGTTCAGGGGGGGGGGGAGCGGGTAAACTTAAGAGGTTGACAAATAGTATTCGATGACAGATTAATAATAATAATTATAATTTGAAAAAAATAATAAAACAGTATTTATAGCGCAATATGAATTGGCATTCCTCAAAGCGCTTAACAGCAAAATGAAAAGCATTACAAGAAAACAAAAACTTATAGGCCTAAATTCCCCAATTAAATCCCAAAACAAATAATTATAAAAATTAGGCTAGACCAGCTGTTACCCACACGTATATTAAATGAAACCATTAAAAATACTACAAACAACTAAATGATATGAAAAATTACTCTTTACACTAAAAAGTTTAAATTACATACCTACATGTAAATGCTGAAAATGCAGGTTTTAATTACAGATAAAAAGATGGGTCTTTAGCAAAGTTTTAAAAACATCTAACGACTTAGCAGATCTTATGGACATTGGGAGCTCATTCCAAAGTTTGGGAGCAGCAGCTGAGAATGATCTATCGCCATACGATGTTGATGTTATGGCAGGTTTCAGGAGAAGTTTGCTACTAGATCTAAGTGACCGGATTATGGCTAATCAATAATTCGGTAATATAGTCAGGTGAAGCCCGTGAAGTGCTCAGATAAGTCTTTATGGACCCAGTATAATGTGCACAGTAAATCCCTATGTGTGCACAAAAACTCAATCATTTGAAGTGATTCATAAACCGATGTTAGATATTAGATTTAAAGATATTTAATTAAATGGCACAACATTTAAATCTGAGAAGCGTAAGCGCGATAACGCTTCTCATGATGTGTATTCCTTTCATATAATGTACAATATTCGCTCCTGATTTTCGGCCATATCTCAAAAACGCGACCACCTTTTAAAAATGTTCACATGCTTGTTTTATTGTATACATCTAAATCGGATTATAAAACGAACATTTCAAAAAAATCAAATGTACACTTTTACCTTTAACAATTAATTTTGTTTAAAGGTTGAATTTGCTTATTGCGAAAAAGTATTTTGAGAGAACGAACTCTAAAGTCTTGCGTAGAATTGTACCTACCCCCTTGGTTCCGTACCTATTGATAATTTAATTCAACAGGTTGAACAAGTTTGACACTTAAAGTTAGTTTGATATTGGATATTGGACATTACATATAGTTTGTGCAGCGAATATCGATGTTGCCTTTTAGATATTGAATATTGGAAATATCGATATTTGACATTGGACATTCACATAGGTTTGTAGAGTGAATGTCGATATTGCTTTTTTGATATTGTATATTGAACATTCACATACGTTTGTACAGTGAATTTCTACCATCTACATACATCGATATTGGATATAGTAAATGTTTACACTCTGTACATCGATATGGACTATTGGACTTTCTCGTAGTTTTGAATGAGTGTTCACAGATTACCGGTAGTCCTTTTTCCAAAGGGCAGAAATTAAGGTACAAAATGCAAGTGTCCAGTTAAATTGAGAAGTTTACCTTAAACTCATGCTGCAACTCCTTTGCTAAGAGTACCGCCGTAGCTAGACCAATTCCAGACGAGCATCCAGTTATTAATACAGTTTTAGGCGCCATTGTTACACCACGTAAAGTTACTGTAATTTTGTCTACGACTTTCAAAGCCTCGTTTCGCTGGAAAACCTCACCTATGGAGTGGTTAAACCAAGCACAGATTCCCTTTTATGTATCGTTGGAGAGGGGTTCAATGGTCAGCTTTGTTTTACCCGCAAAAAAAAGAAGTAAGTAAACACGTTTCTTACGAGTGAACTTTGTGCCTTTTATGTATCGTTGGAGAGGGGTTCAATGGTCAGCTTTGCTATACCCGCAAAAAAAAGAAGTTAGTAAACACGTTTCTTACGAGTGAACTTTGTGCATTCGTGTTGGAAATTACCCCCCCCCCCCCCCCGATGACAAAATAAAAGTGCCGCATATAGACCTTTGGTGTTAATAAAGATTACAAGTTGTAATAATAATTAACAGACAAAATACCGGCAAACCTTTAAATGTAAATAATAATAAATATTAATAAATACCTCAGACAGTTTCGCTATTCCTATTGGTGGAGAATGCGTCACGTGAGTGTGTATAAACCTTTGTTTATGACCGGTAAAAAGTGTTAATTCATGGGCGTGACACGCGACCTTGCACCAGTTCTTATAAGACAGTTTCTTCATTCATATTGGGTCGAGAGCAACGGACGCGCGACGCCCACAGCATTCCCTTATAAGGAGTTGTTTACGCGAGGGCGGCGAAGGGCTCTACCGTTTCATAGCTGGAGGGGTGTTGTGTTGAAAGAAATCATTTTACAATTATAATTTTTGCATTTATTTTACTTTTTGACCAAAAAAGAGATGATGTTTTTGACCGAGAAGGTCGTTTAGAATCGTCGAGGTAAATTATAAAGAACCAGACCTCGGTGGGTTTAATACCTCTTCACCACACATGTATTTCCTTAGTAAACTTGCGGGTACAACCATGTGTCAATATCTTAGGGTGAGTGTTGGCTCTGAAAAGAGAAACCTATATTGAATTTCACAGTAATGCAACTTGCAGGTATTTAAAAAAAACATTAAAGCGAAAACAATCTTCGTATATAGGTCTATTCCACATTTATTTGTTTTGAACATTTCATTTTGTTTTTAATGTGAAGTAGATAAATTTTAATCAGCAAAGTTACATTTTTGTTGTGTGTTTACAAATTTTTGTTTATAAAACAGTTGATTGTTAAATCAAATAATGTTTCTCAATGTGCATTTAATGCATAATTTATAGTCCTACTATCCAAAGCTGCTATATCTCTCACCAAGTGTAGTTTTGTATTGACATTTCAGTTATTACCAAACGTGTACTGACCCTTTACATTGAAATGAGGGTCCCTGAGCCAATCAAACATTACATTATATACATAGTGAGTTATTTGAGGGTTTTGGCCATTAACATAATATGCCACTCTCCTCGATCCCAAGACCAAAGTTCAACAGCAAAGTCACTGACTAAAAGGGCAACCGGATAAAAAAAAAAGAATGAAGAAAATGGACCCCAATTGTCCATGTGGTTGGGCTGTATGACTTGTAATCACAAGGTTGCGGGTTTGAATTCTACCAAGCTAACCGGTGATATCACAATGACTAAAATAAGTTTAAATTACTGAATCACAATTTCTTGGTTTGTGCTACTCATAGTCATTAGGGCACATCTGGGAGGGCACATCGCTCTTTGATGACAGTTTTTAAAACTTTTGCCTTACCCTGGACGGTCCCTGCCAACAAAGAATTATGTCCGAAGATTTAAATAATACAAAAAATTAATCAAACCAATGTTTGTAGTATGAGAGAGATTGGCTGTTGTCAGCTCGTATAGTCCCTTTATGATGTTTGCTGAATTCCCTTCGCGGGGAAGATCGTCTTAAATACACTGTACACTATCGGTTGTTATCAAAGATCAGTCTTCTCACTTGGTTTATCTCAACATATGCACAAAATAATCCCCCTGTGAAAACTTGAACTAAATTGGTTGTCGGAGTTGCGAGATAATAAGGGGACAAGAAAAAACCTTGTCACACGAAGTGGTGTGCTTTATGCTTGATTTCGAGACCTCGCGTGAGGTCTCACAAAACCAATTCAAATATTTTAGCGAGAAATTACTTCTTTCTCAAAAACTACGTTATTTCAGAGGGGGCCGTTTCTCACAATGTTTATACTTTCAACAACCCTCCAATGCTTGTTACCAAGTAAGTAATTATAATATGCTAACAATTATTTTTTAGTAATTACCAATAGTGTCCAGTGCCTTTAAAGCACGAATGCACAAACTCCGCTCATAAAACATAACCGGGACTAAACTTTTGTTTGCTGGTATAATAGCCGTCCAAAAGAAGAAAAAAAAAAAAGGAATCAGTGAGTAAGTAGTGTTTGAAGCTTTGCATGGTGTTGAGACACAAGAAAGAAACTATAAATAAATATTAATAAATACCTCAGACAGTTTCGGTATTCCTATTGGTGGAGAATGCGTCACGTGGGTGTGTATAAACCTTTGTTTATGACCGGTAAAAAGTGTTAATTCATGGGCGTGACACGCGACCTTGCACCTGTTCTTATAAGACAGTTTCTTCATTCCTATTGGGTCGAGAGCAACGGACGCGCGACGCCCACAGCATTCCCTTATAAGGAGTTGTTTACGCGAGGGCGGCGAAGGGCTCTACCATTTCATAGCTGGAGGGGTGTTGTGTTGAAAGAGATCATTTAACAATTATAATGTTTGCATTTATTTTACTTTTTGACCAAAAAGAGATGATGTTTTTGACCGAGAAGGTATTTTAGAATCGTCGAGGTAAATTATAAAGAACCAGGCCTCGGTGGGTTTAATACCTCTTCACCACACATTTATTTCCTTAGTAAACTTGCGGCTACAACCAAATGTTGTTTTAGTGAATACTTATTTGCCACCAATGTTACCACCTGATAAATACACAAGGATTTGTTGTTGCAGTGAACTCTGCCAGGAGTTAATTTATTTCGTACTCTGAATTCAGTGCTAAAGCGACAATAAGGGATTTCTCTTTATTTAAAGTCACCTGGAAATATAATTTTTTTTCTTTCAAACATAAGAGTATATGCTTACGAACAATAAAACAATTTTTGTAGTAATTGTTTGTCACGATTTATATGTTAAAAAAATATATAAAGTTGTTTAGGGGGCTGACTCCGCCTACCCCTTTTGTGACGTCAATCGAGGCAGACTTTGCCTGCAATGCGTATAGTAAACACACGTGCAAAGTACATGTACGTCCAAGTCGTGAGTTGGTACATTTCAAAAAGTGTTTTTCTGCATTCAGCATTTGAAACGTACAAACTAACGACTTGGTCCGTACATGTACTTTGCAATTGTGTTTACTCTACGCATTACAGGCAAAGTCTGCCTCGATTGACGTCACGAACAGCGCCCTCTCGGGTCGGGGTCTACTCTTAAATTTGTAAATAACATAAGAACTGATTTTTTAAAACCTTAGTTAACTGTTTAGTCACATTCCACTCATCAAAACACATATATTAGTGACAAAAGTTTTATTTTGAAAAAATACCACTTCCAGGTGATTTTAAGCTCTTGTGTTCTATGGGGATGAGCTTGCAAATACACTGATGCATATGTCAAAAATGCAGAGGTCCATGTACGTATAGAAAGTAATTGGACGCTTTTGTTCGTTATCTTTCCATGATAGAACCCCCCTCGTTTACAGCCAGCGAGAATTCTTTAATGTCTTGACCACTACTTGTACTACTAGGCTCGCTCTTCTTCTCTAAAATCACAGCGAAATCCATAATCCTAGATTTTAAGGTTAGCGGTAGACCCGCTAGACCAATTCGCTACAAACAGATATCAATGGATTAAAGGGAGTTGATGACAAATTCATTATGCTGCATGTTATTCACCATCGGTATGCCTCCAGAGCCCGCTGTGCAATCAATGGACCCCAACATGCTACTGCTCCCTACTGTATTTGTGTTGCATCCTCCATTTGAAAGTTGGGCACCACCCAGTCCTATTGAAGATGATGTCCCTCCTAACCTACTACCACATACCCCCATCCCTGCTGGGCATGGAACACCCTGAATATTGACTGCAGTTTGCCAAGTTGTACGTAAACTACTAGGGTTACTTGTTCCTGACGGGCCTGACTGACCCAAGCTTGTATTCATAATAAAAGTGGCAAGCTGCCAAACAAATTATGATTGTTCGCCCTTTCTTGTCCTTGTGTACCTTTACTCAAGCTCCATCTTCGCCCCCATCATCGGGTATCACCGTTGGATTTCCTCACCGGGATCCTCCTGTGATATTTGATGATTGGTGCCGCCCTGACTGCGGGGTTGTGTGTGGACATCTGCTGTGACTGTGACGGTGTTTGCAGAGCTCCCCCCAGCGCTGCCCTGGCGTTCGCCTGGGCTCTGGTCCGTCCCTCACTGCTGATGCTCATACCCCGGCCTCTTTTCGCCTTGTACTCTGTAACTATAGTTTCCGCGGACTCCTTGTCCGCCGCCACGTCCCGTACCCCGCCTTCGATTTCCGCCTCGAGACCGCGCCATTTGACTGGACACTTATATGGCAGAATATTAATGACGTTTCCCAGAAAGACGACCACCCTTTCCTGAAATGCCTTGCTTTGGTTGGTTGAAACAAGGAACAATTGAAACACGTCTGAATACACCATTACAATCACAACTGCTTAGCCCTGACTGTCCATGACTATGCATAATTATTTCCCGGTGTTAAATCGGTTTACTGCGTTACGCAATAAACCCTTTTAACAACAGACAAAGGCCGAGGCCTGGTCCAGGCCTCGTTGGGTTTAAATCATTAGTTGAAAACCTACTTCACCACACATTGATTCCCTTATTTAAAAAGTGCAGTTCAAGTTGAACCTGTTTCTCATAATATTTAAATGCTTTCGATTAAGATTTTACCTCTTTCTCCACGTACATTTTAATAATTTTAGATATTTTGCTATTACACAATAAGTACTAGTGGAAAACAATTAGTTTTATCAACTTTTTTGTTGCTGGTTGAGAGGACGAAGAATATTATTATCCAAACAATTTTACCTGGAAATTGTGTGGACGTTTGTCTTTTTCTGTCGTGAAATGACACAGTCAGTCATTTTGTAGAACCACATTATTTTGATTCCACAAAATGGCGGACAGTTTAGTTCACGAAGTAAAAGGAGAACCACACAATTTCGTGCATAGGTCTATGCAGCTTCAGCTGCAACATTGATGTTGCTATGGACTGCTATTTTATACAAAATTAATGATAACATCGAATTGTAGCAGGCTTTTGCCGCCAAGCCGGACACATGGTAACTTTTGAAGAAGAAAAACAGTTGCGTCCGTTTCAATGCTGCCCTCATCGCCTGAAATGTGTGAATTGATCTTTACAAAATACAGGGAAAGGTGTTGTGTTTTTTTATTTGGGTTTTCATTTTCTCTTTGCGAGTAGACAGAGTATTCGGCAGCAATTCGACATGTAACTTTTATTGTGGGATCTTTCATGATTTTGCCTAAAAATCAGCATTATGTCAACAAAAACCAAACGATGACCTTGCCTTGAGGTCGACATCGTACCTTCAAACCTGAAGTGGTAACCTATTATGTTATAGTACATGTATTTCAATGTAAACTCATTGATTTGCTGTGTTGCAAAAGTTCAGCTTGACATAATGATGTGCAAAGAAAAGAAGGAAAATAAAAACAAGACAGTCGGCAAAGATAAGTTTCATGACACGTTTCCATGTTAGTTTATTTCGTATTTCAATTCAAGCGATGCATACATAATGTGATATAGTTAGCATTATTACAAGATATAAATAAGGATAATGAATTCACATTGTTCTTATACAATCCATTTGACTTCAAAACAGAATACTCTTTCAAAAAATTAAATCATTTTTGTTTGAAGTGAGGAATAAAAAAAAACATAAAAAATAATCCTGAAATTAATAGCGATTGTTTTCACGAGTAGAGTTCATAACATAAAGATTTGTAGCACTTGAGGAAAGTCAACAATTTACATATTGTACATTTCTTTGAATTGTCAACCAAATTCTGCTTGGTCGCAAACTCAGGGTCAAACTTCTTTTGTTAAAAGTTCGGAGTGGATATTTGCTCTTCAAACGACAGGTTTTCAGAGCTTTGTTTTCAAGTTGCCATTACAGCAGGCCGCCTTTGAAATTGGGCACTCAGAAGCAAAACTTTTTAAAAACTCTCTATAACCTGAATACATGTTAATAGACCTTTTATTTATAGACCTTTTCGCAAATACTTGGTACCACTTGTAAGGCATGAAGTGAGGTGCATGCTGGTCTAGCTAGCGATCAAGTTTGATCGATAGCTAGACCAGCATGCATAATGGGCATTTGTGAAAAGGTCTGACATGACACATGACCCAAACAGCGCCCCCACTGAGGTCAATAACGCACAAAATATGCGCGTTAGGTGTGAAATTAGGTGCACTGTGGTCTAGCTGGTGATCAAATTTGCTCCTTAGCTACAACACAATGCACCTCATTCAACAGTTGGCGCTTGCGCAATGGGTATTTGCGAAAAGGTCTATGGAGACGTATCAAAATGTGCACGGCATGTAACATGTACAGTACGCCTGAAGCATAAGCAGGAATTATTGCGCGTGTTTGACTGTTACTTGACTTTCCTCGCTTACACAGCTTGTGCAGAAATTTGACGCTTGCCTTGTAAGTGAAGAATGGTGGTCGCAAGCGCCCAATTTCATATCCAGAATAAGCTTAGCAGCCAAAGTACCATGTAACATGTACAATCTGTGACTGGTATCCTGCTCATTTTTCCCAGCAGGAAGGTGCTAAGCATATTTCTCTGCTTAAGCAGCTATATGAAATTGGGCCCTGAGCCATGAGCCCCGACCTCGGTGGTGACAGTCAAATGCATAGTATATTGAACCATTTACAAGACACTCGCTTGAGCATTAAGGTTTATATCTTATTTCTGGTCTTCATGTATATAAAATAAATCTTGATTAGTTCATCTGTTCCTTGGTATAATAAATGAGTTCAGCCTAGCACTCCAGGATACCACTGTTGTATGAAACACATCTGGTGTATTCATTTTGGTTTTACCTATATAATAATAGTAGGTTTTTATATAGCGCTTTATACACCATGTCTCAAAGCGTTTCCACATTATTACCCCCCCCCCCCCCTCCCACGTAACTGGGCCCTTAAATCATTCCTTAAACCATCTGAGCTCCCTGGGGAGTATCCAGCCTGTGCTACCAAATATGTAGCGCACTAAGCTAATCAATCACAAGAACCAACTCTGCCCTCAAAGGTACCCATTAACCCCTGGGTGGAGAGAAGCAATTATAGTAAAGTGTCTTGCTCAAAGACACAAGTGTCTTGACCGGGATTCGAGACTCTGCCAAAACAGAAACACCAGAGCTTAAATTCAGTGCTCTTACATGTATCCGCTCAGCCACGACACCCCACATACACCATATACACCGTTTACACCAAATACACCGATGATTGTAAGCACTGTATACTCAGTACTTTCCAAAGCTCTAGAATTCTTGAGCAGTGTCATACCAACTATACCACGGAGATTGCCCGTAGCTAGAGACAGTTCAAAACACGCATCCAGTGTACATGTACGTATCTGTAACGGCTTGCATTAACTCTTTCAGTGCCAAGGTTGACATGTACGATTGTTTTTATGTGGTCCAAAAAGCACCATAATTGCACATGTACAATATTTTGTATGTAATATTGAAGTCTTATATAGCGCATGTATACACCAACAAGGTACTGAATGCGCTGAGTATATACAATCTTTCAGAAAGAAAGGTTATTGAAATTATGAATTCTGAGACCCAATAGATCGATCCATTAAGCTCCGCCCAATTGCTAATTGACCAATCACAACGCAACGAAGGTCCGACACTAAGGTCCGACATGCGTGCACGTATGCTTGGCACGCGCGCGGCAGTTGTGCAGAAAGGCATTGGAGAGCCCCACGTGTGCTTGCTCACACGTGCGTCTTGGGCGGAGCCTACTGGATCGGTCTACTATGTATAGCACCTTTAAAGGGTTTACAAGGTTCTCCGGCACATATAGCAGCCACAGCCAGGATTACCGGGGCGAACCCCTTCTCTTTTCGATAAGTGCACTGGGTTCTTTTACAGTTCGAAACACACATCCAGTGTACGTGTGCGTTACAAAACACATGGGACCAACTGCTTTACGTCTCAACCGAAGGACGAAGCAATGGTTAAGGACACAAATTTCACGACTGAGGGATTGGATCCCACACTCTGCTGATCAGAAACACAAGAGTTTGAATTTGGTGCTCTTAATTGCTCGGCCATGACACTTCCATGTACTCAATCATCACTCACGTATAACCCATGGCGAGAGGGCAACATCACTCAAGAAATTATTATTGACTTTGGGATGTACAAAGACAACACAAACTCAGCAAGATTCATTTTGTTTGTTGAGAAATACTACTTCTTTTTTTTTCTAATACAGACTTTAAAAAAAACAACTAAAAAAGCTGGGCATTTTGGGTTCAAAACGCGAAAAAAGCAGGCACTGAAAGATTTTAAGATTGATGAACAAAATTTTGTGGTTAACGAGAAATGATCCAAATGAAGAGGGAGAGGGAGGGGGGGGGGGTTAGGGGTATAGATAAAGTTAAATGAGCACATGGATGGTAAGCCTTGGACCCTCATTCTAAAAGATCAGGCAAGTCAGGCACGAATTCAAAATTTTGTGGGCAACTTAAGATTCCAATGTACTTTGTTTTTAAACAAATACAGGAAACAAAGTTTCACCCTTAAACAGGTCTGCGAAGCTTGCACATTTATCTGTAAAGACATTGTTGAAACCTAATGCATGTTATCCGGATAATGTGTTTTAATTATGAAGTTTTTACTTGATTAAACATAATAGTTCTTTTTAACAATCGTAAAAATAAAATACACTTTAAAAATGTCATTTTTCAAAAAGTAAAAAGGCTTTAAAGGCAGTTAACACTATTGGTAATTACTCAAAATGTTTGTTAGCATGAAACCTTTCTTGATTACGAGTAATGGGGAGCTGTTGATAGTATAAAACATTGTGAGAAACAGCTTCCTTGTGAACTTACGCAGTTTTCGAGAAAGAAGTAATTTTCCACGAGTTTGATTTTAAAACCTCAGATTTAGAATTTGAGTTCTCGAAATCAAGCATCTGAAAGCACTCAACTTTGTGTGACAAGGGTGTTTTTAAAATTACTATCTTGCAACTTCGACGACCGATGGAGCTTAAATTTGACAGGTTTGTTGTTTTATGCATTTGTTGAGATACACAAACTGTGAAGACTAGTCTTTGACAATTACCAATAGTGTCCACTGCCTTTATGTTCCAAGGCACTTGAAATGTAGTTCAGGCTGCATCTCCACCACATGACTAGATATCTAATCAGTCATTGATTATCAATTACAAATTCATTGACTTTACTGATTAAAATGTCACATTAAAAACAGGGAATTACAACAGAATTGTACGAAAAGGCTCCAATCCATTTCTTACAGAATAAACACTTCATGATCATTAATTAAAGACTATTTTCAATACCTTTTAAAATGTAACCCTCCTACTCTTGGTACCATTTTTCAGGGAGTTGAGCAACCCTCCGAAACCACTCAACTGCAAGGGTTGTGTAGGGTGGCACAACTTTGCACACGTGTGTTCTGTTTATGCATTCCTATTATGATATTACACAATTGTATCATTTGTCAGCCTGCAGTATTCATGGCAAAGTTGATTCAAAACCGTATTGGATGATACAGAACGTCTTGCAAATGGCGTCAATAGTCATCAAATCACCACATGATATCAAATAGCAAGCTGGTATAGTTTATACATGATCCAAAACCACCGTGAATGTTTGAATGGTCAGACAGTAGGACATTGTAGGAGGGTTGACTGTGTACTGTGTAGATGCATTTACCATATTATAATAAGCTGGCAAAGTTTATACATCATCCAAAACCACAGTGGGCGATACTTAATGGTCAGACAGTAGGAGGGTTGACTGAGTACTGTGTAGATGTTTTCACCACATGTAACAAATTGGTAATCATATTGCAGGCTGGTACAGTGCATCTATCATTCAAAACCACAGTGGATGATATTAAATGGACAGACAGTAGGAAGGTTAAAACGAGACGAGTTATGGCACACATGCCAAGTTACAGGGCAAAGCTGAGTTATAGGCACCAGTGCCCAACGTGACACGTGTTGTCATTGTGTCCAGGTGACAATGACCAATGACAAGGACACTGACCCATCATTGACCAATCACTGTGACAAGACTAACCAAAGACTACTCCAGCGTTCTCCTTAAGTAGTCTGCTGGCCAAATGCCAGTTAAAACACACCCAAGGACCACAAGTCAGATTTCGGTCCAACTAATAATAATAATAATGGCTTCTTATAAGCACGCATGTCAGTCACTCAGTGACGCTCAAGTCACTTTAACATACAGTATTTCCTGCAGGGTATGTGGGACTACGATTTGAATTATAAGACCTAATCATTTAATAAAGCACCATGTAATGGTTTACAAGATGCTGTGGCGCAATATACTGGCTAGTTTTGGCTAAAGTCCCTATGCTTCATGTAAACCAAATCATGTCACTATCAGTTCAAATTCCCAATGGTTATGTTGAAGGAAAACTTGAAAATTAAATACATATATGGACCGGTTAAAAAACTAGTGGACTAGTGAAATGATACTCTGACTGGTCCTGCTGACTAGTCTTTGTTAAAGGGACAAACCCTGCACCTCACAGCGAGAGTGGTCAATCATCATCGCTGACCAATGACTTTGACTTTTGACAAACCCGTCACAGTAACGGTTCATACTTCCTTAAAATGCGATTGCGGAATTCGGTGATGCAATAATGGGTACGCGCTGTTTTTTTTTCTATTGTGACTCAAGAAACTTCCATTAACAAGAAGCACTCGCAGAAGTATGAACTGGGCTTAACACTAACCAATCAGAAACTGACCGTTACTCTTGACATTTTTGCTGGCAAAGACCGATTTGCATTATTTTTGTCGATCGCAACAATTTAATTTGACAAATTTTATAAAACAAAGTATATATCATAACTGGAATCAATCAGTTAATGTGACCAAATATTAAATTAATATATACACCATTTGGACACTTTTGCACCAGTTTTAAAATATTACATTTTTCCTACTGAGATAGTTGATGATCGCTTATCGCTGCGGCGTACACTTCATGAAACTCGGAGAAATCCACGTACGGCTCAATGTAGCCTTCCTCGTCAGGCTGTCTGGGGCGTGGACTAGCCACATGTAAACGCTGAAACAAAAAGGGTTCCTCTCCACTGTTCTGAGTGTCGCTGTCGTTGGTGTTGCTCCGGGATTCCTGGGTGGTGTTAGGGTCTGTATCGTTGAGATTACTGCATGGCGTAGACACACTGCTACTCGTTGGAGACCCAATGGTACTAGTACGTGATGAGGCTGGCGACATCGGATCCACGTTTATCGATAGAGGCGTCATTTGTTCTAATGAGATTAGGTTGATAGGCTGCGGAGAAGCCTGGCCGGGGAAACCAGGCCTTGGTGGGATAATAAGCATCGGCGGATGTCCGCTTGAAACCTTGCCAGGTTGGTAAGGAACCGTTACTGGATTGTACTGCATAGTGGGGCTATTCACACTAGTACCTAAAGGATAACCAAAATCCCTCACCAGGAGGGTGATATCCTCTCGTTTCTGACATGCTTTGGCACGAGAACTGTTCCCTAAGTAAGTATCGTGGTGAATGCGAATCACCTTATCCACCACACCTTGAGCGACACCACTGAGTGTAGACTGCACACTAAACTCCGCCGCTATCATGTGCGCTATATCCACATTGGGTTGGTTTGTTCCCGTCGCATCCACGAGAGATTTTTGAAGTCCATTGGTGAACATTGCTAAAAAGCCACATATTCCATTCAGTTGAAGCCCTCCTATGATCTCTGGTTCAGCTATTACAGGTTCTGTTTTAGCATCACTAAAGTGAAGAAAATAATGAAATACCACAATTTATTTCACACACTCGACAATTTTGTTGAGCTATTGCAGGTTAAGTTTTAGCATCATAAGAAGCAAAACAATAATCAAATATATAAACGATTTCATCCAGCAGGTTAATTTTTAACGTCATTAACAATGGCGGTCAATGCAAGAGGTCCCTATGTAACGGAACCGATCCTCTGAAATGGCAAACCATTGGCCCTACACAGGGCAACTTCATAAAGCATGAGAGCACAATAACTTGCTTAGCACACAAACATCTTGCTTAAAGCCATTGGACACTTTTGGAACAGAAACAAAATTAAAAGTTCAAAGATTTACAAAAAACTTACAGGGTTTACAGAAGGTAATGGTGAAAGACTTCTCTTGAAATATTATTCCATGAAATGCTTTACTTTTCGAGAAAACATTAAAACAATATCAATTCTCGATATCGAGAAAACAGATTTATTTTAAACACATGTCATGACACGGCGAAACGTGCGGAAACAAGGGTGGGTTTTCCTGCTCCCGACTCTGATGACCAGTTGAGCCTAAATTTCACAGGTTTGTTATTTTATATATAAGTTGTAATACACGTAGTGTGGGCCTCGGACAATACTGTTTACCGAAAGTGTCCAATGGCCTCAACAAAAATAGGCCACCGGCCATAATACCATAGAAACCACTGCTGTGACTAGTCTCCCACTTATATTTTGCAAAGAAATTTGCTTGGCAGAACTTTCTGCTTTACAGCTTTGTGGGCTCAATTTCATAAAGCATGTAAGCGCAACAACTTGCAAGGCACAAAAAAAAAAACTATCAGCCAAAAGACCATTGCTGCGACTGCTACCCCACTCATTTCCTGCTTAGCAAAGAAACTTGTTCAGCAGAATTTTCTGCTTTAAAAGCTTTATGAAACTGGACCCTGATTACTTGGTATTATGAAGATACCAACCTTAGAATGATGTGTTCCTTGTAACCGCCCTTCAAGTGATGATCGCCAATTTGTCTTGTCGTGATGGCTTCTGGATGATTTCTTTGTATGAGTGCGGGATCAACGCCTATTTGGGTCAGCCTTAGGACCTCGTCTTCATTTTGTAAGGTGTGATCGATGCTGAGTTGTTTTATCTTTAGACTACCGTCTTGTTCTTTGGAGCAAAGTATTGTTCTTGAATCACCTATGGAAACCATTGTCAGGCATAAACAATTTTTTTTTAACGACTGAAAACTCAATTTGAAATTATCAATAAATCTTTAGTTAAAAACTTCAATTTGTTTTTCTTAAATCTAGGCCTATCATGCCTATTCATAGACAAACATTATACAGACAAAGTCCGAGATTTTTAGTAATAATCATAATAATAATAATAATACCAAACATGTATAAAAGGAAAGTACCACATCGCTTTACAAACAATTAACAACAGGCAAAGAGAATTAAACAGATTTAAGCAAACAAAATCAATTAAACAAGTGAAAAAAAAAAAAAAAATCTCCAGTCTGGTAATTTAAGAGCGACATAGTGAACTTTCCCCAGGTGTTGTCTATGATCACCTTTAAGAAAATAAAGATTAAAGATTAAAAATGTTTATTGTCATGACAAAAAACATGAAATTTGTCTTCCCTGTGTAAAGGCGACTTCATACATACATAAAAAGGCATAGCAACAATAGACAACAGGAATCAAAATTACGGGTTACAGATTAATACAACTATAAAGATATTGGGGAACAGAACCAAGTTACCTCGACCATCTACCGTTACAAATCTTAATCACACTAGGTAGAAAGGAATCCTTAAACCTGTTGGTCTTTGTACATAGCTGCCAGACCCTGTCTGAGTGATTTTGGATCTTTTCTAAAATCTTTCTGTGGGATGCACCCTACAATGTCAATAAACACTTCAGGTACCTAAAAACGACTACCTAAATATTTCTATCTTGTACGGGCAAAAAACCCAAATCCATTCAGACAAATCGAGGTAGAATTCTGACTCTGCTGCTCAAAATTATCACAGACTAGGATTTGATTTTTCAAGACTAGAATCTAAATGACAGGAAATGGTATCAATAATAATAATATTGGAGTCTTATATAGCGCACATATCTACCAACAAGGTACTCAAGGCACTGAGTATAGACATTTAAACAGAAAGATAGGTTATTGAAGTTATGAATTCTGAGACGCAATTATGTAGCACTTTAAAAGGGTTAATAAGGTGCTACGGTGCATTCAGCAGCCACAGCCAGCAACACCGGGGCGAGCCCCTTCTCTTTTCGCTAAGTGCACTGGGTTCTTTTACATGCGTTACACAACACATGGGACCAACGGCTTTATGTCCCATCCGAAGGACGAAGCAATGGTTAATTGCCTTACTTAAGGACACAAGTGTCACGGCTGGGGGATTCGAACCTACACTCTGCTATTCAGAAACATCAGAGTTTGAATTCAGTGCTCTTAACCACTCCGCCACGACACTTCCACAGAAAGAAAGAACTTTCTAAAATATTTAACAAGCACAAAGAAAACTATTATCTCATTTGTCTTCTGATGGGCAAGTACATTTTGATACCCAATAAGAGTTAAGAGAGATTTTTCCTACTTGGTCAACATTTTAAAAAATCGTTAAATTAATGTTTTACAGTGTTTTATCATTCAATTAAAAAACACAAAATAGTTGGACTTGCCTCGTTGTGAGTTTACTGGAAATTGCAAGTGGATAATAAAATGAACAAATAAATGCATACTTCAAAAAGTCAAATTTAAGACTTTTTAAGACTTTTTAAAGCTGCTTTGAACAAAAGTAAGTGAATAAAGCAAGGAGGAAACAGCTTAAGTTTACCAACTCACACTTTACATAATTTTTTTTAAGGCAGCATATGACTTGGTTGTTTACAAAACAAAATGGGTCTGAATTTTTCATTCCTGTAGATATACGGCCAGTGCTTCTCAGAACCCAAACTAAACATCAGTGCAAATTTCATGGCTCTTCTTTCCGGAAGCAAAAAATTTACGCTTACAAAAGCAGGCAACTCTGCGCTTAAGCCAAGAGTATTTCATGAGGTTAGCAGGAAATATTTGCTTGTGTGTGTGCGTTGGGTGCTTGCACAGTAAGCAGAAAATTGTGATCTTAAGCGCAGTACTTGGCGGTAAGCTGAGCCATGAAAATGGGCCCAGTTTTCTTTAGAACCACCATTCAGCAATGGCTTTTGTCTGTACCTTCACTTCGCAAGATTGTCATTAGACCTGGGGAACAGTGAACTCTACTAGACGCACCTAAACTACGCGACTTTGTCACTAGTTGCGACTTATTTTTAACTCCTAAGATGCATTGCTGCATATTATTTGACACAGGCGCAGATAGTAAAATGTCACGATGTCTGATTGTGTTTCATAAGTAAATTATGTCGTCGAGAAAAGTCGTGAGCGCCACAATTGTTTCACCAAGCAGGTAGTCGCGACTTTTTTTGTAAAAGTCGTGGCGGCACGTTTAACCAAGTAGTTGAAAAACAGTAGTTGCGACTCGACTTTTCGCACTAGTCGCCCAGGCTTACTTGTCATAACCACCAGTTACTTCCACAGATTTTTAAACACAAGTCTCAGAGGACAGCCATGAAGCCAAAGAACGTACCCACATTGGCGACATACAGCTTCCCTCCTAGTATAAGTGCCACATTAGCAGATGCACCACCACAGATGCCACTATCCAGTTGTTGGAGTTTATCAACCTCACTTGGGTACTGCTGACACAGCTCATAATAACTCAGGTCCTGCAAGAATATTATTGTCAAAACAATAAGCTCTTTGGGTTCATAGATTATTTCAAGAAATTTCAACACACAAAATCATCAAAATCATTCAGTAAGAAAGTTATATTTTTATGCATTTCAATACAGATTTAGCCAAAAAAACAAAATCATGCTAACCAGAATACGGTTACCAGCCAAAACACTGTGTCACATGTACAATTTGTGATTGGTATCCTGCTCATTATTACTAAGCAGGGATTTTTTAAGCTGTATTTTTTGCTTTAAAGCAGCTCTTTGAATTTTGGCCCGGATGTTGAGTGTGGTGCAGAAACCCACCACACTTCTCTCTTGTATTTTATCAAGTAAGAAACCACAAGGGAAACTGAGTGAGTTCAAATAAATTTTTGGTTGCACAGAGAAAAATTTGACTTGAGCAGAATTTGAACCAGTGTCCGCCAGGTTCACGTGCCGGCAATCTACCCACTAAACCATCTTGTCCTAATGTTGGCAGCCTCCTACGAATATCAACTAAGGTGAACCCTCCCCTGTCTCATACCAGGTTGAGCTGCAAACGTGGGTGGTGATCCCTGGTAAGTTGAATGGCTTCTGACTGGGCACCATAGAAATAGAACCCGGAGAACGCTGAGCTCGACCACCCTCTGTGTCGTCTGTGGACCCGGCGTATCAATACCGCGCAGTACGTGCATATGGCAAAATTATCATCGTGTGACACGCGCGTATGGCAAAATGGCAAGATGTCAGCGCACATAGACCATTTCTAGTGTTTTCATTGGTCAATGATGATGTCATTGTATGGCAAAATTGTATGGCAAAATATTTTGCCATACACGCGTTACGAAAATGGCATGTGCGCGTCCATAAAAATGGTCTCACAACGAAACTGCACGCACAATGAGACACTCAGCGTTCCCCGGGTTCTATTTCTATGCTGGGCACCCATGAACAAAGATATTGACACAATAGGGAGACCGCTAACATGAGGGCTAGACGGGTAAGTTGGTGGAGTTCCGGCACATTTACCTGAGGTCATTGGTTGACATGATACTGCTCTACTAAATTTGTCTTTGTTCAATCTCGAATTCTGTTAATATTTGCTGCCTTTTTAGGAAAAGTTTTGTTACGCAGTAGACTACGATCAATTTGTGACCCACTCACTTTGAATGCTACTCGCTGCTCCAAATGTGGCCGAGGAGCCTTCGGTTATATTGGCTCCCGCCTCTAGAACGATCTTCCCTACAACATCCGGGTATCTACCTCAGCTGCTACTTTAATGAATCTACTCCAAACTGAACAGTATCGATTCAATAGTATATGTTTCATCTCACATGCGCCTCGATCTAGCACCTAGAATTAATGGCTATAGACCCATTGCATATGAGGTCACACACTCAAGAGGAGGCAGATCATAGAACAATGGCTGTTCTCTGTGCGTAAAAAAGAGCCATGACCTCAGCATACCACGTACCTGTAACGTTTCGCGTTATGCAAGGGGGAGCTGTTGATTTCTTAACACAACACAGAACGCGCCTTTGAACAATGCGCGTAATTTTGGGTGTCAAGTCTCTTTTATGCATGTTTGTATACAATTTTGACACCCAAAATGACACACAGGAAAGGCACATGTGAGTACGCTGCGCGTATTGCAAGGGGTCTATACAAGAACCTTTCATTATAATATTATTATTTACCTCTGGAAGCTGTAGTTTAAGATTAGTTCTCTCTGCCAGCAGACCGTCTATACTCTCGAAGTAGCCTAGATCGACGGTATTAAAAGCCTGGAAGAGTACCTTCTTTACCACATCATCGTCTCCAATCTCCATCAACTGACCGAAAAGAAGTTCAGCTGGCAATCGAAGACGTGCAAAGTCTGCAACATGCATTCCGTCATGACCATCAAACACGCCATATAAGTAGTGCTCATCATCAAACCTAGATATCAAACATTGCAAAATTGTGACCATAAGGGCTATTTCTATCTCCAAGATGTGACAGGTTTTATCTAAATTTTGTTGCCAGACATTTTTTTTTTAAATAAACAAAACAAACAAATAAACAAAGAACTTGGATTTAAAATCAATTAAAGGCCGAGTAGAGAAATAAATATGATTAGCATCTTGGCAGGTTCCCAAAACAGCAAATACTATTTTCTCATGTAAAATCTTCTTTATTAGGCCTACAATCAGTGCCTTTTTGTAACAAGTTGATACACCATTTGAAACCATTCAAGTGAATGGTTTTGAATGGTATGATAGCTGTGCACACAGTTGGTTCCCCAAATGGTTTTGAATGGTGGTGCAGCTGGTACAGAATCCTATGAGGTTTGTTTTAAGTGGTGCATCAAGGATCCCACTATGTCATGACAGGCGGTGTGGGGGTGACCAATCTGTCCCTGGTTACGAGGTTACCATACACTATGTCATAGACACTACAGGATTTGTTAAACAGCTTGCTGACCATCTGAAACCATTTGGCTATGGTAACGGACACAGGTACAGTGTATGCACAGCTCAAAACCATCTGAATGGTTTTGAGTGGTAGTACAGCTTATCATCCATCCTCTGACCCTGCTCAAATGGTACTACCATGTGTGTACAAAAACAATGGGGTTGTAAACGTTAGTGAATTTTGAATGGTTTTGAATGGTGTATCAGTAGGAGGGTTATTATTAGGCCTATGTTATTATTTATTCGACGACAAACAATCTTGTTTTAGTAGTCAAACTAGTTTGGAAACGTACCTGAAGCGGAAGAAAAGATCCTCACACTCATGTTCCTCCTCTCTCCCTCCATCCGGTCGATAGATCTGATTGGTGGAGAAACCAATTCCAGATAAGTGGCACACAGGAAGGTCATCTGTCCAACTTGGAGCTGGTGACTGTGGTCAAGACAAAGTCATTAGAGAAAAACAATTATCATATAATAATTTATTTTTAATGTAGTGATCTACCCTAAACCAACTGAAAAGCGTGAGCTAATTACAAAGCGCGAGCAAATTACTAAGCGCGTGCGCGGTTGGTTTGGAATTAAGATTATTGTGATTTAGAAGATAATTAATAACAAGGTTTGGAATAAAGTAAAGGAATGTAAGAAGAAGAGATTAGTTTTGAGCTAGACTGGAGAACAGGAGGGTTCGAGAAGAGAACTCTTAATAAAATCATTTATCGTGACATCAACTTACTTTCGAGTTCAACTTGTGTCATTGGTTTGTTCTGTGGCGAACTTTAATTATTCAACGTCAACTTCAAGTTCAAGCCCTCCCGACTAACTTACTACTACTACTCCGCACGTACGTGAGGAAGAAGGACCCAAACCCAACCAAGAATATTACATTAATATAGCGTCTTACATAAAAGAAAATCTCAAAATGCTATAGAAAAACAATATCATAGTTTTAAGAATAATAATAATAAAAAATTCTTTTACAGCGCTTTTCACAATAACCGTATCAATGCTCTTTGCATTAGTGCCCTGGTCATTGGGCCATTAACATCCCTGTTTAATGTTTCTCAGCTCCCTGTGGAGTATACAACCCTGAACTGCCTATAAGGCGCTTGTGGCTTTTTCATACACAATATCAACCTCTACCCTCGCAGGTACCCATTTACCCCTGGGTGAAGAGAAGCAATTATAGTAAAGTGTCTTGCTCTAAAAGGACACAAGTGTCACGACCGGGATTCTAACCACACTCTAGCGACTGCACCTGAACTTGAATTAGATGCTCTTAACCATTCGGCCATGACACTCTACGAAGAAGAACAAAGTATTTAAGTAATTACTGGAGTATCTTATTAGTGTGTTTACTTGATATGTGCCTTTGCTGATGCCATTCTTGAACAAACGAACTAACATAACTCCACTTCAAGAGAGAAATAAAAAAATAAATAAAAAAAAAACATTTAAAAACCGGCTTGCTCATGCAATGCCTCATAGCGCAAAAAAAAAAAAAATCAGCAGAGCCATATTACAGACAAAATATAGAAATTAAAAAAGTGTTGATAAAATCACAAGAGGGGAGAGGTTACCAGCACGATTCACCCTCAGCCAAGATCAATGTATCCACACCATGTATCAATAAGCCATTTGCGTGTTAGATTTGAGTATTGTCTGGTAAAACGACATGCTTGATCGCAAGTTACACCTTAAATTTGAATTCCTCAGACTATCGAGACAGTTGCTATGTCACATGATTAGGGGCAAGCTTTTGCTTTATAGTTGCGTAAGAGACAATGAAAAGCCATGAATGGATGTGCATGGCTTAATGGTACCTTAGGAATTACTCAAATCTAATTCGCAAATGGTTAATTATTATAAAGCAGGTATGGTGCATTACCAATAGCCGAAAACGTATTATTATTGTCCCTTTTTTGTCTTCTCCATCTTTGTTAAATTGCACATGGTACTGGACCCCCGTCGATAATGCACGATGGTGTCATAATATGCATTGTAAAATGTTACACGTTTGTAGTTTAGTGTGACTTGCTGTTACACTCTCATTAAATATTAATATAAGGTTCTAAATCAACAAAGCCACCAAAGAACCACCCCAACTCTTCTAGAGATTATCACTACATGGTGTGGTGTTACCGCAAAACTTTACTGAAGCGTATTTCCACCATGCAAAGTTTAAAATCCTACTCAACAAAGCCTGTTGAATTCAGCAATTCAGGATGTTTGTCAGGTTTCACTAAAAAAAATCCCAACTGTTAGCATTTACCTGATAACAACGGGTACATGTATGTGAGTAACTATCCATGAAAGAAGAGGAAAAAAGAAAACCGGGCAGGAAAAAGAGGAAAAGATAATATTCCTATACTTTTGTAAACAGAAAGTAGGACAATCAAAACCGAAAACGAGGAAATCAGCTTAAAAGAGGAAGTCTCACATGCCTGTAACAATGTTTAGTATGCATTCAATATGAAACGAAATTTGGAAAAATAGGGTCGACAGTCTCATATGCTTCGACCCCCTGGAAACAACTTAGGGCTCAGCGCGCTTAATCTTACACATAATTGTTTTCGGACAGTTAAAAATTACATGCTAGACTCATCTGTACATGTATGTTAGAAACAACTTAATCTTTGCACATAGTTATTTCTGTATACATAATCATATCAGAAAATTAAACGATTGTAGGATAATAAAAATATTGTAAAACAACTTCCATAATTAAATACACGTTTAGCAACAAAATCTAAAAAACCTGCAGATCAAACTGTGGTTAAATTAAGTGGAGTTCCCGTTAAATTAAGTGGAGCAAAGCGTTTGCTTGAGACCTGCTTTGACCTCACTTCCTGTCCAAACCAAAAGTTCAAATAAAATATTATTACACTGTATTCAATGTTTGAGAATTTCTATTTTGCGTTTTTTGTAAAAATTAGTGAAAAAGTGGTGGCGTCATACGGAAAGTTATCCAACAGTATGCTATCAGGCCCATCCCCCACATTCATGAGATTTATTGCTTTCTTCACTTCAGCCTCAGGTTCAACTATTCAAATCAAAGGGGAAAAAAAGTGTTAAACCATAAAATAAGGGAATATACATGTAAGGGTAGCAAAGAGTTCTTTAACGGCCGTTTAAAACAGGCAGGGGCGTTGCCATGTGATAAAGGCCCGAGCCAAAGAGTCCATACTCTTCTATTCCCATTCATCATTTAATAATGCCTTTTTGGTTAAAAGGTGTGATATAGTAAAAAACTAGTAACATTTATCTGTTTCCGACTTGCTTTAAGCTCTGCACGCCCGTGTGTTGCATTGTTATGACTGAGACGCCTATTTCCAACAGTTTCCAGATTCGTTCCAGCGCGTATAATCTTGGTGCAAGACGTTCTTGTTTTTCTTTCACACACAGCGCGGCCAACTCACGCATCACCCGTAACAAGAAACGTCTTGCACCCAGACTAGTGGTTATAAACAGAGCTCCAACTGGTCATTATCAACCGTTTAAACACCCCCACGTGATGCGCTCTCCACCAATAGGAAAAGAGCGAAACTGTCTGGTGGAGGGGTTGTTGGACACTTTGTACCTTTGCCACCTCGTACCCTGGAAACTAACTTCGTACCTTCGGGACACTTTGTACCGTAACTAAATTGGTTACTTCGTACCATACTTCGTACCATGGGCGGGGTACGAAGTGACCATCAGCTGAGTCACTTTGTACCTTCATTAAAATGTGTATTCCTTAATAATTTAATGTTTGTTGAGAAAAAAATTACTTAATGAATTGTAATTTTTGTTTGAATGTGTGAAATTAATATTTTGTATATAAGTTAATTACCGCCAAGGACAATATCTTCCGTCAATATTTTTTACAAATATTTTAAGTCAAACAATCACGCAATTGTCAAAATAGTAACAATTGATTTAATTTGCTTTTATTTCATTATCATCCGATCACAAAGCACAAAATAATCACAAAAGATGCAGAAATCCTGAATTTAGTATGAAGGTAGGAAGTGTCTCGGGAGAAGGTACGAAGTGTCTTGTGTAAGAAGTACGAAGTGTCCAAGGTACGAAGTGTCCTGACACCGATGGAGGTATTTATGAATGTCAGTTTATAAAATTAGGTTTATGCTTACGTTGATTTCTCGGCAGGATCCTTAATTAATTAAAATAACTTAAAGCCATTGGACCCTTTCGGTACAGAAAAAAAAGAAAAAGTTCACAGATTTACAAATAACTTACAGGGTTTACAGAAGGTAGTGGTGAAAGACTTCCCTTGAAATATTACTCCATGAAATGTTTTACTTTTTGAGAAAACAGTAAAACAATATAAATTCTCGTTAGCGAGAATTACAGATTTATTTTAAACACATGTCATGACACGGCGAAATGCGCGAATACACGGGTGGGTTTTCCCGTTATTTTCTCCAGACTCCGATGACCGATTGAGCCTAAATTTTCACAGGTTTGTTATTTGATATAGAAGTTGTGATACACGAAGTGCGGGCCTTGGACAATAGTGTTTACCGACAGGGTCCAATGGCTTTAAGTGAGGAAGTAAGTACTTGTTACAAATTTATCTTTTTAATTATTTTAGATAGGCCTAGGCTAGGCCTTACTTTAATCATAATCAATTTACCATTACCCCATTTATTCTTCATGCCATTCAAATCAATTCATCAACCATATCATCATCATGACATGTCATAGACCTTATCGCAAATACCAATGCGCAAGCGCAGACTGTTGAATGAGGTGCATTGTGGGATATATATGGATCAAATTTGGATACCAGCTAGACCACAATGCACCTAATTCCAAGCTTTACGCGCGCGCCCCGGTATTTGCGAAAAGGTCTATTGTAATCATTGTCATGATCGTTTCATTTTCTTACCATGCTTACCTGTGCGACAGAAGAAGGCGTGGAGATCTGCTTCCGTGCATGGCGTGGGGGCGCCGCCGTGGCCATGACAGCTGCACATTTAAAACCGCTTTCTTTCGATTTAGTTCCACTAAACTACACTAGTTTAGTTAGTTTATTCATTGAATTAGAAGAATGGAAATTGTTCAACAGGGCGCAGCCATTTTGTTGTCCCAGCACTGCAGCAGATTACATTCCCGGATGGGTGCATGTGATCGTACGACTCCCACTATTCGATTTTTTAGTGTCACTTTGATTTGTGTAATCGATTATTTGTTCGTAATTGGGCTCACTCCAATTGAAGCTTATCTTTCCCAATTGTAGTTGTGATTATGTAAACTATAATTGGGCAAATTTATCTTTAATTCGGCTAGTCCTCAAGTTGGTGAAAACAAAAATCGATTAGTTCGTTTTGCATGATGTAAAGACTGCGTTTTTAAGACATGTCATGGTTTGCAGTTTCTGGGAAACAGAAATCGACAGACTAGTCAGCAGTGCAGCAGGTAAGGGTGTTTTGCTTGTGAAGCACAAGAGCTGGTGCGCTGTCGGTGGATTTTAGGTCTATTTTTATTAGTGCTGGAAATGCAAGGAAAGAAAGAGCAAGTAGGGAATATTGAGAGTTTTCCGGACCGTAATGGTCATCGTATAGTTCCAGAGGGCGCTAATCATTCATGCTAAAAATCCACCAATCAGATGCTCGAACTGGAGGGTGGTATAAAAAGCTACGGCGGTAGGCCTAATCCAAGTCCAATCCAGTTTTTATATTGCACACTGCGTATTCTTGTGAGGGTCAATGTGTCACGCTCTGCAAAAATGTATACATTCTAAACTTTGCGCATATTAAGGTTTATCGCGATTCAGAACCGCAATGCTTTGTGGGAAGGAATATGGGGCAGTTTCTATGCAGTTTCTACGACTCGCCCACACAACACCTATACCTTTGTGTGGGTTCAACAGCGCCCTCTCTTGATAATTTGCTATTCGCGATAAACCTTATAAAATTATAGGCCTACATGCTGTTCATCGGGAAATATTGTTCTGATATTGTAAATTTTGTGTCACGTGAGACTGCTGGAAGACGGGAAGATTTATTTGTTATAACACGCGCGCTTGTGCATTACGGAGTGTCAATGCATCACACTCCGCATACAGACAGTGCGAAACTACATTCTAAACTTTGCGTGTGCATTAGTGATGTGCATGCTGTTCGTCCTGAAATATTGTAATGAAATTCTAAACTTATCGCGTTGCACGTGAGTCTGGAACATAAAATTGTTGTAACAAGCGCGCTCGTGGAATACGCAACAAATTTGGCGCGTCTGCATCCCATATCCAACTCGGCCTTCAACCTCGTTGGATATGGGACAAAGAAGTGCTATAATATTTTTCCGTATTCCACTTGCGCTTGTGTGATAACAAATAATATTAGTAATAATATTTCCTTCCTCCATTTTTATTTTAAAGGCAGTGGACACTGTTGGTAATTGTCAAAGACTATAGCCTCCACAGTTGGTGTATCTCAACATATACGCATAAAATAACAAACCTGTGAAAATTTGCGCTCAATCGGTCATCGAACTTGTGAGATAATAATGAAGGGAAAAAATACCCTTGTCACACGAAGTTGTGTGCGTTTAGATGCTTGATTTCGAGACCTGAAGTTCTAAATATGAGGTCTCGAAATCAAATTTGTGGAAAATTACTTCTTTCTCGAAAACTATGGCACTTCAGAGGGAGCTGTTTCTCACAATGTTTTATACCATCAACCTCTCCCCATTACTCGTCACCAAGAAAGGTTTTATGCTAATAATTATTTTGAGTAATAACCAATAGTGTCCACTGCCTTTAAGTTAATTGGCAGTACTGGCTATGAGCACTATTTCTAAAATTATGAATGTTTTCACTGTAACTAGTGCATTTATATTAGCTTACAATAATTGTAATGTAACATCGGTGGGAAATTTAATAATATCTGTTGTTTTTTAAATTCAAACCAGTTCCAAGCCTCCAGAGAGATTATTTCCACCCGATGAAGCAGCACTTTTAGTGTCATCTGAAATGAAAGCATGCGAACATTCCTCATTTTGTGTGTTTTGGGGCCTGGGCACATTCCGAATTTGCACGTGTAAAGATTACGTGTAAACCTTCTCTCCCCCCCCTCCCTCCCCGTTTCTCCTCCCCCTTCCCTCCTCCCTAAGTACCCCTCCAGACTTAACACCTCCCACCCCTTCCCATTTCAACTTCTAGTCCCTTCCACTCCTACCCCGCACCCAGTTTAACCCCTCCCACTTCTATAACCTCTCCCACTCCACCTATGTATTACTACGCAAAGTTTCAATATTTTCTTATCTAGGCCTGTTTTCGAGGATGTTTGCATGGACGTCGTTTGAATAAACCTATCGCAAAACCATTGATCATTTGAATGAGACATACATCCTGCAAAACATCTGATAAGGGATCAAGATTTGTTCAACTTCCTTCTGCTTGCCATGGCTTTTACCTAATTCGTAACTAATATCTTTCAATCTTTTCTTACAGTTGACGATCCCTCTAGGCGACGCAGTCATGTAATTGCAACAATTTCTCATGGCATTAAGACGGCAGGTTCTTGGCTTATACCGCTCACTGCTCCGCACTGCCAAGACGTGGGAAGCAGCCAGTGGTTTAGTTAACGATACTAAAGATGAGCAGCTCTACATCCATAATGAAACATGTACACTATTCAATAAGAATAAACAGGTAAAATGAACTAAAACAAACCTAGGGCCCAATTTCACAGAGCTGCTTACGCAGAAGATATTGCTTTCTGCTAAGCAGAAATGAGCAGGATACCAGTCACAAATTGTACGTGTTATTCTTAGCTACTTTTTATGCTTTAGCAGCTCTGTGAAATTGGGTCCAAATTTGAACAAACAAAATCTGTTTTAATGCTGATATGTGGGCAAAAATATCAGGAAAGATACAATAAAATTCACCAGTGAAAATTTCAGATGAATACAGTGTCTACTCGTTGAGTTCCATCAACAAGCTTTCAAGGTGTTTTCATCAAGAACTTTGAAACAATCCAGTTTTAGCGAGGTGGCAGCCCAATGATACAGCCGTATTCTTTGTCAAGTTCCCTTATCGTACTCCCATTCTAATTGTGGATTCTCTTCACCCAAGAACCACAAGAGCACCAGCCTCAATGTTAGTTTCTTCACTAAGGCCGTGTCCGAAACGGCGACTTCGGCTACAGCTACGGCTAGATCGCGCGCGTCTGCCTATTCTTCAACACTGGTAGACGCGCTGATCTAGACGTAGCTGTAGCCGAAGTCGTCGTTTCGGACACGGCCTTACACGCCATTAAATCATTTCCTTCCTCCATGATCAAATATATCTTAAATTTGTTTTAAAGGTGACTGATCCAGAATTGATTAAAGTCTACATTCAGGAGGCAGAGACAAGATTAGCCATGGGTATGTAAATCACTCAAACTTTTTATGGTAAAAACTTGTGTTTTTCTGTTTTGATTTTTCTCCCCACTCAAAAATTTAGAGGTAAATATCCATTAAATTGTGTTTTAAGCAAGTTAGGGTATACGATTCAACATCTTGCAAAACAAGTCTTGTAGAAATATTTTTCAATTTAGTAACTGTTATTGTCAGTGTGTTTGACCTAGTTACTCCTATCAGAATGTTTGAGCACGAAATCAGTCGTTCTGCTTCTTCTCAATCATACACGCTTGATTTGCTGAGATGTAAAACAATGAGCCATTCCAACAGCTTTATTCCACATTCTGCATCTCTTTGGAACTCCTGACATGGTGCATGTTTCTCTCCATCCTACAAGCTAGACTGTTTTTTTAAAGAGGAATATGACTCCTACCCTCAGCCCCTCTTGCTGAGTTATTTTTCACATTTAATAGTTTTGTCTTCTTGAAGCCCCTTATAGTGGCTTTTTAAGCCTTGTTTGGGGCACACTTGCATAAACAAAATGTAAAAAAGTTTATTGACAAGTATGACTTTAAAAATAAAAACATAATATTCACCCCTAGATCACCATTTCTTACCAATTATATTAATAATGTTTTCTTTTCTTTGTACCTACAGCATTACACTACAGAAGCCCATATCCTCGACCGGTAAGTTAGACAACTACATAGTAAACTTGTTTTGTAAACTATAACTAGTCTTCACAGTTGGTGTATCTCAACATATGCATAAAATAACAAACCTGTGAAAATTTGAGCTCAATCGGTCGTCGAAGTTGCGAGACATTAATGAAAGAAAAAAACACCCTTGTCACCTCAAGTTGTGTGCTTTCTGATGCTTGATTTCAAGACCTCAAATTCTAAACTTGAGATCTCGAAATCAAATTCATGGAAAATTACTTCTTTCTTGAAAACTACGTCATTTCAGAGGGAGCTGTTTCTCAAAATGTTTTATACTATCAACCTCTTCTCGTTACTCATAATCAAGAAAGGTTTATGATGATAATTATTTTGAGTAATTACCAATAGTGTCCACTGCCTTTAATGTACCTAATCAAGATTGCATTATAATATGAAACCCTGTTGATACCATCGCATTCACACTTAAAAACAAAAATTATTTGACAAAAGTATATTGTGCTCTAATTTTATTAAGAAAATAGAATGAGCTGTGGCAAACTGCTAACCAACCAAAAGGACCTAAATGTTTTTAGGGCCTAAATGTATGGCTTTTAGCCTTCGAGACAGACTCTGTTAGGGTCGAAATGTCAGACCACCAACTATTTATTGCATGCTTGAATTTTGAAAATAAAATATTGATGGGACTACAGGGCTTTGATTGTAGTATATGAGCACAAATTTTCAGAGCCAAACTAAAAACTTAATCCCTCAAAACTGTGCTCAAACCAGTGTGGAAATAACCTCACAAAAATATAAAAACTGGAAGGTTTCATATTCCTGAAAACAGTATTCGTTATACTGTTGCCATTTTATTAGTTACTAATGTGAAAATAGAATTAGCTGTTGCAAACTGCTTACGAACCAAAAGGACCTATGGTAGCTTTGCAAAACATAGTTAAGTAGATTCTTAATCAAAAGGCTTGAAAAGTCAGAGCATGAACTATTTTTCACCAGTGAGTGAGACTGTATTAATAGCTATAAAGTTTTAAAATACTTGATGATTTTTATTTGATCAGGTGAATATCCCACCGATGGGTCTGCCAAAGTCTGTAAGTAAAGGAAAGAAGGCACAAGACAGACTGAGAAAGCAAGCCAAGCCTGTGTATCTGCAATCCCATGATGAATACTGATCGGTGTCATGCTCCCTGTGTACAATAACGGTTTACAAGCAGCATTTCTCTTGATCCTAAGAGGGACCAGACTGATATTTGCATCCAAGCCTCGGTTTGGTTATATTGATTTGAGTCTGAAGCTCATTGCAGGCCTGGAGTTTCAACTTTGAGAGGTCAAAGCCATTTTTGTTTTGCAAAGGCTACTTCCATTGGAGAATCTTAAAGTATAATAGACAACTTTTAAAGGGGCACCAAGGACAAGACCAGGGACAACAGAGGCCATGCCTATCAAACCAATTATCCTAGTACAGGACCCAATTTCATTAAGCTGCTAAGCAAAATATCAGTTGGGCACCAGTCACAACAATGTAAACTTAATGTAATTTTATCTGGTAACCTGTTTCTGTTTAGCAATACTTCTATGCTTAGCATGTTTTTGTGCTTACAGGCTTTATGAGATTTGGCCCTGTTCATCAGCTGCGATAAATATCATTGCCCATGATACATTTTTGTTTTGCCATTTCTTTAATACATTCAGGGCTATTATCTGTGTGCATATTTCGATGCCATATTTTAACATGCAAATAATTTAAACTTAAAATGACAAACCATAAAGCTTGCTGCATGTGATGTTAATACAAAAAGGTCTTTTTTTTACCTTGGGCAAAACAACTTTTGTGCAAGATTTATTTGTGTGTGATTTAAACTGAAGTAATCATCAGTTTTATGTTACAGGGTAAGTGAGGATAAAAACATTGTTTAGTTTTAGTCTGAAAACTTACTGTTTATGAAGTTCATACTAAAACCTGTTTTTGTGTGTGTGAAATATTACACTCGGAAATGAAATTAACTCTGAAACAATTTCCTTCTCAGCTGATTAAGGCAATGTGTTTACATGCTGAAAATTGTGCATGGTTTTCACTGTTTTCTCCTGACATGCACAAAAGATTTAGCCCAAATTTTAACAGGTTTGTTACTTTATGTATTATGGTTGATCACACAAAACATGAACACTCTGTGACTATTTCGTCAGCTCTACCAGTCCTGTATTAAATCTTTTAATATACCATCTCTGATGAGTTAGCTAAACTATTAGTTTGTTTATAATTTTGTGTTGACTTTAATTTATATATTACTAAGATACCTGTCAAGAAATTAATTATTTTATTTTATTCTTACAATAAACATTGTTAATATAATTAAATACTTTAACCACACCCACACCCATTATACAGTAAACCCTCCTTAAAGGCACTGTACACGTTTGGTAATTGCCAAAGACCAGTATTCTCACTTGGTGTATCCCATCAATGCATAAAATAATAAACCTGTGAAAATTTGGGCTCAATTGGTCATCAAAGTTGCGAGAAAATGATGAAAGAAAAAACACCCTTGTTGGATGAATTTGTGTGCTTTCAGATAGGAATTAAAGACTTCTAGCTAGAAGTCTCTAATGTTATAGTGAGAAATTACCTCTTTCTCAAAAACTATGTTACTTCAGAGGGAGTCATTTCCCACTGTGTTTTATACATCAACAGCTCTTCAATGCTCGTTACCAAGTAAGTTTTTAAGTTAAAATCTGTTTTGAGTAATTACCATACGTGTACCTTCCCTTTAAGAAGTTCTGCCTTTAAAGAGAAGCCTACATTCTAAAGTCCTAAATCTCATTTCTACTCTGTGTTTTTATGTTTGGAAAAATTTCTGTATCCTACCACCACTTTTTTCATTTGTTATGAAATAAAATAGTATCCACTTTTTCACCAAAATGAGATACTCATTGAGTGGTGGCAGGAAATGGAAACCTTTCTCTTTGTTTGCTATTTTCTTTTTTTAAATAACGGTTCTGGTTGTCCTTTATTTAAAACAACGGTTCTGTTTTAAAGAGATGATTTAGTAAGTCCCAGCAATCTGTTTTTTATTACGATTTTAGTGTTTTATAACACATCAGAGTGGGGCAACAAATTAATAAAATATTGCTGTACAATTTCTAAATTTCCTCATAAAAATTTCATGAGTCACAATTTATTGAAAATGTCCATCGCCATCGGGAAATGCTCTGGATTCAGCCAGTGTTTGAGAGCTTGCTTTGAATAAAAGATACAAAGTAATAGAATGAAATAAAAAATAAAGTATTCTGGTATTTGTTAATGAATTTGTTGAGTTGTGCATGCTATTTCAACTCTTCAGTTATTATAAATAAAATACAAATTTATGTTGCATCTAGAATGATTGGAATGTTAATGTTATTGAACACAATCTCATCCAACCTGTGTCCCCCCCCCCCCCTTCCCCACTCCCTCAACACAAACATCCACTACCCCCAGGAAGGTACCAAATAAATTTCGGTTTTATTTTCACTTTCGTTTGGATTTAAACCGATTAAAATGAAAATCTTTGCTTCTTTAAGGTGATTTCCATGCCCTTTTTATTCCCCCTCTTTTAAAGGAGATCCGCCCCTCCATACATATTGGCCTCATTTAATGGTCGAGTACTGTGGAATCGATTTTATTTTGGTTGCATTGGTATCGATACTATCTTGGGTATTGATGAACTGGTACCTGAACGAATGCGTACGTACTGATATGCATCTATTTCACATCTACCTGACTATTTGCCATTCACTGTATGCATAGCAACAAGATTCCCCGGATGTTGTTAAACGAAGAAACGCTCGCCATTTTTGGGTAGTGGAATAACTTTTGCACATCGCCACTTTGCGAGTTTGTAAACTTTTCTTATAAATGTCTCACTGGTGCTGCGATGATAAACAAACTACTTCCATCTTAAAGGACGATGTCAGGACTTAATGTAAGGAATTATGGTAGATGTTTTGTAATTTGTTGTGGGGTGAAAACGGGTTGCGAAAGATGTTTTTTCTAGTGTTTACGTTTATTGTCGTTCGATTTGATCGGAGTAACTTATTAAACTTTCAAAAAAGATGCAGTCAAGTAGGCACAAGCAATCTTCAGATAATGTTACAGTTCTTGGGCAATGCAGACTGTGTTTGCCATTGTTTATTATTGTTTATTAAAGCAAGTGTTTGAGTAGGAGACAGATAATCGTGTCTAACAGCAGCCAGGCAGTACTAGTGTAGTATAAATGATGTGTACATTTTTTATTTTTTTTTGGGGGGGGGGCACGGTTTTGTTTTTTTAGGGGGGGGGGAATTTAATTAAACCATTTTGTCAGGGAATGTCCCTTGTTTTACTCAATGACTTGTTACAAATTGAATGGTTCAAATATGTTATAATTCATCCTCCTAAAGAGTCCTATATTCCTAATTAATTTATTTCATTCATGCACTGCAATTTCTGCAATGACTTTACATTGCTTCTAATTCTATTTTAATAATGTGATGATCGTACTCTACTCTAGCAATGTCATAAATAATCATGCACTGAGTGAGTGACAGTAGTAGGTTAAACCTTTGTGGACATGGTCACGGGGGACATTCTGTCTCGCATAACAACTTAAAGATTCTAGTTTTTTTTAAGTAAAGTACGGTTGAAATGACTGAATGAGTGTAATGTCAGAAAAACAAAACTAATTCAAATTGCTGTATTTTTAACGAGTTTGTGAATAAATTGAACCTTTAAAACTTTTGAAAGGACAAGATCTTTACAATTTTTTTTTTCATAATTCATTTGAACTTTCCTTTCGCTTCTTTTCGTCCTCAGAGCTTCCTGTTGCATCACAAGTTCATTCAAAAATTTAGCTAGAAATAGAAAGGCACCATGGATCGAGCAAGGGTAACTATTTTTTGACAATTATCAAATTTCAACATATACAAATGTGTTTTGTTTGAAAGGTATGGTAATAGAATGGATTTGGAAATTGTTTTATATCCCAAACTATAAAAAAGGGTACAATAAAAGTCACCTATGGGTGATTGTTTAGATGAAAAGTTTCTATGTCTTCTTGTTGAGAAAACTGTGACCTCAGTTACCAGCAATTTCGCTGGATGCAGCTTTCGCGAAATGATACCACGGATTGAGAAATCTGAGAATAAATTCTATGCATGAGTAATTTCCCAGGTTTAAATGCACTGGACACTACCGGTAATCACTCAAAATAATGGTTAGCATAAAAACTTACTTGATAACAAGCAATGAAGAGCTGTTGATAGTATAAAACATTGTGAGAAACGGCTCCCTCTGATAGAAAAGCATTTTCGAAAAAAAAGTAATTTTCCACTAATTTGATTTCGAGACCTCATATTAAGAATTTGAGGTCTCGAAATCTACTATCTGAAAGCACACAACTTCGTGTGACAAGGGTGTTTTTTCTTTCATTAATTATCTTGCAACTTCGACGACCAATTGAGCTCCAATTTTCACAGGTTTGTTATTTTATGCTAATATATATAATATTTTGAGGAGTGAGAAGGCTTGTCTTTGACAATTACCAAAAGTGTACACTGCCTTTAAAAGTTATTGCATGAAAAAAAATAGAGAACAACAAACGTAGTACATTGAGGAGAATCTTTTCTAATGATAGTTTATTCTATCATGTGCCACTTAAAATATATCATCGAAATATTTTAAATTTGAATCAAGCTCATTTGAATAACAGGATGGAGGATATGTACAGACTTTTCAAATCATTTTGTTAAAAGTAATTTCATTTTAAGATATTTTGTTCTATCCCTACAAAGTTTTAAATCATTTACACTTGTTTACAGATCTTTAATTGCTATACTTTTTATAAATTAAATTTATACTTAGATAACTGGGACGCCTCTGCTGAGTTGCAGCCAGACTCGAGGTTTACCCGGTCTTCCTCCTTTGCCTCAAGATGTGGCTAAGAACCCCTCGGATCTTTACCAGGTAAGTTTGTTTGTTTAGAGTTATACAATATTACTATATCTCAAAAGAATTGAAGATCAAAGAAGATATGGTGGCATTGCAAACCTCATATGATTCTATTGCCTCCGTGCAAAGTGTATACAAATTTTTCTACTTTCCAAACCAGTTCTTTCAAATGAGTTACAAGAAATTAACGTTACTTTGAGAAATAGTTCTCTTCAAATGTTCATTCACTATCACATCAGTGACACAGTAACAGACTTTGTTTTGGACTTAGGTGTTTCCTTTGTTTGTTAACAAGCTTTTACAAGAATAATAAAGAGTCCTGATGGAAATGGATAAATTCAAAACAAAAAACCAAAAAGTATCTAACCTCACTTTAAAATGTTGTGAAATGCCACTGTGTTTTATACCCTTCAAGTGCAAATTTTGTAAAAATAGAAATGCTTGATAGCGTAACGTTTTAAATATATAGTATTTTCAGTTCATATAAGAATTTTGATGATATTCAATCAAAAGGGCATTCATGAATTTGACCTTAGTTTTTGATGTCCGATGATGTTTAAAATTTCACTCTGAAAGAGTATAAAATAAAATGACAACTTACACCATTTTAGCAAGAGGTTACACACTTGTAATAATTTCCCCCACTTTCAAAGGACGCGTATCTATTGAAAAATGATTGCATCACAAAACTGAATTTGAACTTGGAGAAAGACATAGGACACTATTGGTAATTGTCAAAAACCAGTCTCACTTGCTGTATCTCAATGTATGCATAAAATATTAAACAAACCTGTGAAAATTTGAGCTCAATCGGTCATCAAAGTTGCGAGATAATAATGAAAGAAAAAACACCCTTGTCACACAAAGTTGTGTGCTTTCAGATGCTTGATTTCGAGACCTCAAAATCTAAATCTGAGGTCTTGAAATCAAATTTGTGGAAAATTACTTATTTTTCGAAAATTACGTTACTTCAGAGGGAGCCATTTCTCACAATGTTTTATACCATCAACAGCTCCCCATTACTCGTTATCAAGTAAGGTTTTATGCTAATAATCATTTAGAGTAATTACCAATAGTGTCCACTGCCTTTAATATTGACAAAGTCAACTAAAGTAACATTTTTTAAAATTATTTTGTTGCGACCCAGATCGTTCTGAAACACAGTGAGCATCCACCCATCATGCAAGGCATGTCATGGACTCTAGCTGCACCATTCAAAGAGCAGAAGTACAGTCGCACTCCCAGCGAGTCCATAGCTAATAACTACACCCCCTCGGCCAACAAGCTGAATATTAGATCACTACCGAGGAGTAACCTAGCTAGATCAATCACACAACCAAGCATGGCGAGAAAAAGAAGTCATTCACGTATCCTTTGCGTCTTTACAATATTAATTATAACAATAATAGTGGCCCATTAAAATGCGCCATGTCTGTCTAATAGACACTCCTGATGCAGAAGCAAGTGGGCCTATACAATGAGTTACAAAGATTTAAGCACAAAAACAAGTTTTCAAATGAGTTTTAAAGCTGGTATAAGTAGTAACTTGTCATTGATTTGGGGGGGGGGGAGTTTGTTCCATAGTGATGGGCCAGAGTGTTAGAGGGATCAGGTTCCCCATGAGTGGAGTGTACGTGGAATATCAAAACTTAATGTTAGTTTTACATTTTTTTATTTTTTTAATCATTATTTATATCTTGGTGATAGAATTTGTATTAACTTTTGTAAAACCTTCTAAAGTATGTGCACTCAGAATAGGCAATTTATCATGATTTTGACACCCTAATAATTTAAAGTGCCTGCTCATCACTATACATTTGGTAAGAGTTTGAAAGAGAAAGAGAACAGAAATAAAAATAAACCAGGCCGAATCCCTTAAAAATCAGATTTTTGGGGGAGCTGTCTTAAAACTTTTGAAAAGTACGTACACTCAGAAATGACCATTACTCGTGATTTTGATACTTTGTATTAATTCAAAGTGCCTGGGCCCAATTTCATAGAGTTGCTAAGCATAAAAATTTGCTTAAATCTTTGCCTTGATAAAAACGGGGTTACAAACCAAACTTCCATGTGATTTTCAGGATTTAAGCAAACAAAATCTGAATACCAGTAACAAGCAATATGTAACTGGAAATTTGGTTGGTAATCCTGTTTTTATCAAGGAATTAATTTCATGCTATGCGATTTTTTGTGCTTAGCAGCTCTATGAAATTGGGCCCTGTTCGTCTCTGGTTACTTTCCGTAAATCTTTCTTTCAGGAAAGAGAATAACTCCCCCAAAATGCCCCTTCAGAAAGTGTGGGTCAGATATTTTTTTAAACTTCTGTGCGACCTTAGCAAAGTATGCTAATCAAAGTATTATCACTTGCAACGTGTAGATTATTGATGTCATATTGAATAGACGCAGCCTTCATTGTGAGCGGAAAGTAAATAGTAATATTGACAGAGTTATGTAATCACTGCTACCTGATAGCTGTACTTCGGGTCTAGTGTAGCACATCAGAATGAAGTAGCGCAGGAATATTTACACAACACTTAAAAACCAGTCTGGTGTTGATTTGATGGATCATTTGTACTCAAACATTAACACAGTAGCAGAACTAACACAGTAGCAGAACTAGATATGACCATGGAAGTAAAAAATAATATGATCAACTGTCCTTACAAATCTATTACTGCCAATTGTTTTTAACCATCAATAATTTTGATTTGATATAAAAAAATATATATACAAATTCCCCTAATCAAATTTTTAACAGATGATTTCTTTTTCAATTAAAAACAAAAAATAGACGAAACTTTAGTATACGTCTCGGACAGTGCCTAAAATAAATAAACATGTACATTAATTGTACTTGATTAAATGTAGGGATCCTGACAATAATTATTTTTTGTTTTTTAATAAACTACAGTACAAGTTATTAGTGGCAGATTTGTTTTGCACAAGAAATTAAAGCTTATATTTTTTCAGGTCAAATTGACTAATTGTTGGACCTACGATCTCTGCTAACAGCCAAAGCTGTTATCTAAATTGCCAAATTTAAAATCATTTGTGAGTGCCAACCAGTAACTACTTGTCCAAAAATTGCTATTTCAATATACAAAGTGCAGGTCAGCAATTGCACTAAATATTCTTCATAATGAGGAATTTAAAAGATGATTTTAAAGATAACATACAATTTGCTGTAGACTGTGTCCACTTGCCTCTGTGCTTCGGCAGTACTTTAGCTTTCAACAGATCAATGGCCTCTGTGCTGTTTGCATGGCTGTCTGTAGAGACTGCTTGCCCTCTCTCTCTAAAAACCACTGTCCTCATACAAACCCAACTGGTACTAACCCTCAAAGAAGTGACTTTCTAACACCAACATGCTTATGCTGAAGCACACCAGTGACATACAAAATGTACCAATCACATTCCTAAGGGACTACGCCCACAGAACAAAAGAAGGAGACTCTAGTAATGCCTTTGTACTTTGTACAAGTACTGCTGCTGCACAGTAGCACTTGGTCACCTGCCAAAGCTATTTGCAACATTGGTAACTGCTGCACAGTAGCACTTGGTCTTCTGCCAATGCTATTTACAACATTGGTAACTGCTGCACAGTAGCACTTGGTCACCTTCCAAAGCCATCTACAACAATAGAACCTGCACAGTAGCACTTGGTCATCTGCCAATGCTATTTGCAACTTGTAACTGCTGCACAGTAGCACTTGATCAAATGCACACAGTAGCAAATCCTAGCTCTGGAGTTTTCTAATGGACATAATAAAGTAGAATAAGTAATAGAAAAATCAACATCCAACAAATAGTTACAATTCAATCCAATGAAACAACGAAAATATGTTGATGAAAGAAAAACAATGAGATTATTTTTGTCTTTTTAGACATTAAAAAACAAAACAAAAAAACAAAAAAACGATTACTCAGAATATCTTTATCAGTAAATATTTTTTAAACTGGAGGGAAGTTTTTTGAAAAAAGGCTGGGAAAATAATCCAAAGTATACCTTGGAATTATGGTCTGAACTTAAAAATAAATGCGGTTTATGTTCTTTTGAGTCAATTTTGGAAGAGTTCACAAGCAAATGTTTGTTTTTATCTACTCTATTTAGTTTACTGCTTTTCCAGTTAAGAATCTTGTTTTGTCTGCATGTTGGCAATTGTTCGGACAATTTCACAAGTACTGTAATTATTTGATTGTAATCTTCACAATGCCCCTTATTTTTGACCGCGCGGGGGCGCTATAAATAGTATTTTGATCACTTCCGGGGGTACACGCGATTCGCCCTGCACAAATTAATAGGCGTTCTGTCATATTTGTTGCGCCGTAGTTTCAATTTGCTTTAGAGGTGGATTATAACGGCTCCTTTTAAAGTCTTATTGTCTGTGATGGATTAGATGTCTGTGGTTATAATGTGTTCCAATCTTTAAAAACTGTTTTGCGTATGAATGAATATACCCCCGGAAGTGATTGAGAGCGCCCTCACGTGGTCAAAAATATGGCCCATTGCCACCCACAACAAATTTGTTATTTAAATCAAATACTCCTACTGTGATTTTTTAAATGGATGGCTAGGGAAACAGTTTCCTTAACTTCACCATAACTTAGCTCAAAGATCTCCTCGTAGTCCTCGGCCTGGAGATATTCCTCCATTGTCACCAAGAGTCAAGACGTTTGTCGGAAGACGGACCAAGAATCAACTAAATGGGTGAGTCCAAAAAAAATTACACTGAAGGGTGTTCAATTTGTGTTTACATTTCAGAGATGTTTGGAAAAAACTTTTGTAGTTTCTTCAGTCGGTAGTATTTTAACCTGACCCAACTTCATAGAGCTGCTTTAGAACAGAAAGAAGCTAAGCACAAAAAAATTCTGCTTACCAGAATAAGGTTACCAGCCAAAACACCATGTCATAGTGCCATTTATGACTGGTATCCTGCTTATTTTTGCTGAGCAGAAAAATGTTATTAAAAGCAGAGTCTAAGAAATTGGGCTCTGCATCTAATTTAATAAAGCTGTTAAGTAGAAAAAACTGCTCAACAAATTTCTTTGCTGATCAAAAGTAAAAAGTCAGGCACAAGCCCCAACAATGCAAACTTAATCGAATTTGGGCAGGTGATCTGTTTTTGCTAAGCAATGATATTCTGTGCTGAGCAAGTTTTTTTGATAACAGTCTGTATGTAATTTGGCCTTCGACTTTAAATAAAAAGTTTGTTGTTATTGGCAAGGCTCAAATTTTGGGGAAAATCCACCAGACCACAGGGTTATAGCTCAAAACTTTTACTGGACCAGAGAATTTATTACAAGACCATTATCAAAATGAGAACAATATCTAGATGGTTTTTAGAACAAGCACTATTAAGATAAGCTCTATCTTAATTATTTGTAAATACTTCATTCATTCCTTTTTCATATGCAGCACCAACCCTCTGGAATACTCAACCAATAGCCATTCGCACAGCTTCTTCATTAGACACATTTAAATTGCAACTAAAAAACTATTTGTTTCCTAAGTCACGTTAAATAGGCACTCTTTTGATCCTTTTCTTTGTATAAACTTCTTTGTTTCGGTTTCTTTTCCTCTCCAGCGCCTCGGATTAGTTTTCTAGATAGATGGCGCTATATGGTTGTTGTTATTATTATTATTATTATTGAAAGATACTTGTATTCATCAGTTTAAATTCAAAATGAAGTGACGTATTATTATTCAAAAATAAAAAACAAACAAAAACAAGATGCCCCGACTTGTATGGTCAAAAGTATACTGGCCCGGCGCTAAAATCACTAGCAGGGTTAATTTCGAGCCCTGAATTGAATGACATGTGTGTATTTTCCCACTTGAACCTTCTTCTGTTAATGTTTTTCGCTTGCAGACATGCCGTACTACCGTCCAGCCGACCTATGACCCCAATGGAACAGATGAGCATCATGTTAAAACAAGAAAAAGATGAAGATTCTAACCATGGAGAGCCATCCGAGAGAGATATGGAGGTAAATAATTTACATTGGTTACCAGTTAAAGGCAGTGGACACTATTGGTAATTACTCAAAATAATTATTAGCGTAAAACCTTTCTTGGTGACGAGTAATGGGGAGAGGTTGATAGTATAAAACATTGGGAGAAGCGGCTCCCTCTGAAGTGCCATAGTTTTCGAGAAAGAAGTAATTTTCCACGAATTTGGTTTCGAGACCTCAGATTTAGAACTTGAGGTCACGAAATCAACCATCTAAATTATAAACGCACACAACTTCGTGTGACAAGGGTGTTTTTTCGTTCATTATTATATCGCAACTTCGACGACCAATTGAGCTCAAATTTTCACAGATTTGTTGTTTTATGCATATGTTGAGATACACCAACTGTCAAAGCTAGTCTTTGACAATTACCAATAGTGTCCACTACCTTTAAGCAGAGAACAATTTTCAAACTCTGAGTAACGACTTACGAATGCAAACGTGGTATAGCTCCTCAATATCTCAAAGAATTAATCCACGACTAAAAATCTTCGTTCTGGCTCACAAATTCTTCTCACTCCTTTTCCAGCCACCACCAAAGCTTATGGGCAAAGGGCTTTTTAGGTTGCATCTCCTGAACTCTGGAATTCACTCCTCAATAGAATAAAAGAAAGCTCCTCTTTAGAACAGTTTAAGTGTAACTTGAAGACACATCTTTTTGTTAAAAACTTGTATATTTCATTGTATGCATTTTGTAGTTCTTTCTGTATTTTCTGTAATTTTTGTATTCAATAGTTCTGGTTTCACTCTTTCTCTTTCCAAAACCGCTTTGAGACTTCATTTTAAATTTTGTGCTATTATTTAAAAATCATTCATTATTATTATTATAAAATTACAGAATGTCTCTTGCAAAAAATATTCTGTACTTTCAGTCACACAGCCTTGGTCCAATTTCATGGAGCTTCTTATAAGCTGAAAATATTGCTTGGTAACTTTTTACTTAGCAAAATTTGAGAAGGATACCAGTCACAGATGATATAACATTATTCTAGTAAGCAAAGTTAGTTATGCTTAGCTGCTATTTGTGCTTAAGCTGCTCTGTGAAATGGAAACCTAAGCCCAATTTCATAGAGCTGCAAGCACAAAAAGCAGCTCATCACCACAAATGCAATTTTGCTTACCACAATAAGGTTACCAGCCAAGTTGTCATTTCACTTAACTGGTATCATGCTAATTCTTAGCAGACAATTATTAAGCAATCATTTTAAACGAAGCGACTCTATGAAACTGGGTCCTGATTTTAGAAGAAAACTTGAATTTTGTCAGAAGCTCCTTTCAACTGTCTTCAGAATATTCACAAAATAGTAAAATCAAAACCCAGTCGGATAAATCGAAGACTGTAAAACTAAAAAGAAAATTAATTATGAACTTTGTCTCTTCCTCTGTATATGTCAACAGACTCTTTCTGTTGATTTTTTGCCATTTCCTGCAGTTCTGTTTAACCATGGATACATTGGTTGTACTTTCTGTTTTGATGAAACTAAGTGACTACTTTTTAATATTTACTTATTTGTATAGAAATAGAAACTGTGTACAGAGCCACTGAAGGGGGTTTTATTGTTTATTTTTCGGTTGAGACAGGAAGCACAATCAAGTGTACCATTTTGTAGACACGATGTTTAACATGTTTAATAGCAATTTTTCCCGTTGGTGTTAATTTTTGTTTCAAAGTAGGGTCATACTTTGGACCTTGAACAAAAGTTGTGTAATTTTATAATAATAATAATAGTACTAATACACTCGAAGGGCATTTTAAAGTGCTTGCAATATTATTACCCCTAAGCAATGGGCCTTAAATAATTCTAGCTCCCTGGGGAGTATACGGTCTGTGCGACAAATATGCGCTACTTAGCTAAATCAATCACATGCAAACTTTTTCTAAAAGCCTAATTGTTATAAAGATGATAATGGTAGTAAGCATCCAGCGAATTTATGCATCTGAAGTTCCCCCGTTAATTAGAAATCAATAAAATTGTGTCTTAAACTTTGAATAGCCAAAAATGCCCTATTTTAGAGATTCAAATTTCAGTGGTGTTCGTTTGTGAATACTGCAACTATAGATAAACAGTCAGAATGATTTAAAAGATTTCAGAATAATCGCCACTGCCATTTCACATCTTCCACCGATGACTCTTGCTGACTCTTAAAACGGTTATTCCAACCTACAGAGATATCACTACTACATCAGTAAAGGATTGACCCCAGAGATGCTGGCTTTACCACCTGATAACATGATGGATAACGTCCAGTGCTACGTCCCTCTGTCACTCCTTGAGGACACGGGATTGCAGAAACTGAGAAACCAACTAGAGGATGAGATATATAGAGATTATGAGTTCAGCTGCAGAAAAACGATCGGTAAATAATCCATCATGTGATTGATCTAGAGTGATGAAACTTCTTACCTTCCTACTTCAACCTGAACCCCGCCACAGGTCTACCATAACAACCCTGGCTCCTTCCCTACAGCCCCACCCCAAGCCCCACCCCAAGCCCCACCCACAAATCCATTCTCAAACCAGACAACAAAATCACATTGCCTTACTACAGGCTGTACTCAATCCATCAAAATCAGACAAACAAAGGGAAAATGTTATCATGGAGGAATTAGGGTACAGTCTCTGAAGTCCTGCCACCCCCTCCCCCTTTTCTAGCTTTTGGTTTTCAAAACACTCAAATTCTACGAATCCTTGGTAGTAAGAGTCCAATCGCAATGTAGCCCAAAACTGTTGTTTTATAAAGATGTCTTTTTTTCCATTGTTTTAGTTGATTACATCCTGAAAGATCCCGAGGAGAAAGCCCGGCTTCACATCACCTGGATCCCTCGCCCGTTCCCAAGACGGATCATCCGTGCCCCGATGCCTTGGCATAGCTCCTACCTCCTCAATAAAGAGACCAATATGCAGCATCTATTCATTACTAATAACATCATGCTGGAGCTACAGAACCTGTGGTATGACAGGTGAGTTGGAGACAGGGTGCCAGACTTAAACAGATACGCTGCACGTCTGACTTTTAATCATAAAGACAAGAGCCTAGTGCAAGAGCCTCCAAGCGCATGCACAAAGACAACAATAAAATATACAATGAGTGAAAGATACAATACAAGTATAAGCAGGGCTAAGAGAAGCCATTTATGGTTGAGCGTCTTGCTCAAGGACGGAAGTGTCATGACTGTGATTCGGACCAACATTTCAACAAGTATGCTATAAGAACTTCAGTCGGATGCAATAGTTCATGTAGACTGCTCGGTCATGACACACCATTTAAATTACATCTGAATAAGCTTTAAGAATTACTTGATGTTATTTTCAGGTTTTGCATGTTGCGGTTTGTACGTCTGGAAGATCTCTTAGCCGCTGAGCTTCCACTTCTGCCCAATGAATTTGAGAGTCTCGTCAAGAAACAATGTGCAGAAGCCAGACAAGTTCTGCAGACTTCGTAAGTATAGAACAGGTTTAAAGTCCTTCTGTAGTCAATTTTGTTGTTCAACCTAATTATTTTAAGTTAAACCATTAAACCATCTTTTGATAAAAAACATTTTAATATAAGAATATATTTACAAGTTTAGTAACTGAGTCTTTGTTGGAACTCTTTGGAAAACTTAATGGTTAAAAAAAAAAGTTCTTAATACAAATTTTTAAAATTCTCTCTATTGGTGTCTTCCTGTAGATGGATCCCAACATGCGCAGAAATCTTCATGTCCAAGAAGGAACTTTGGGGCTATTTAGTTCCTCAGAATGACATAGACTCGACTCAGAGAGTACAAGAGTTCTTTGCATGTGTAGCGGCCCTCATGTCAATCCAGCTCAGAAGCATGGTCATTAATTCACTGGCTGACTTCCTAGCGTTCTTCCAGATTCATCAGGTAACGTCTAAACTCTTACAGTGCCAAGGTCGTACATATATGATTTAGTTTATGTAGTACGAAAGTACTATAATCGTACATGTGCGATCTACTTCATAAATAGTGTCGTAAACACGTACAACCTATAATAAACTTGTTATCATGAGAGGGCATAATCACTCAGGAAATACTATTGACTTTTGGATGTACCAAGGCAATACAAATCAGCAAGATACATTTTCGGGAATGAGAAAGACTTATTTACCCTCTCAAAGATGAAATTCCAGGCCTGGCACATAAGTAATTCCCCAAACAATTTGTCTTATGATCCCTCAGAAAAATATGTGAACATTCAAATGTTAATGCCTTTTCTTCATGGAGATTGCCTGGATTTGGTTGCCTGTGAATTTCCCCCGTGTCACATAGGCCATAGTGCTTTGTGAACTCGAGCCAATACCTGCAAGCCATTTTTTCAGGAATGTTCATGTTTTTTTATCCAATCTCTCTACTTCTTCACATTTAATCAGAACGGTAATGACTTTGAAGATGAGTACGAGGAGCTACAGTACGTGGTGGCGCAGATTATGATCGTTAAGCTGAGGGTAGAGGAGCCACGTATCATCTTTGATCCTCCGTTCAGAGAGTGTAGAGACATCATCTTAAGATGCTTTTCTGAGATCATAGCAAGTGCTGACCAGCTACAGAGGGTAAGGATGGCTTCCAATTCCCAGGTCAAAATTCCAGTATAACCTAGTTAATAATGACTGGGTCAACTGGTTTGACTGGATAGTGTCCAATTTCCATTATAAAACCAACTGATTTGAACTGTGTTCAACTAGGTTAACTATTCTTAATGGTATAAAGCAACTGGTTTTGTCCAAATTCCATATTAAACCACCAGCCGTCGATTTCACCAAACTCTTCCGAACTGGAATTAATCTTAGGACTTACGACGAGTCCCAGCCTTGCACTGTAGCATGTAAAACTTACGATTAATCCTAAGTGAGATTGAGTTACTCGTCCTAACTCGAGATAAGACGAGTCCTAACTCTTTGTGCAATCGACCCCTGGGCCCAATTTTAACCAATAACCGTAGCTCAAACATGTTTTTGGTTTGGGTCATCAAAACAGCCTCTTGTTTGGTTAATTTTGATATACCTACAAAATAAAACAAAATGTGCTACTATTAAGTGATATGATTTGTGGAAACCATCGCTAACTTTTAGCATCAGCTGCTGAAAAAAAAACCTTCTCTAGTTTTGTGGCCCCTAGAATTTGGAATAGTCTCCCCCCCATCTCTGCGCTCTGATGATTCACTTCATGTTTTCAAGACGTATCTGAAATCCATTTTCCTTTTGCTATAAATCACAAGTGACTGTGATCTTGATGAAATGGCAGTACATTCAACAATCTGAGATTATAAACTTAAACAACTTCAGAAATAGAAATGTATAATACAAAAAGGAGAAATTTACCTGTAAAAGGGAAGACAAGCGAAGCACGCGCTAAAGGGCTGTCTTCATATGGAATTATGGATGTATGGGAACACCCGAAACGTGACGTGGGCTCGATTTACAGTAGAATTAGTTAAAGGGAAAGTTGATTAAACCAAACAAATAGGTGGGCATGTTTTATACCTGTCACATATTGTATTGTATTCCAAAGCCAAGACTAAACCAGATATTTGTCTGTTATTCCCTCAGGTTGAGTGTGCAATCTTCCCTCAAATGCAGAATCAACGTCTACTTCTAAGATCAGTCAAAGTAGATGAACCACTAGTAGAAGAATTCATTGATAAGGCCATGAAGATATTCAAGCTGAACACAGTCGGACCTACAAGGTGGGCTTTTTAAAGAATTCTAATGATTATAATTTCCAGTTTCCATAAACCGGAGGTCGTTGGTTCAAATCCGGCTGTAGTGAATTTTTCTTTGTGCAACCTCAAATCAGTTTCCATAAATTCACAAAAACTCATTTGTCTGAGCTACTAGGTGATATATTGAGGTTAGGTGGTGGTCATCATATTATTCGTCTGAAGATGAATTTTGTATAGAATTTGAGGCATTGCATGTTGAGGTATCAATGTAAACTTGGTTTGTGGTAACACCATGTGTGGTAACACCATGTGTGTATCTACTTGCTGGCTAGATAATGTTCTTTTGAGACCTTGTCTTGCTGTATATTTTCTCACCGCAGAGTAGTTTTTCAGAATTTGAGAGAATTCTCAGTTCTTAAAAAACTGTTCTGCTTATTAATTACTACCTGGGCAGAGGGTAGGAAATCAGTTGGGACTAATTTTTACTTTCGCTTTAGTGTATCAAGGGGTATTTGATATTATTTTTGGATTTTCCAATAATATTTGTTTGAAACTCAGATAACAAAGTGTTAGTCACAGAAAAGTTTGGGGTTTTATTAGTTCTGCTCCATTTTGTTCAAACATTAGTCGCTACGGCTATGGCTACAACTGTTGCTAAGAGTGTTGCTAAGGACATCCAATACATCACTGCATGATGCATAACAATGTAAATCCACTAGCCTCATATTTAGATTGATTGAAGCAAACAAATGTACTGTGAATATATTCCTGAGAAATTAATTTTAAATGTTCAAAAAATTTGCTGAATCTGATTGTGAATGCAGGTATCTGAACACCTACAAGAAATACAACGACCTTCTAAACACCAAGGCAGAGGCCGATGTCGTGGCCTTTTTAAAGGAGCGTCACTCCTTACAAGGCTTTGTGAAGAAGATCGCGAGCTATCAGCAGCTTAAGGATGAGATATCCTTATTAAGGATAACGGTACCTCTGAGTATGTTTTGTCTAGACTGTCACATCTTGAACGCCGATCTGTGCTCCCGAGCTCAGAAACTCAAAGAGAAACTCGTCTTGTTTGAAGTTGAAGAGAACCGGATGTTGAATAAAGGGTGAGTTTTTATTGTGTTATGTCTGTTTTTCCACTACTCGGGGGTGAGACAAAAACATCTGAATCTAGAAAACAACATGTATGGAGGTATGTTGAAATTTGCATATGAACCTGTTAGTCACCCCATAGATATAGATTCCAGAGAGTTTTTGTGAGGGCTTGTTCCGCACAAAAGAAAGATCAAAGTACATGAGTCATGATAGATGTTAGTTTTGCATTGGGGATAAAGAATATAATAGTTTTTTTTGTTTAGCCTTACACTGATGTGTATTGAGTACTGTATACTCTATACTTTCCTGAGCTCTGTGAAAAAAAACATCACAGGCAAGACACTCGTGTGGTATTCGAACCTATGCCCTTTGCTTTGCTAGAGCTGATGTGCAGTTAGAATCACATGTGTTAGCAGCGGGTACCGCAACAATTGATCCTGCATACTGAAGAAAGGAAGACCTACCTTTTCAGGAGGCAGACGGGCACCAATTCTGATGAAAGTCTGAAAATTCACATTCCTGACTTTTTTATCCAGTTAAAAACTTTGTTTGATTCTCAAACATATGGTAATCTAGTGTAAATTTCAGAGATTTTGAAGGTGAAATATAACTTGAAGCAAGGGAGTTCGGCTATGGCGTTAAACAAAGGAAGGAATGCAAAAAGTAATAAGTGATAACTCGGGGTTAAACCTTGTTTGACCTCGTCGTGTCCTGGATAACCTTGGCGGACTGCTGCTCAATTCTTCTCTTCACCTTGTCCAGTTGTCTGTGCCGGGTAAATAACAGATTGGCTCTAAAGCTTTGATTGTTTTGTTTATTTCCCATTAGCATATGTCGCCGCTATGACGAGATTGCTGACCGTCTTGGAGAGATGCCAAGCACCACCGCTGAGATCGTCGCTTTGTCTGACTTCTTGAGAGAGTCGAGTGAAGTGACTGTCTTCAAACTTAAAGATGAGATTGACGAGGCTGCCAATCGTTTGATGTTCCTTCTGGACTATGCAAATTTGCCATGTAAGAAAACTCACACTCTGTCTGATATTACCAATTTTCAGACGAGACAAATTATTTTGAGCAAATAATGGTTTGTGGGATTTGAGGCATTGCATGGTGAGGTATCAATATACATTTGGATTGCGGTAACACCATGTTTTTATCTACTTGCCAGGTAGATTTTATTCTTTAGAGAACTGTCTTGCTTTATATTCTACTACCACAAAGTAGTTTTTTCGGAATTCGGGAGACTTCTCAGTTCTGAAAAGAAATGTCCTGCTTTTTAACTTATCTGGGCGAAAGGTAAAAAATCAGTCGGGACTACTACTTTAGCTGTTAGTGGATTGTTATCATAAATTGGTCATCGAAATTATCTGTTCTTTTTAGTTGAAGACATCAAGTTGAACAGCACAGTGTTTCATTGGCCGGAGCACATTCAGACCGTCTTTGAAGTTTGTCGCAATCGCCTCATGACTAGACGAGAGCAAGCCGAAGAGGAGGTCCGTAAGAAAGTTCAGCGCTTTGAAGAGAAACTCAATGAGTTCAACAAAGAGGTGGAATCTTACAGAAAGAAAGAGGTATGGTGTGAATTTTTGTGGTTTAAATTGTTATTGAAATTGGTATTTTGGGCTGATTCCTGTCTATTCTCTCTTAAGTTGAATTTTTTTTTAAGATAGATAAAACTTCATTATCCCTCACTGGGGAAATTAAAATGGCCTCTAGAAAGAACTGTATACGTAAATACAATAAAAACGATCAGTAACTATATACATACAATATATTTGAGCTGTAAACACTACAAGCGGTTTTAGCTGGGAAGCACAGCATTTTTTATGTGACACTCATTAATAAGGGTTGGTACGCCATTCTGAGGATCGGTTATCTCCTTTATTGCAACATCTATAAAAGTGAAGACAGTGACAAAGCACTCGCTAGAGCGTTGCCAGTGGGTGCATTCAATTGCTTCCCTGGGTTAACTCCGATCTGCCCCTGGTACATTCGTATAGCTTTGACGTCATTCCAGGGGCTCAAGTGCCCTGCTTGTGGAACGAGTCACTTGCGGCTGGCCCAAGGTGCATGACGTCACCACAAGAGGGTGGGCAGGGGTTCACCGGGATGAACACACCGCGTAGACCTGGGGAAGCTAATCGAACGCACCCATTATTATTTTCGGCAGAAAGTGTCGGATGCGGGAAGAAAGAGGGAAAGGATTTGGAGGGTTTGGAGTTTTAAGGTCCAAAGAACATGCAGGGAAATGTTATAAAAGCAACTTTTCTCATTCTGTAACCAATAAATGAATTTTTGGAAGTATACCAGAATTGTAAGGGAATGAATCAGTATTGTGGTATAAATTCAGGGGTCAGATGCCGTTCTTCGGTTTTTGACATATTGAAGTTAATGTTTGATATTTAATATTCCCTTTTGTATCCTTTATTCATTTTATCACTTGCGTAGTTACGCGGCAAGGTAAGTGGTGATACTTACAGAGTGTTTTGTGTGTGTTTTTTTATCCCCATGAATTTTTGCACATAAATCGTCCCCCAGGTTTGATTGAAGCGTAGCACAGTGTCTTTATCACCTCCTTTGCAGTTTTCCCAAAACATTTGCTGTTTTTATCAGCATTATATGCACACAAAGTAGATCTTTAGTCCAGCCGATTTTATTTTTATACAATATGATTCGAGAGTGTGGATAGGCCATGCTACTAACTTTTTACAGACCATTTTACAGGCCACAAGTGGCTTGTGCTAAAATTGTGGCCACAAATGCCCCCTTTGATTTGACCTACTAAGATTTGACCTACTTCCACTTCCACTCAAAAAGGTCAAAGTTCGGGGCTTGTCCCAAATTGGCATTTTCAAATGATTCCTATGAAAATTATTTTTTACATTTCTTAAACAAATTCGTTTTTACCCTTACACCGATGGTCATGAAGCATTGTAAACTCAGTAATTGAGTACACTGTGCTAAGCCTGGTTCATACTTGGTGCAAATGCCATCGAATGTTGATGTCACTAAGCATCAATTGACTTGTGTTCAACTCCTGCAAAACATTCCCTGCGAAAACAGGGCTGTTACGTCAAAGTTTGCTTCGCAATCGCATTAGCAGGAAGTACGAACCAGGCTTAATACATATCGTTGTCAGGGTAAAAAACAAATTATATTCTTAAGTTCAAGTATTATTATTATTATTATCGCCGATTGCAAAGTTAACATCTATTATAATAACCTTGAGTATCACTAGCACATATGCATGTCCCAATGCGCATGGTCAGCGCGCAAAGGATTCAGGGCGAAATTCCTACTCCATGAGCAACACATGACACGCTGATTTTGAAGCAATTTGGTACACAGCTATACTTAAAACCTGGCATGGTTGCAAGTGAAGCACAACATGGCGTCCATCTTCACAGCTTGATTACATTTTTAACTGTACTTGCTTTCCAAAGATGTATATTGCAGTATATTTTTAAGATGGCGCTTGTGCATATATGGTCTATTTATTTTACCTGACTGAAAAAGGTTGCTTCCCACACCTGGAAGTGAATTACACAGAAAAGAATGATCGCTAAAAAGTATTTTGTTTTTCTTACAAGTTTTAGAACACACATCATACAGTCTGAACCATCTAAAAAGAAGATATTGACATAATAGGGAGTCCACCAACATTAGGGCTAGATAGCTCAGTTGGTAGAGTGCTGGCTCGTTAATTGGGAGGTTGCAGGTTCAAGTCCTGCTCTTGAAAATTTTACTCTGTTTAACCTAAAATGTTCTACTTTAACACACAGTATAGAGTGTGAAATGTTTACATTCAACAGGGTTTTAAACAGACGATAGAAGGATAGTTGCTGATAAACAAATGATTTTTGTATCAAGTAAGAAAACAACATCCCCTTAAGGTTGGAGAGTAGGGAGACTGTCCAACCTAGGGCTAGAAAGCCTAGTTTATAGAGTGCCTGCTCGTTAATTCGGAGGTTACAGGTTCAATTCGGGCTCTAGTCAATTTGTCATTGTTCAACCCCAAATTGTGTTTTGTAAACATTAATTTTTCCACAAGTTTACTATTCTGCTGATCATGCCCATCCATTTAAAACTATGCTGTAGGTTTTTTTCCAAGATAGTTAAACAAATATGACATTTTGCTGCCGCCTTCTGCAAAACAAACCTCTCAAAAAGTCACAAACTTTTCATTCATGTTCAAGTCTGTTTTCATTCACATTTCAATAAATCAGAAACATTTCTCCCATGCGTGTGAAAACTGCATTCACCAGAACTTGACATCGTACCATGGGATAGTTCGTTTGTCATGCCTGTGACACATCACATCTTGTGTGTGACAAACCATGTGTGTGACACATGACGACACATGACAATAACAAGATGACAAAATGACAAATATGGGCAGAAACAGAAATATGGCTTTTGCCATAACTGAAGCGATGATTTGTAAAACAACATATTATGTTTCTAATAATTTTGATTTTTTTTTTGGGGGGGGGTCATGAAGAATATTATTACAGATGGTTGCCATAATCAGCTCAATCTAAAAGAATACTAAGCAGAAAACATATTGCGTAGCAGATTTTGCCTCTTGGCAAAAAGTCGTCTGGAACCAGTAGCAAGTAAAGTGCATCATATTTAATTTCGGTTGCTATTTCTGCATCGCTACTGATCCTGGTTATGTGCATTTACTTTTTTTCTTAGATGCTTAGCATGGATGAGATGACGACCAACGTAACACGCCTGAATGATCTTCAGCAGCTTCTTGAGGCAGCTCAAGACGAGCTGGATGGACTGAACAAAGAGGAAGAACTGCTGGAATGGGAGGCTAGTGAATTCCCTATCATTACCGCCATGTTTGCGTCAAAGCAGCCGTATGACCAACTTTGGAATACAGCACTCAACTTCCACACCAAATATGAGACATGGCTTAATGGTATGTACAGTCGACTCCCGTTATTACGAGCTCGCATGTAACGAGGTTCCGGTTATTACGAGGTTTTTTGCCGGTCCCGAACTGCCCCGTGCGTGTTTCAATGCATTAAAATATGGATTATACGAGCACGGAAGTAGCGAGAACACGGTTATAACGAGGTAATTTTGCGGTCCCTTGGAGACAAAATGTATTGTTTTCAGACGTTTGGAGCGAGGGCCTGGAATAAGTGTGTAAAAAAAGCTTACCTTCGTCAAGGTTGAGAAATGACATGAAGCCCTTAAACCCCATGATCAATACAATAGAGGTGATAATTGCATGGTGCTCGTAGAGTGCCACCAGTCTATTCAACGGACTGGTTTACCCAAGCAGACAATAGAGGGCTCAAAACCACTGACGACAATCCTTCTCAATTTCAAAAACATGCCGCTTACTTAATAAATTCATGTCGGCGAACGCACTCGGCAGTATTTGGGGGTTCTAATGATTATTCCTTGCTCGTATCATCCATGCAAAACTTCAAAAACGTCACCGCTGTTCGAGTTTTTTTTTTTTAGTAGAGCCCCTTTTTCAATGAAAAATATTATTATTAATTCAATAATAACAATTCAATGAATAAAGATTCCCCCGTTTCCAAAAATGTTTTTTTTTTAAGAAAAGAAAGAAAAAAACAAAGGTTGCCCGTCCGGAATATTTAATTCAATCACATCAAAAGATAGAGATGGTTTAAAAGACACAGATACGCAAAGATTTTATTAAATCAATAATATAAATCAAAAAGAAAATTATTTTAAAAGACACAGATACACAAAGATTTAATGAATTAAATACTGTTATAAGAATTAAAAGGAGAAATTGAAAAATGAAACAAAACAACTGGATCGGAACAGCTAAAAAAGGAAACGGCAAACAACTGAAACAAGCTCCTTTATACAATCATCACTCCCTTCAGTCCATGTGCAACGGAACTCCAGAAACATCTCGCTGGTGTCCCACGCTTGACATGCTGTTATCATGATACTCCATGTCGATCACCAACGAAAATGAACGTTCAGTGCATGCATCATGTTCATACCATGCGCTACGCGGCAGATTCCACTCGCTCTGAACGGCAAGTTGACATCTCTTTGCTATATTGTTATCATAAATTGTACAAAATATTACATTTCCCTGATTAATCACTCAATAAAAGACATTTAGCAATGATATTCTTGTGTACAAGATGCTTGTAATAGCTGTTCTGATAAGCAAACAGCTCCGTGCAGGCTAACACAAGTGTATATGCACGTACACGTGTTGTGTACAATGTATATGCACGTACACGTGTTGTGTGCATGCACAATGATGACGTGTGTATCTATATTTAGCGCGCTGCGTTTATAACGAGGTTCGGATAATACGAGGAAAATGGGCCAGTCCGGCGGACCTCGTTATAACGGGAGTCGACTGTACTCTAGCGGGGGTTTCTTGGCCGAGTGATCTATCACTCAAGTTCTGTAATTTTCAGAATCGTGGGTTCGTATCCTGGCCAGATCAGTCAAGACACTTGTGTTTTTGAGCTTCTCTCCACCAAGGGGTACAACATGGGTACCGTTGAGAGCTGGGAAGTATGTGGCATCCTGTCCAGGGGGAATAGAAATATCTGTCATTTAATGCCAATAAAACCAGATGCCAATGAAACTGTCAAAAATACTTTACAATTCATTTAACTGATGACTCACAAACAATATATGTAACTTTTTTTTAAACATATTTTTTTTGAGAAAAACGATGCCTTATGTATACTTTCTAAAACAATGCCTCACGTTGTCTTTCTAAACAATGCCATCTGTTTTCTTCCTTAAACATTGTCTTCCTAAAACAATGCCATCTTTTGTCCTTCTAAAACAATGCCATACATTGTCTTTCTAATTCAAGGTCCATTCCAAGACTTGAACGCTGAGCAAGTAAACGATGAGGTGGACAGTATGTTTCGTACCATGTACAAACTCAGTCGCTCCTTCGGTGAGCAGCCTGGTCCTCAGCGCATCGCAAACAATGTCAAGAGCAAGATTGACAAGTTCAAAGTTCATCTACCTCTATTAGGGGTCATCTGTAATCCTGGTATCAGGGATCGCCATTGGGAACGGGTAAGGTTGCTTTTTACTTGTCCAGCTTTTTATCAAAAGTTAATTAGACAAATACAAGCAAACCTTGAGCTTAAACTTTTTTCTAAGTAGCCTACCGTAGTTAATTCTGCATTTTACTTGCCCCAGAAACTTTCAAGGGCACTGGGATATAATTACGTAGTTATATAATTATAAAAAGACGATTGCACTCCAACATGTCCAACGCTATTAAAATCACACAACAGTTAACATTTAAAAAAAAAAACAATCCAAAAACAACTCCCATAAAACCCCATAAAAACAGGAGGCAGTGACACATTTAAAAAAAAAAAAAAGGACAAGGTCCCAAGTGATCCCCAAAGCCCTGATTGACTTAAAACCCTCTAAAAACAAAATAAAACTTTACTAAAGAAAATCTTTAAAAACCATGAAGCAGGAAATAAACAACATAAACAATATATTTTTCTTGTTTTTCTAGATGAGTGAGGTAGTTGGTTTTGAGTTGAAGCCTAAACCAGAGACCTCCATGTATCACATGCTGGAACTAGGACTCACTAAGTGCATTGACAGGTGAGGGTTACTATAACTTATCACACAAGAATATATTTTTCTGTATTCCACGAACGTGAGTGTGATAAGGAATTTATCTTCCAGCCTCATTAAGTCAATGAGGTTAGGTTATGTTTTTGTTTTTGGTTTTGCATGCGCTTAGCTGAGAGTGTAAATTTTGCACTGACCGTATACGGAGCGTGTCGCATTGACACTCACAATACGCATATATAAAAACTGGGAGAAGATGTTGTCGGATATCACACTCCGGTTCGAGCATCTGATTAGAGGATTAGCGGGTACTGGAAGATAAAGTTTACAGACGTCTTTACCAATGCTTTTTTACATCTTTGGTAGTACGACTGACGATTTTATTTTAAGCGAGTACAGCGCCCCAGTTACTGGGTCTAGTGCCACCATATCTCAAAATGGCTAATGATTTTGATTTTGATTTTGATTTTGCATAGTTTGGAGGAGATCGGAGCTTCAGCCAGCAAGGAATACTCCCTGGAGAAAGCCATGGAGAAGATGAAGATTGAGTGGGCAGACGTCCACTTTGAATTCATCCCATACAGAGATACAGTAAGTTTAACATCTACCAGGATTGTGCTTACTAGAAAATTAAGCTTAGAGAAAATAGAATTTGCTGTTGCAAGCAACTTGCCAACCAAAAGGATCTATGGTAAAAAGGCAAAAAATAGTTAATGGCCTGAGGTTTCGACCCTAGCAGATTCTTTCTCAAAGTGAGGGCTACACTTTAAAGGATTTTTTACCGTGGAAGAAATGAGCATCAGCTTGAAGATGTTAGAGCAGAATGCAGTACCTTCCCAACTGAATGCTTGTCTCTATTTCAGGGCGTGTCCATCTTATCCAGTATTGATGAGATTCAGCTTCTTCTAGATGATCACATCGTCAAAGTACAAACTATGAGAGGTTCTCCTTACATCAAACCGTTTGAGAATGAGATGAAGGTAGGTGTACTGTCTAGGATGCAGCCATTTTTGTTAATCAGTGCTAGTCAATGTAAAGCAACCTGAGGCTGGGAGGGTAGAAAGTCTGGACCCAGTTTGTAGAATGCCTTTTACTACCAACCTTGTTTCCGGGGTTGATCTATCATGCCACTCCATTTTTTTCCCCAGCATGCCTTGCTCGCTCATAAACCCCTGGAATTGACAAACTGAAGTGTGTTACAATCTAGCACAATCTAATTAGGCCTGTGGCTGATTCTCTCTTTACGCACGCTTAAGTATGGCAACACACTACAGATGAATCAATTCAAAGAGTAACTGGTCCCTCTCTCATTCTTCTTTGATCATGTGATATGTCTTTAACTGTACCCAGTGTAGGGCGACCTTGTAAAAACATGATTCATTTTAAATGGAGTCACATTAATCGCATTTTCACACGCGCGTAAAGCATCCTACAAGCGCCATACAAGCACTCTAGCGTGTCTAGCGTGCACGCAAAGCAGTCGCCCTTGGGAGCCATTCAGCATTGAAAAGTATTGAAAAGTCCAGACCATAGCTCAAGTTTCCATTTTCATGTTGTCTTAGGAATGGGAGGAGAAGCTAGTGATGATGCAGGACATCTTAGATGGATGGCTGAAGTGCCAAGCGACGTGGCTGTATCTGGAGCCCATCTTCAGTTCAGAGGACATCATGGCTCAGATGCCCGAGGAGGGTCGGAAGTTTGGAATCGTCGACAGCTACTGGAAGGACATCATGACTGAATCGGTAAAAAGAATATGATTTCATATCTTTTTTAACCCTTTCATGGACAATTTTGTCTGGGTGATAAATTGTTCATTTTGTTGCAAAAGCAGACCCCCCCCCCCCACCCAAAAAAAAAATAAAATAAATAAGTAAATAAATTTAATCAAGAATTCAGCTGAAACTTTCTCATGTGACTTTTATTGTATCTTTCATAATAACTCAGACACCCTACTTTAGTCTTATTTCTGATTTTTGTTGCCCTTTAAAAAATCTGAAAAATTGTGATTAAATGATGTGAAGAATAAACTAACCCAGACACCATCTGAACAAGTAAGGCCGCCCTGGTGCTCGTACATTATTTTCCTACTTTTTGCCAAGCCTGATAACTTTGTCTATAAATCAGCATTACGTTGACAAAAACACAATCTGTGACCCTACTTTTAAGCATTCAAACCTCTGTTAACGTTTTCCTGTTATTTTTTTTTCTCTCTTAGATCAAAGACACCAAGGCGCTGATTTGTACTGCTCAGCCAAACATGTTGGGGAGACTTCAAGAATCAAATCAACTTCTTGAGGAGATTCAGAAAGGTCTGAATAACTACCTGGAGAAGAAGAGACTTTACTTCCCTCGGTGAGGAAACGATTCGCTAAACTTTCCTTTAAGATCACGTCCCAAATTCATAATGCCTGTAAGCACAAAAATGTGCTAAGTACAGACAAGTTTTGCTTAACAGAAACAGATTAACAGTCAAACTTACACTAAGTTATACATTGTTTGTGACTGGTCCCCCACGCAATTTAATCATAGGGCAATTGCTGAATATCTGCACTAGCTGTGTGCAAAGTGTAAAACATGGACTAAAGCAACAATTCCTTGCCTACATGTGAAACACGCTTGACATAATAAGCGGGGAATTCTCTGATTCCCTAAGTGCAGATTCTTTGCTTACGGAAAGGAGAGCCATTCAACGCGATATTTTTTTAACGCATTCAGGACAAAGAAATGAAGATCCACCAACAATTTGTATATGTCTCAATGTTTTTTCAGATTCTTCTTCTTGTCCAACGATGAGCTACTTGAGATTCTGTCGGAAACCAAAGATCCGCTGAGAGTTCAACCTCATCTCAAGAAATGCTTTGAGGGTATCGCTAAGTTGGAATTCACAGATCAACAGGAGATTGTCGGTATGATCAGCGCAGAGAAGGAGACTGTACCACTCTCCACCAAGATCTTCCCTGCAAAGGCAAAGGTAATTCCTAAGAAAGGTTGCCTTGAAGACATCCTTTATCCCATTTCATACCAAAAAGGACTGCTCTCAAATTCTCAAATTCTCTCTCATACCTTGCATAATTTCTGGAGTGAAACCTTTTACCAGCATCAATTAAGGAAGCCACGACCCTAGACAAATTCAAAGCTAGCCTGGCTAAACTAAACATCCAAGGACATCCAAACCCACCCATTCACAAACTACTTATCTTTCTACGCTGCCAACACTACACCTGCGTGACTATAACCCTTACTGTTGTTTACGCAGTAGTTAGGCAGAAGCAGTAGAAGCAGAAGTCTCTAACTTGATGGATTTAGAAGAAAACAATTGTTTGCTGTGGCGCCCTCTTTAAAGGGCAGGGGTGCTTTTAGTAGCACACAAAACACAATGTCCACAGATTTACATTAAACTCACACAGTTTGAATGATGGTAGAAATCTTCTCTTAAAATATTACTTACTGAGGTTCCGTCGTTTTTGTGAAACGAGTGAAACAAGTCAAGAAAACTGTTTTAGCATTGAAAACGTAATGTCGTGACATTGTTATACTCATTTCTGAAAAACTACAGCACCTCAGCAAGTGATATTTTAAGGTAAGCTTTGTACTATCATTATCTTCAAACGGTGCAGGTTTAATATAAATCTGTGGCATTGGTTTTGTGTTACAAAAAGTACCTAATCCTTGAAGGTTCCAATACAAACTTACATTTTCCTTACAGAAGTGCCCCTTACCAGAGGAAAATTGCTGAGCCCCTTCAAGAGGGAAGTTCAAGGTCCGCCGGCCTTAAAACAACCCACGGCACCCACAGCAATTGATAAAAATAATAAATAATAATGAGAACTTATAAAGCGCACAAACCCATCAAAGTGCTCATGGCGCTAAATACAAAGAATAATATTTACATGTACAATAACCAAAATTGAAACGTAAGCCTAAGCTAAGAAGAAATCCAGAACATGTTGAAGAGAAACACAATACAAATGCAATATCAAAGAAAACATCGAAGGGTAGAAATCAAACCATTTTTCTCAAATACTTGGTTGAAAAGATGTGTCTTAAGGTTTTTTTTTAAATTGTGTTAAATTGATGTGGTGCCCTGTGCTTTTGCTGTGGTGCTCTCTGCAACCCCCAAGATCTGCAAGATCCAATACAAACTTACACTTTCCCTTATAGAAGTGCCCCTTAACCAGAGGAAAATTGCTGTGCTCGTTTCAAGAGCGAGCAAAGTTCAAGGCCTGTAATCATTCATCAAAGTCTCATGGTGACTGATTAATCTTGATTGTTGATTGCAGGGAATGGTAGAGAAATGGCTTCGGCAAGTAGAGGACGTGATGATCACCAGCGTACAGAAGGTCATCCAGGAAGGTGTAGGGGCTTACACCAATCTGCCTCGTAATAGATGGGTGCTAGACTGGGCAGGTCAGGTGGTCCTGTGTGTCACTCAGATCTTCTGGACTGAGGAAGTAGCCAAGGCTATCAAGGAACCTGGTGGTCTCAAGGTAACTAAAAAATAAACTATAGTTCTTAAAGGCAGTGGACACTATTGTTAGTTGTCAAAGACTAGCCTTTACAGTTGGTGTATCTCAACATATGTATAAAATATCAAACCTGTAAAAGATTTGAGCTCAATGGGTCGTCAAAGTTGCGAGATAATAATGAAAGAAAAAACACCCTTGTCACACGAAGTTGTGTGCTTTCAGATGCTTGATTTCGAGACCTCAAATTCTAAATCTGAGGCTCCGAAATCAAATTCGTGGAAAATTACTTCTTTCTCGATAAATAGATTACTTCAGAGGGAGCCGTTTCTCACAATGTTTTATACTATCAACCTCTCCCCATTACTCGTTACCAAGAAAGGTTTTATGCTAACAATTATTTTGAGTAATTACCAGTAGTGTCCACTGCCTTTTAAAGGCACTGGACTTGATTTCCATGCTCTAAACCACTCGGCCATGACACCCTTCTACAGAAAGTTCCCTGAAAATCAACTAATCTTTCCATGTTCTGATGAACCAAGTTGGAAATTTCCCTGATTATGGAGACTTTTCTCCTGTTGTACAAAATCTCCCTGATAAACGCCATAAGAGAAACCAGAGTTAAAACAAACGCATCCCCTGAGTGGCCTATCCTACAAACAAATCTAAAAAAACAAGATCTGCAAAAACTCGTGTAGAACTTTCATCAGAACAATGAAACTGAAACTTCATTGTCTTCTCTCTATTGGGTTCTTAGCTACTACAACCAGAATATATTCAATGAAATAAAAAATATATTTTCATTGTTGATAAAACCACATCGTCGGAATAGTCATAAGCCGTTTTCAAAACCATGGTTAAGGCTTTGGGCTCTGGCTTCGCCACTGTCTGCCCCTTTGAAGTCCTATCCTAAAAGTTTAAGCTTTTTTTTTTCAGCCAAAGCCGAAGGTAATACTGTAAAGCCCTGGTTTTGAAAAGGCCATACCCTTTTGTTATATAGAAATAAAAGGATATTTAATACTAAAAAGTCACATCCCCTTGGAGTGATCCTTTGGCTGCCGCTTCCCATGTTGTACCCTAAACTTAGGTGTTATTCCTTGCAACACTGCAGCTATCAGTTACTTAGCTTTTGACCGGCACCTCTGAGCAAAGATATTGACTAATAGGGAGACCGCCAACACAGGGCTGGACAGCTCAGTTTGTAGAGCATTGGTACGTTAATCCAGTGGTCTATGGTTCAAATTCCGCTCTAATAAATTTTTCCCAAACCTTTTATTGTATACACCTAATGAAACCTCTTCTACCGGGCAACCTCTGTAGTCTAGTTGGTAAGACACTGCTCTAGAATTCCAAGGGTCGTGGGTTCGAATCCCACCCGAGTAACATGCCTGTGATATTTTTTCACAGGACTCTGAAAAGTACTACAGTGCTAAACACACATCGGTGTATGGGTAAAAAAAAACAATTAATATTCTTTATCCCCGATGCAAATTTAACATCTCTTATTAAAACCTCTTCTTGTTGCAGAAATACCTTGAGCAGAGTAATCGACAGTTATCTGAGATTGTTGACTTGGTACGAGGCAAGCTGGAAGGTGGTTCTCGGGTTACATTAGGAGCTCTGACTGTTATTGATGTACATGGTAAGTAGTGAAGCTAATCAGATACATATACGAACCACAATCCATGATGAGATAATATACATGTCTTTAGTTCATTCTTATAGCTGTATTTTGCAAAGAGCTTTCTCTTATGCGAGATACAATGCTGTTCCTAAACCAGCTAAATCGTTTTTGCACAGATTTTCTCGTGTTATATACAATATATACAACAGTATTACAAAATTAAAAGACAATGGAGTCTTTCAGCACAGTCTTTCTAATATGTGTCATTCTTAAAGTCATGTTTCGCACAGAGCTTCTCTCATAGGAGACGCAATTTTATTACATAAACAAGATACAACGTTTTTTCACAAAGCTTTTTTGTGTGATATACAACGTTGTTACAAATTGAAGCTACAAGTTTATGACAAAAGCAAGATATCAAATAATAAGCCACAAGGGAAACTGACTGGGTACATTTTTAAATGATTTTGGTTTGAACAAAGAAAAATTGACTAGAGCGGGATTTGAACCAACGACCTCCGGTTTAACGTGCCGGCGCTCTACCAACTGAGCTATCTAGCCCTATGTTGGTGGTTGATCGTTGTCGTTGGTTCAAATCCCGCACTTGTCAATTTTTCTTGGTTCAACCCAAAATCACAAAAGCAAGATGAAAGATTTCTGCTTACAGCTTTTCTTGTGCGAATTACAAGGTTCTTACCAATCTTTTTGCTCTAAGCTTTTCTTGTGCGAGAAACAACGTTCTTACCAAATCGAGGTACAACGTTTCCGCTCTAACATGTCTAAGCTTTTCTTGTGCGAGAAACAACGTTCTTACCAAATCGAGATACAGCAATAATGCTACGGCATAAAGAATCTTGTTGTTTTTACACTGATGTTACGATATAACGAAAGTTGTTTTTACACTAATGCTATGTGATAAATAATGTTGTTTTACATGTTTTTACACTGATTCAACAAAGAATGTTGTTGTTTTTCCTCTAATACCCTTAACATATTGATTTGTTTGGTTTCCCAGCTCGTGATGTCGTGGCCCAGCTTGGTGATCTCGGCGTAGAGAGTGTGAATGACTTCAATTGGATCAGTCAATTGCGCTATTACTTCAATGGTACACATGTCAATGTTCACATGATCACAACAGACATTGACTATGGGTATGAGTATTTGGGTAACTCAGGTCGACTGGTTATCACTCCACTGACCGATAGATGCTATAGGTGAGTCACTAACTCAGACATTGAGTATGATTGTGAGTATTTGGGTAACTCTGGTCGGCTGGTTATCACTCCACTGACCAATAGATGCTATAGGTGAGTCACTAACTCAGACATTGACTATGGGTACGAGTATTTCGGTAACTCAGGTCGGCTGGTTATCACTCCACTGACCGATAGATGCTATAGGTGAGTCACTAACTCAGACATTGAGTATGATTGTGAGTATTTGGGTGACTCAGGTCGGTTGGTTATCACTCCACTGACCGATAGATGCTATAGGTGAGTCACTAACTCAAAACAAAAATAGATGGCCACAGTTTGTAACAATGTCACACAAATATTTAGACATAGTGTTGACATTGTTGGAAACGAAGCAACCAATCATGGAATGTATTTCTTTCAAGGAATTGAAAGTTTGTAGAAAAATTTTGAATTTGGTCATACACATCTGATTGAGTGTACCGCTTTATATATTTTATTTTAGTATTGTGAAAGTTTAACTCATGTCGATCTGTTTCACCCTTACTTGTCCAGAACGTTGATGGGGGCCTTGAAGCTGAATCTAGGGGGAGCTCCCGAAGGTCCTGCTGGTACAGGCAAGACAGAAACCAGTAAAGACTTGGCTAAAGCTGTTGCTAAACAGGTACGAACACAGCGTCATAATTACTGATGTTTGAAAATCACATGTTTATGATTTTGCATCGTGGTTATAAAGACTCGAGGCCTGGAATTTACTCACAGGCTCTGTTGCCCTGGTCTTGGCCTTGGTGCCTTTTCAAAAGTTTCACAGAGACTTTGCAAAATGAAACTGCAGCCTTCCCCTCTCAAAAAGGAAATTCCAGGCTTGAGATTTATTCATTGGAATAAAAAAGAGGAAAAAGAAAAGGACAAATTTGAGGTGTAGTTTATGTAACAAGGCAAGAGCTTTGACTGATTTAGGCGACTGTGGCTGCTGGCTGGCGTTGGCTGTTGGCATAAAGTGGCAACAGTGAGGTGTAGGCAGATGCAGCGATTAAGCCATGGCAACAGCCAGAGCCATGGCAATAGCCACAGACATAGTCATAGCATTCCTCTCTTAAATGGGCACAGCAATTTTCCTCTGATAAGGGGCACTTCTATGGGTAAAGTATAAGATTGTATGGGAACTTTGCAAAGAGCACCACATCAAAAGCGCAGGGCACCTTGGCAATTGCTGTGGGTGCCGTTGGTTATTTCAAGACCTGCATAGCCATAGACAGTGTTGTTAAATCCAGCATGTTTATATATATCACTGTAATTTGAAGTTTATTCTTCCAGACTGTTCAACTCTTGCATAAGTCACGTCCTATCGTCATTAGCAACTGTAGACCATGTTTTTTTTTTGACAATGCAAGTTTTCCTTGTTCCATTTCTAACGCAGTGTGTGGTCTTCAATTGCTCCGACGGTCTTGACTACAAAGCCATGGGTAAATTCTTCAAGGGTCTAGCCCAGGCCGGTTGCTGGGCGTGCTTCGACGAGTTCAACCGTATCGAGCTAGAGGTACTGTCCGTCGTAGCTCAGCAGATCTTGAGTATCCAACGGGCAATTCAGCAACATCAGAAGAAGTTTCTATTTGAAGGCACTGAGCTGACGTTGAATCCAACGTGTACGATGTTTATCACCATGAACCCTGGGTATGCCGGACGCTCTGATCTTCCGGATAACCTCAAGGTGAGATAATGAGTCCAAGCCGAGGTGGTCACCTTCAATGACCAGAGGCTGAAATTACAAAGAGCTAAGATTGATCTCAACTGCAAATCAATCGTAGTTGATTTGCTCTAGAATTGCAGGGTCGTGGGTTCGAATCCCACCCGAGTAACATGACTGTGATATTTTTTCACAGGACTCGGGGAAAGTACTGAGTATACAGTGCTAACACACATCGGTGTATGGGTAAAAACAAAAATTATATTCTTTATCCCATAATGCAAATTTAACATCTCTTACAATCGTAGTTGCTTGTAAAGTGTGACGTCCCAATACAAATCACTATTGTAATACTGACAATTTGTCTTGCGATGGATTTTATTGCTTTGTAAATTTTGCCCGAGGAATGAGAAAGTTTCGTCTTTTTATATGCATTTAGACTTTTAGAATTGCCTGGGCTGAATTTCATAAAGAGTTAGTCTTATCTCAAGTTAGGCCTTAAGTTTTTTAAATCTCCCAGGACTATAATGTATTCCTAAGTTCGGACTAAGCCTATTCTATGTGAAATCGACCCCTGGTCAACAACAATTTTTCTCTTAATAAAATAAGTATGGTATTTGATCTGCTTCATTATTGCTGAGGATACTACTCACAAAAGCTTATTGGGATTCTCTACGGGTTATCAAAAGGTGGAAATGATGGTACCCGACTATATTCTGACCGCTGAGTCCAGTTTATTTATACTCGATGTGTTTAAAGCCATTGGACCCTTTCGGTACAGGAAAAGTTCACAGATTTACAAATAACTTACAGGGTTTACAGAAGGTAGTGGTGAAATACTTCTCTTGAAATATTATTCCATGAAATGCTTTACTTTTTGAGAAAACAGTAAAACAATATCAATTCTCGTTAACGAGAATTACGGATTTATTTGAAACACATGTCATGACACGGCGAAACGCGCGGATACAAGGGTGGGTTTTCCGGTTATTTTCTTCCGACTCCGATGACCGATTAAGCCCAAATTTTCACAGGTTTGTTGTTTGATATAGAAGTTGTGATACACGAAGTGTGGGCCTTGGACAATACTGTTTACCGAAAGGGTCCAATGGCTTTAAAGAAAGCTCTTTGATTATTCCCACTTAGGTGTTATTCCGCACAGTGGCCATGATGGTCCCCGACTACGGGCTGATCGCTGAGATCAGCTTATACTCCATGGGTTTTGTGGATGCCCGTAGCCTTGCCGGTAAGATCGTAGCGACCTACAAGCTATGCTCGGAGCTGTTGTCATCACAGCATCATTATGATTACGGTATGCGTGCCGTCAAGTCGGTTCTGACGGCTGCTGGGAATTTGAAGCTGAAATACCCGGATGAGAAGGAAGGTGTGTTGGTTCTCAGAGCCATCAAAGATGTCAACCTTCCAAAGTTCTTATCTCAGGTAGGATGCAAAAACCACGTCTTAAAGAGTTGGGTACTTTTTGTCTCCACAGATTTACGTTAAACTTATCTGGCTTAAAGAAATTGATGAAAGAAAGCTTCCCTTAAATTGCCGAGGTGCTGTATTTTTGAGAAATGAGTTAACAAATTCACAAAAGTTATTTTACCCAGTCAGTTACCCTTGTGGCTTATATTGATAAAAGTTATTTTAGCAAGTACAATCAATTTATGTGACTCCTGGAAAACTTGCTGTGTGACTTTTACAGATTTTTAAAAAACTAATAAAGCTGAAAGTTTCCAATATTCCAACAGCTTTATTCCATGTACTGCATCTCTTTGGTACTCAATAGATTGATTCTCTATCTTTTGCAGATGTAGATTTTTATATCTTTATTCCAGCCACTTAGACATTGGGGGCACTGTTGACACGTACCAGCAGGGTCTGCCCTCTCAGTCGATAGCCTGTCACAGATCCACTATGCGTAAATTTCATACAAGACAAATAATAATAATAGTAATAATTATAATAATAATAAAGACTTGTAATGCACACATATCTACCCTGCTGGGTGTTCAAGACGCAGTAAAAACCGAAACCCAAAACAAACGAAAACAGACACAACAAAATTAGTCCTTGAAAACCTGTGATATAAAGATAAGTTTTGAGAAGAGATTTGAATTTTGTGGAACAAAGACAAGGTCTAAGATTAAGTGGTAGAGAGTTCAAGATGCGTGGCGCAGCTGAAGAAAAAGACCTGTCACCCCAGTGGGAGTGGGTTCAGTGACGAGAAGCATGGAACTTGAAATGTGGAAACAGTGACTATTTCATGTTTGTATTTATCTACAGGATGTACCGTTGTTTGAAGGCATCATCAGTGATTTATTCCCTGGTACCGTCTTACCGACACCTGACTACGCTGTCTTCTTGGAGACGCTGAATGAAAACATCAAGAAGCGCGGTCTTCAATCCGTGCCGTGGTTCATCGAGAAGATCATCCAGGTACGTATCTTTGGCTGTTTTGGTTTTCGCTTAAGATCCGGAATTCGGTCAAGCTATCATGGCCCAGTTTTTTGGAACTGCTTGGAAGCAGCAAATAGTGTGAAGAAATCAGCTGGATAACGGTCACAAATGGTGCATGTTGGATGGTATTTTGGAATACCACTAGTTGCCAATAATTGTTAATTTTTAGTTCTGGTGACTGAGTCATCAGGGTGTGGATAAGAATCCCGGTCGTGAAACTTGTGTCCTTGAGCAAGACACTTAACTATAATTTTTTCTCTTCACCTAGAGGTAAATGGGTACCTGTGAGGGCAATAATAATAATAATTTATTGATTTTATATTGCGCTCTCTCCAGAACTAGCCTGTTTGAGGGCACATAAAAGTTAAAATGGCAAACGATTAAGAAAGTTACGTACACGAAGTAAACAGTTTAAGAAAAGTACACCAGTAAAAAAGATGGTTCTTGTGATTGATTTAGCTTGGTGAATTGAATTATAGTCTACTCCTTATACATAGCAGCATGTAATGGTTTACAAGGTGCTGTGGCACAATATGCTGCCAATCAAACCAGGAACACTGGGCTGAACCCCTTCTCTTTTCGATAAGCGCACTGGGTTCTTTTACGTGCACACGGGACCGACGGCTTTGTGCCCCATCCGAAGGTCTAGGCTATGGTTAAGTGTCTTACTTAAGGACACAAGTGTCACGACTGGGATTTGAACCCACACTCTGCTGATTAGAAACACCAGAGTTTGATTTCGGTGCTCTTAACTGTTCGGCCATGACACTTCCACTTTATTGTTATGAGAAGCCACTAGCCATTACTAAGTATGTGTTTTACACTAGGTGTACGAGATGATGTTGGTTCGTCATGGCTTCATGATCGTTGGTGATCCAATGGGAGGCAAGAGCAGTTCCTACAAGGTTCTTTCAGATTCCTTGGGCGATCTCCACACCGCTGGATTAATGAACGAATTCCGTGTCATTCTAGAAATCATCAACCCTAAGGCTATAACAATGGGCCAGCTCTATGGTTGCTTTGATCCGGTTTCCCATGAATGGACTGATGGTAAGCATTGAAAGATCCTGGTTAGCAGAATCAGGTTACCAACTTAAGTTTTATGTCCTTCACATTGTCACAGTTGGAGCCCTGATATTATTTTCCTTAGCAGTAAATTCTGCTTAATGGGTTTTTGGAATCAGCCCTTGGCTCGATTTTAAACGTGGGGCAAGTTTGACTGCTGAATAAAAGTTAATTAGCAATTGAAATCTCCAAAAGGGAGCAATATGTCAGAATGAGAATAGATGTTAATAAATGGGCCCATAGTTAAGGTGTTGATAGGGAATATTAACACAGCATTCAACTAACTAAACCCAGTTTTATTGTGGATGTATTGTATAACCAATTCTTTCCATGAGCATTCCAAAATACCCAACTAACTAAACCTATTTAATTGTTGTAGATCTATTTATTGGTTTGTCGGGTAGGACTTTTTATGAGCAAGCATTTTCTCAGACTGAAGATAGAACGGGATTATATTTGACGGACCTGTGGATACTGTGTTGACATCAACTCACAATATTCAACTCAACTCACAAATGTTCAACTAACTGCTATTTCATTGTTGTGGATGTATTGTATAGGTGTATTAGCAAACACTTTCCGTGAGCAAGCATCATCGCAAACTGAAGACAGGAAATGGATTATATTTGATGGACCTGTGGATGCGGTGTGGATCGAGAATATGAACACAGTACTGGACGACAACAAAAAGGTCAGTTACAATCAAAAGAATTATGCTCAGAGGCTGTTCGACCCTGATAGAATTCAGCGTGTTTAAAGTTTGCAAATTTTGGGTTCAGAATGCCCCACAGTTTTGAAAAATCCTGACTGGAGAACCTGGGACCTGTTTATCCTCAAGCTCCAGGGGGTGCATCGAAGTTACTACCAGACTAAATCTGTATCCCTGTGGCAGCCCACAAACCATTAACCACATCATTCATGACTGCCCTGACTCCGGACCAGCAAAAGGACGAGGGACTCAGAGACCTTGATGAGGATACTAAATCACCAATTTAATTACATGGTCCAGAGATAAAACGGAAGAAGAAGGAGAGGCTGCCATAATCTATATCTTCTAACTTGAAACCTCTTCTTTCTTAACGGTCAGCTGCTGCGGTATGATTTACATCTTAACCTCTTATAAACTAATCCTCATCAACTGTGCTTAAGCAGCATGCAGCATCAGAGTCCAGCTTTCTCCAGAAGACGATCAGAGCATACTGATCGAAACGTCAAGATTAAACCAACGGTTCTTTTCAGAGAACTCCAACTCATTTAACTTATATTATCATTACATGGTGTTACCACAAACCTTTACCACATTTCTTAATCTCATTATTGATGATTTTTCATAGCTTTGTTTAATGAGTGGTGAGATCATTCAGATGTCTAACAAGCAGAATCTAATCTTTGAGCCGGCCGATCTTGAGCAAGCGTCCCCCGCTACGGTCAGCCGCTGCGGTATGATCTACATGGAGCCTCATCAGCTAGGCTGGAGACCACTCAAAGAATCCTGGATGGAGAAACTACCGGCGTCACTCACTCAAGAACACCGAGAGCTTGTTAACGATCTGTTTGAGTGGCTTATAGATCCTTGCTTGGGTGAGTTTCACTATGTTGGATCGGTTTAAAAATTGTCCTTTGCCTCCACGAAAACCTCTTCATGGAATATTTTGAGGTAGACTGTTCCAAGATCCATTAACAGAATTACATTTAAATTAAACTTCTGGGTTGAACAAAAAAAGATTAGTAGAGCAGGATTTAAATTTGTGACTTATCCATCCAGTTTTATGTCGGCTGTTTCCATTAATGTCAATATCTTTGTTTGAGTTTGCCAGTCGGAAGCCATAACTGCTTTGTAGCCAGTGATCACACCCAAGTTTGCAACACAACCTGGAAAGCTGCAGCGACCGCTTCAATTATCAAACAATAAACCACAAGACACTCAACCATTGCTTTGTCCTTGGGATGGGACGAAAAGCCGTTGGTCCCGTGTGTCATGCAACACATGTAAAAGAATTCAGTGCACTTTATATCGAAAATAAAGGGGTTCGCCCGGTGTTCCTGGTTTGATTGGCGGCATATTTCGCCACAGCACCTTGTAAACCATTACACGGTGCTGTTAAGGAATAGGTCTCATACTTCAAAATGTAGCTCAAAATACCTTGCAGGAAAAAATACTGTGCGCTTTCATATGCCCCTTAGGGGTGCGCTATATAAGAACTGAGTATTATTATTATTATTTTTGAATTCTAGATTTCATCCGCCATGATTGTAAGTTGTTCATCTACACGTCCAATATCCACCTTGCACACTCCCTGATGAATCTCTATACCTGTTTAATGGACGAGATAAAGATGTCGGGAACAGATGGGCATGACACCATGAGTAACCAACAGGTAGAGTAAACAATAACAACAATAATAACAACAAGCTGTCACTGTGTAGCATTATCACGTTTATGAAACTAGCCACCAGAATTTCTGAACTTGTACTTCAAGCCCCCCAAATGCCAAGTTATAATAGTTACTAGGAATTAACAATTTCAGACATGTCTAAATTTCTGACTTTTTGGTAGTAATAGTAACGTTGAAATGTCATGTAGCACACGTATCCACCAATAAGGTGCTCAAGGGACTTGGATAATGAGGAACCCTTTTGAAGACGGGTTTTGAAATGAGCTCCACTCATTTAGCGCCATGCAAGGGTTACAAGGTGCTGCCTAGTTATGTCTGCCCGATAAAATAAACAGCTATCCATTTCTTCAGATACAAAGAAATTCTGCTCATTAATCAACTTTTCTAGAGCTCGGGATACTGTTCCAAGAAGCCTCCGAGAAAACTTGTGTAGTTACTTAGAAAGGTAGAAACTATAACCATACTTTGTTGAATATTTGCCCTGCTTTCATCTTGCCTGACCCTCAGACTTTAAAGGAACACGTTGCCTTGCATCGGACGAGTTGGTCTATTTAAAACGTTTGAAACCGTTTGTTATGAAATGCATATGGTTAGAAAGATGTTTTAAAAGTAGAATATAATGATCCACAGAAGTATCACTCAAAATTGCACGGTTTTCCTTTTACGTCGCGAACTATCACGGTCGGCCATTTATGGGAGTCAGAATTTTGACTCCCATAAATGGCCGACGTGTTAGTCGACGAGGTAAAAAGAAAACCACGTAATTTCGAGGAATATTTGTGTAGATCATTGTATTCTACTTTTACAATATCTTTCTAACCATATGCATTTTATAACAAACGGTTACCAACGCTTTTTATAGACCAACTCGTCCGATCCAAGGCAACGTGTTCCTTTAATCCCAACTCCTCTTTCTCGACAGATTACCCTGTGGCTCCAGGGTCTGTTTCTCTTCTGCCTGGTCTGGTCTCTTGGAGGAACCATGAACGGGGACAGCCGCAAGAAGTTTGATCATTTCTTCCGACTGTTAATCAGTGGAACCCATCCCGATCATCCCAAACCAAAGAGCATCAAAATCACAAAGGTAGTTATTTTTATGTGGCAAAGTAAAATAAAAAGTAAACATTTTCTGTGCAGTTTTTGTCTCCTATTACCTTCCTATCACATGGGTAATGTTTAACGCATCTTTGAGCTTGTTCTGACAATGACAATTAACCACTGGACCCTGTTCTGTTTTTATTGATGTCATCTTAAATTAGGGTAAACTCCAATCAGCGCCCAGCACTGCTCTCCATGAAGGCGCTAAGTACAAAAACTGTATATTAAGTAAAAAACATGTTCTAGCTTTCCCACATTCGCGCATTATAGAGCAACCGGGACTCCACCCACACTCTACTGATCAAAAACACCAGAACTTGAGATCTGTGCTCCTAATATCCCTCGGCCACGTCACTAAAAATGATCTTGTTCTATTCTTGTTTCTACAGAGTAACTCTTTCCCTGAGCGAGGCACTGTCTTTGATTTCTACTTCCATAAGCAATCCAGCGGTCAATGGTGTGAATGGATCGACTACTTGGATAAAGCTAAGCTTAAGATCCCAGCAGGAGCTAAAGTAAGTTGGGAACTCAATTCAATATATATTTGTTTTGCGGTAACACCATGTGTGTATCTACTTGCCAGGTAGAGTTTGTTCTTTATAGAATTGTCTACTAACGTGGATAGATTTATCGGATGTTCGAGAGACTTCTTAATTGTGAAAAGAACTGTCATGCTTTTTTAATTCAATTCACATTTATTTCCACACTGTCAAAACTTAACACAGCATTACAGAATGCATTTATACAATGAGTTATTACAATTACAGAAAATGAACAGTGTGGAGGCTGATTTGATAAGTAGAGGTTTGTAGTAATAATCAGCCTGTGGACAGACAGAGACAAGACTAACGGACAAACAGAGGACGCACGATATGAACAAAACAACTTACAAACAACAACATACTTAATAAAACGTAATAACTTCTTAGGAGTCCTGCTGAACCCAATTTCATAGAGCTGCTTAAACATGTTAAACAAAAAAGAAGTAGCTAAGCACAACCAAATTATGCTTACCAGAATAAGGTTACCAGCCAAATGACCTTGTCACATGTACAATCTGTGACTGGTATCCTGTGTATTTTTGCAAAGCAGAAAACTTTTAAGCAAAATTTTCTAGCTTAAGCCATTGAGATAGCCCATTTGCAAGAGGCAGTTTGAAACCTTTTATTTAAAAGCGGACACCCCATAAGTCAAAACCACATTAAAAATACACGCCTTTTTTCAAAACCTGACCAGAAAAAAGACAAGCTTAGAAATATAATCAGTTCACTTGAAAACTTAGTAAATAAACACACCAGTAACGAGCTAGAACCCATAGAGAGAACTTCCATTTCACATTGAGAGAACTTCCATTTCGCATGTTGATATTAATTTTGATATGATGCTAGGTTCATATGGGTTCGGTGCTTCCGTTTCTTGTTGATGCTGTTGCAGTTTTTTTTTAAGGATCCCAATGGAAATAGGTCTATTAAAGTTATGTTATGGGGGGCTATCCTTTGATCATTTTGTGCAGTATTTCTCTCTTGTGTCCTATTTTGGTTTATCTTATTTCATTGTCTTTTTTCCTGTTGTTATATAAGTATTTTTGGCATGTTCTTGCTGTGTTTTTATCTGAATGAATTCAAACAATCAATCAATTGTTTCTTTACTTTGCAGGTGAGTGATTTAATTATACAAACCAACGATACGGCTCGTCAGATCTTCTTCTTGGATACCTACTTGATTCACGAGGTTCCTATGTTATTCATTGGTCCAACTGGAACTGGCAAATCAGCCATCACCAACGACTACTTGGTTGGTCTGCCCAAAGAACAGTAAGTGTCTTGAGGGGTTAAGATGCATCTTGAAGGGTCATTCTGCATCATTGCTTTTTTTCTGCTGTTGTCTAATGTTCGTAATGTCTATATAGATTTATTGTAAATAATTATAGATTTTTAATATATGACCGGGGATATTGGAATTGAAGGCCTTCGGGTTACAGTTTTTTGGTAAACTGTTTTAATTCCAGGCATATGTCCCTGGTTTTTGTTTTGTTTTGATTATGTTTGTATTTTGTATGTGTTTTTATGCCGAATAAATAATAATAATAATAGTAATAATAATAGTAATAATAATAATAATAATAATAATAATAAAGATACCTTTTGTAAATCAAGTTTTTTGGCCATGACATGAATTCCTACTTCCTGTGAGTAAAGATGTTTGTAATCTAGATTCCCTGTAGAACTTTCAGCTTCATTAGCCATCAGGTTTTTCAGAAGAAAAAAACCCAGTTAAAATCACAGGGCAATGCTAAAATAATATTTTTCGTGAAATTGTTCAACTTATTTCTAAAAAACGACAGCAATTCAGCATGTAATATTTTACGGGAAGCTTTTTACCATTATTATCTTTAAACCGTGTAAGTTCAATGTTAGTCTGTGGACGTTTGTATTTTGTATTGTACAAAAAGTACCCAAACCCTTTTAGGGCTTGCGCCTTAATAGGCATATTAGTGGTGTGTCGTTGTGGAGTGGTTAACATGGTAAGAGCATCGGACTCAAGCTCTGGTGTTTCTGATCAGCAGAGTATGGGTTCGACTTCAGTCTTGGAACTTCTGTCCTTAACCATTACTGCTTTGTTCTTTGGATGGGACTTAAAGCTGTAGGTCCTGTGTCCTAGGATTCGTGCACGTAAAAGGACCCTGAACACTTATCGCAGAAGATTAGGGGTTAACCCTGGTGTTTATGATTCACATGGCAAACAATATATGAGCAAGTGTTTTGATATCCCTGAATTTATTAAACTCTCCAAATGCAAAGATTGTGAATCATTTTTTCCCCAATAAATTGGATGTTATTAACATGATTATTTAAATCTTGAAAAGCTTTGCAATATAAAATGGTGTGAACAAAGCAACCTATGTGTAATTCAAAGTTTCCAATTTGCAGACAAAGTTTTTCCAACGATTGTAAGATTTAAATAATGTTGTTGTTTTCTATTCCAGCTACATACCAAACAACATCAACTTCTCAGCTCGTACATCAGCCAATCAGACTCAAGATATCATCATGTCTAAACTGGACAGGTATGTAATTTATGATTAAAGGCACTGGAAACTATTGGTAATTACTCAAAATAGTTGTAAGCATAAAAACTTACTAGTTAACAAGCAATGGAGAGCTGTTGATAGTATAAAACATTGTGAGAAACGGCTCCCTCTGAAGTAACATAGTTTTCGAGAAAGAAGTGATTTTCCACTAAAATATTTGATTTTTTTTTCTTCGAAACCTCAAAATTTTGTGGTCTAGATTTTGAGGTCTCAAAATCAAGCATCTGAAAGCACACAACTTCGCGTCTGAAGGGCGTTTTTTATTTTATTTTGTGCATATGTTGAGAAACACCAAGTGAGAAGACTGGTCTTTGACTATTGTTCAGTGTCTTTAAAAAGAGAGATTTTCTAAAGATTATTTCAAGGTTTTTTTTTCAGTGTAGAGAAGGTATTCATATTCATGTTGATTGCATACAGTTGCCTACATGATATTGTTCCTCACTAATTGTGTAGTTTACCCACAGATCTGTTTGTCTGTCTGTATGTCTGTCTGTCTGTCTGTCTGTCTGTCTGTCTGTGTCCAATGATCTTCCCGTCAAGGGAACTCTGCAAACTCCCACAAGGGGATATAAACACCGAGCTGGCAACAGCAATCTCTCTCAAAAAAACATTGGTTTAACGTCTACAATTATGATTAGCAAAAATCAGAAAATTGTGGATCAGTAACTTGAAGACAATACTTATTCTAGTCATTGTGAAATCAGCGGTTAGCTTGGTAGGATTCGAACCTGCAACCGTGTGATTGCAAGTCCTGCAGTCTAACCACTGGACCACGGTGACATATTACTGACAAAACTTCCATTCCTTGTCGATCGTTCTTTCTGAATGACTGACCCCCAAACTTTGGCACACCATTATCATCATAGTGATTTGTATTGGGACATCACAGTTTGCTTAGCAGTTAAGATTGATTCACAATTAAGATCAATCTAAGCTCTTTGTCCTGTTTTTGAAATCTAGCCCTGCAACCGATTTCACAAAACGCTAGGATTACTCCTAACTCGTCTTAACTTAGGATGGGTTTAATGCGTCCTAATGTCTTTGGATACGTCACTTGACTCATGTGAAATTGATCGCTGGTATTTTAAGTTTTTGAATCACTGAGATTTTCTTTGTTTGACTGTCTTTCCAGACGTCGTAAAGGCGTGTACGGCCCAGCCATGGGTAAGAAATGCGTGATCTTCGTTGATGATCTCAACATGCCTGGGAAGGAGAAGTATGGTGCCCAACCTCCTATAGAGCTACTCAGACAGTGGGTGGATCATGGGCACTGGTACGACAAGAAGGATACGTCCAAACTTGAGATGATTGATGTGGTGAGTAGAAAAATGACTACTCGGAAATTATTCTAACCGGGACCCAATTTCATAGAGCTGCTTTTTAGCAGAAAACATTGCTTAAAATTTTGGCAACACTATTGGTAATTACTCAAAATAATTGTTAGCTTGAAAACCTTGGTAACAAGCAATGGAGAGCTGTTGATAGTATGAAACATTGTGAGAAACGAGTCCCTCTGAAGTCATGATTTCTCACTCAGATAATAAAACTTAGAAGACTTCAGCTGCAGCCTTTAATTATGCATCTGACAGCACACAAAGTAATGCAAAAGGGTGTTTTATCACTAGATAAATTCCATTAATAATTTTGTCTATAACAATAATAATATCAAAGTCTTATATAGTGCACGTATCTACCAAACAATGTACTCAAGGCGCTGATTATATACAAACTTTCGGAAAGATAGGTTATTGCAGTGATGGATTCTGAGACCCAATTATTTAGCACCTTATTAGGGTTTACAAGGTGCTACGGCGCATACAGCAGCCACAGCCGAACACCGGGGCAAACCCCTCTCTTTTCCATAAGTGCACTGGGTTCTTTTACATGCGTTACACAACACATGGGACCAACGGCTTTACGTCCCATCCGAAGGACGAAGCAATGGTTAAGTGTCTTACTAAGAACACAAGTGTCACGGTTAGGGATTCGAACTCATTCTCTGCTGATCAAAAAACACCAGAGTTTGAATTTGGTGCTTTTAACCTGCCACTTCCTGGTACAGTTCACTTCGTATTATGTTACATTGATTCGATGCTCCTGTTTTTGTAGTTGTTAGTTGCCGCTATGGGCCCACCAGGTGGAGGTCGTAATGACATCAGTGGCCGCTTCACTAGACACATGAATATCGTTGCAATCGACTCATTCGACGATGCTACAATGACCATGATCTTCACATCAATCTCGGACTGGCATTTTGGACAGGGATTCGATGCAGCGTTTGTGAGGCTGGGAAAGGTAACGAATCGATCAAGTTTGATCGGAAATGTTTTGTTTTATGTTAAACGAATATACTTCTTTATCCAAGATGCATAGTTAACATCTTGCGGTACCTGCTGCGAAAAAATATAGGATTTGAAATTGCCTATATTCTATTTTTATTTATTTATTTATTTATGGGAATCACAAGGCCCTAAAGGCCGGTTTATAGTTGCGATGGAAGTTTTGACACACAATCACACACAAAAAAAACAGTTTATAGGCCTCATGCATGACTATAACTTGTGTACGTTTTTTAGGATCGCGTCAAGTTTTCCATCATGCGACCATCGTGCGACCGACTAAAAACCTGCCTCAAAATAGATTACTTAATAGAAGGCTTAAAAAGGTATAAAAGGGGATAATAAATGACAAAATCAGGTTAAATGTTTTTCAATCTGTGGCTACTGCTTTTCTGTTCCTCATTGCATCATTTCCATTTTCTAGAATTCCACAAAATGTTCCTAAGCAGTCCCTGCTAAATCATTTGATAATTAATTCTTCAGATTATGGTAATGGCAACAATGGGTGTGTACAAAGCCGCCGTGAGTAACTTCCTCCCAACGCCGTCCAAATCTCACTACGTCTTCAACCTGCGTGACTTCTCACGAGTCATTCGAGGCATCTTGCTCATCCCCAACACTCACCTCAAGGAGGATGATAAGGATAAGCTTATCCGTCTCTGGATTCATGAGGTCTATCGAGTCTTCTATGATCGGCTGATAGATGACAAAGACAGGTCAGTTGAAAGTCTTTTGATTTATTCTGGTTGTGAAGCCCAGGTCGCTTAGAAAAGTTAACTTTAAAAAGTTTGGCCACTTTTTGTAGGACAAAAAAAACACACAATGTCCACAGATTTACATTAAACTTGCACGGTTTAAAGATATTGATGATAGAAAGCTTCCACTACTTGCTGAGGTTCTGCAGTTTTTGAGATGAGTAAAACAATGTCACCAAATAAATTTTTCTTAGTGAGACGAAAATAATTTTAGCATGCACAAGCGTGTTAACCAGTATTGGTATTTAATACATGACAGATTGGCAAGTAGACACACACACATGGTGTTACCGCAAACCAAATAAATATTGATCCCAAATTTTAAATTCCAATTATGGATTATTCTTCCTGCGTGGACATCACCGCTCAAGATTTTCGCAGATATATCAAAAACACTATCACGTTTTCAAATGGTTAGTTTTGTTGTATACATTTATACAGGATTAAAATAATCAAATGCTTCCAAAGACCAAAAGTATAACTGATTGTGAAATTGGCCCGAGTTAACATCAAAACAGGCGTTACAGCAGGAATTATTCTTTTGTCTAACCTCGGTTAATTTAAAGACATGGTTTGTTTTGTTCATCATCAGGTTGACTTTCTTTGACATTGTGAAGGAGATGACTCAATCTCACTTCAAGATGAGTGTGGATAAAGTCTTGAGTCACCTGACACCCAGTGGAAAACTCATCGATGACAACGTCAGGTAAAATCAACATCAATAGTTTCATTCTCCCGATGACGACTAGAGCACACTAATAGATGTTAAATTTGCATCGGGATAAAGAATATATTATTATTTTTTTTTACCCATACACACCGATGTGTTTTAGCACTGTCTACTCAGTCCTCTGTCATACCAACTAGACCACCAAGATTGCCCGGTGGCTAGTCGGAACAACTGTCTCTTTATTTTATTTTATTTGAATTCTTCAGACAAACAATAACAAGCCCAGGCTGTCCAGGGAAGGGCAAAAGTAAAAAAAAACTGTCTTCAAAAAAGATGTGCCCTCCCAGACCTAGCTCATAAAAAGTACACATTTATATACTATACATAAAACACTCCAAAATTGCAGTAAAAACAAAAGATGGCAAGTAAAAAGCAATGACACAAACAATACATACACAAGAACTACCGTCAAGAACTAACGTCTCTTTTACAATCAAGTGGAAATTGACCTTGTGGATGTAACTGAGCGGCTTTCTTGAGCTGCCATTTCTGGGTTGGAACTTTTCCACCACAGGAATTGATGCTTACTCTCTGTGTGGCATGTTATTTATTTCATTTTTGTGAAGCCAAGGACTCTCAGAAAAGTGAACTTAATCACTTAACTACCCAAGAACCCAACGAAGAGAAGACAATGCAGTTTAAGTTTTAGATGGAAAACCCCTGAGAATTATTCCAGGAAAAAAACCACGCAGTCAGGTAGGGACTTAAACCAAATCCACATAGTGCCCCTGGTGGGATTCGAACTAGGGTCCCAGAGGTGGTAGGCGAGTCAAGACACCACTCTGCCAACCTGGCCGCATAGACAGCAATGAAGGAAAACATTCATCCATGCAATTATAACATACAGCACTCTTAAAGGGACACGTTGCCTTGGATCGGAGGAGTCGGCAGTATAAAAAGCATTTGTAACCATTTGTTATAAAATGCATATGGTTGGAAAGATGTTTTAGCATACAATAATTTACACAAATTTGCTTCGAAATTGCAAGGTTTTCCTTTTGCTTTGGAGACTAACACGATCCGCCATTTATGGGAGTCAAAAATTTGACTCCCATAAATGGTCGACCGTGTTAGTCGGCGTGGTAAAAGAAAAACCACGCAATATTGAGGCATATTTGTGTGGATGATTGTCTACTTTTAAAACATCTTTCTAATCATATGCATTTTATAACAAACGGTTACAAACGCTTTTCTAAGACCAACTCGACCGATCCAAGGCAACGTGTTCCTTTAATAACTTCTATCAATTGTATGTTCATTCCACTGTAGGAGTTTATTCTTTGGCGACTACACCAACCCAGACAGCGATCAGAAGATCTATGATGAAGTCACAAATCTGAAAGACCTCACTACAACCATGGAGTTCTATCTAGGAGAGTACAATCAGATTAGCAAAGCACCTATGAGTCTTGTCATGTTTAAGTTTGCCATCGAGCATATCTCACGAGTCAGTCGAGTTCTCAAACAAGACAATGGACACGCCCTCCTGATAGGTAAGTACTGTAAAGCCCAGTTCAAACTTCCTGCGGATGTGATTGCGATATGAATTTTTACGTCACTAATTCGCAGCGAAGAATTCTCTGTACCAAATTTAATTTCAACTTCATTGCAAAATCCACGTTTGCCACTGTAGGTATTGGAGGTAGCGGTCGTCAGAGTGCAGCCAAGCTTTCTACATTCATGGCTGACTACGAGTTATTCCAGATCGAAATCACCAAGAATTACACCAGCAATGAATGGAGAGAGGATGTCAAAAAGGTAAAACTTTTTCTTTAAGGATTTCTTTTTACGTTTAACCCATCGTCTCAAAAGAATTTTAAAAAGCTGCCACCAAGTGAACGAAGGGGCTTTTTTTCAAAAGAATTTTTAAAAAGTTGCCACCAAGTGAAGGAAGGGGCTGCTCGAATCTCTTGCTTGATATCTGTGTCGAAGTTAAGTCTCAACAGTATTCAAAATGTAACACCCCAGGGGTATTTATGGGGGTGTAGAGAGTCTGTAAATCTTCTGAGATACAGGCTTCGTCCTCTAGACAAGGGGAGACCCAGGCCCACTACCCTGTTTTTTTTATTCATGGTGATGTAGAGAGACTGTAAATTCTTTGTAGTATAACACCAAAGAGGTTTGGGGTGCTTCATCCTCAAGACCGAGGGGAGACCCAGGCCACTACTCTTGTACTTTATTCATGGTGATGTAGAGAGTCTGTAAGTCCTTTGAAATAAGGAGCTTCATCCTCTAGACCAAGGGGAGGTCCTGACCCACGACCCTTATTTTGTATTAACGCGATGTGTAGAGTCTGTAAATCCTTTTAGCAAAACACCCAGAGGTTTGGGTGGCTTCGTCCTCTAGACCAAGGGGAGGCCTAGGCCCACGACCCTGTTTTTATATTTACGTTGATGTAGAGAGTCTGTAAATACTTTGTATAGTAACACCTGAGAGATTTGGGTGGCTTCGTCCTCTAGACCAAGGGGAGACCCAGGCCCACGACCCTTATTCTTTTGTTATGTGATGTAGAGAGTCTGTAAATCCTTAGTAGCGTAACACTCAAGAGGTTTTGGCGGCTTCGTCCTCTAGACCAAGGGGAGGCCCAGACCCACTACCCTGGTTTTTTTTATTCATGGTGATGTGTAGAGAGACTGTTAATCCTTCGTAGTATAACACCAAAGAGGTTTGGGTGCCGCCATCCTCTAGACCAAGGGGAGACCTAAACCCACTACCCTTGTACTTAATTAGCGTGATGTAGAGAGTCTGTAAATCCTTTGTAGTATAACACCCAAAAAGTTCTCTTTTATTATTGGCCCAATCATCTAGACGAAAAATAAGTTGAATTGGACTGAAAACCTCCCTGTTCTTTTGCAGCTCTTACTGAAATCTGGCGCCGAAGGCAAACAGACCGTCTTCCTCTTCAGTGACAATCAAATCAAAGATGAATCCTTCGTTGAGGACATCAATATGATTTTAAACACCGGTGATGTTCCGAACCTCTTCCCGGCAGATGAGAAGGCTGAGGTCATTGAGAAGATGCAGCAGGTCGCTCGAATAGAGGTATGTAGCTTCGGAGTCTTCCCATAAAATATTTCCATGTACACGCCACTCATGGGTGAACCCGATGCCCAATTTCATGGCTCTGCATACTGCCGAATTATGGGCATACGATCACCATTCTTCGCTTACATGGAAGTGCTGCATTTCTCACTAGCTGTGCAAGTGCAGAGTGCCTAGTAAGGACGAAGCAAGTATTGCAAGTGCCCTTTTCCGAGGACACACATGCCACGACCGGGATTCGAACCCACAATCTGTTGCGGACAACACTAGAATTTAGTCCATTGAACTTGACCATTTGGCCAGAACACTTCACGCCATGAATTCTAACTTCATTTTAGCTTTTGAATTGTACCCAACACTTTCAATGCAAGGATTCTTAAACTCTGCTATAGCTTGAGACAGTATTGATGATTTTTGAACAAATTTTGAAAATGCCCATTAAAATTGTGTATGAAACCATCATAAAAAAATCCCATTATTACATTGTTACATTATTTGATTTGTTTGGATCTAACAGGGAAGAAAGATTGAGGCCACACCCCTAGCCATGTATAATTACTTCATAGAGAAAGTACGTAAGAATCTTCATGTGGTGTTGGCCATGAGTCCCATCGGAGATACGTTCCGTAACCGTCTGAGAATGTTCCCTTCGCTCATCAACTGCTGCACCATCGACTGGTTCCAGGTAAAACAACTAGAGTACTATCAAAGCCAAATGTTTAACCTCCAATGTATTAACAGTGCCCCCCCCCCACCCCACTTTGTCTTAGGAAAAAGATTCCACTGTTACCTCAGTGGTGAACATTGTTAAACTGAAACTTTAAGGTCGGTAATAATTTATACATTAGAATAATCGATATATACAAGAAAAATCAATAGGGGGCCTACGTATCGATTTATAAGAATAATTTACACAATTGATTTATAAAAACAATACATATCGACTTGTGAGAATAAACGATACACATCGATTTATCAGAATAATCGATACACATTGAATTATAAGAATAATCAATAAATATCGATTTATAAGAATAATCAATACATATCGATTTATAGGAACAATCGATACACAACGATCGAATCATTGATTCAAATAATACTCATCATCTTTGAATCTATGTTAAAGTCTACTGTTATAAATATCTTTGATATTTCCGTCTCGTTAAGGCGTGGCCCGAAGATGCTCTTGAGATGGTTGCCAATACATTCCTGGAGGATATTGAAGATCTTGACGATAACATCAGAAAGGAATGCGTCTTCATGTGTAAACACTTCCATGAGAGTGTAAGACAACTCTCAGAATCGTAAGTAAATTTTTGCTTTTCGGTCAGAAAAAAACCCAATTGAATATTTTATGCACTCTCATATTTTTGAGTCTTCGCAAACACATTGCATCTCCTAAAATATCAAGAATAAACTGTTAAGAATAACTAACTTGGAAGAAGCTATAAATAAATAGTAAACTTGCAGATACAACCATGTGTAAATCTCTTTTGTGGTAGTGTTGGCTCTGAGAAGAGCCGGTGTGGTCTCAACGTTTTGAACAGTGTACGTCGGGGAAACCGGCCGCAACATATTAACAAGAATCAAGGAACACAAAGCCCACGGCAGACTAAGACACCTTGACAAATCAGCCATCATCAAACATTCACACGAACAAGGCACCTTCATCAATTGGAATCAAGCCAGCTCTATGAAACTGGGCCCTGCTCTAGTCATCATCAGGAGTTGTTGAACAAGTTTCTTTCTCTAATTGCCACAGATTCCTGGACAGACTCCGTCGACATAACTACGTGACCCCAACCTCCTACCTGGAGCTCATCCTGACCTTTAAGAAGCTCCTGAACCAGAAGAGAGCTGAAATCTTGATGCTGAAGAATCGCTACCTGGGTGGTTTAGAGAAGCTGGCCTTTGCCTCGTCTCAAGTCGCTATCATGCAGGAGGAATTGACCGCCCTGCAGCCGGAGCTGATTAAGACCTCCAAGGAAACGGAGATACTCATGGAGAAGATTGAGCAGGATACGGTGGAAGTAGAGGCTCAGAAAGAGGTAAAGTCACCGTCTGACCTTCTCAGATTTTAGGCGATATCTAAAAAACCTATTTAAATGGTTTCATCTAACCACCCACATTCAAGCAGCTCCTTCATTGGACACTTTTAAATCTCAACTTAAAACCCATCTGTTTTGTCAATCTGGTTATAGCGCTTAGAAACATCCGTATTTAGCGCTCTATAAATGTTGTAAATATTATTATTATTATTATTATTGTTATTATTATTATTGTTATTATTATCTGTGCATTGAACACAGGTGCTGTTGCAAACAGCTAGGCTCAATATTGAGAAGAAAGTTTTTGACGCAACAATCGGTACACGCTCAATTTCCCTTTGTGACGCAGAGAAATTTGCATCGCACAAAGCATTTGCATGAAGTATGAACCGAGCTTTTTAAAAGGCAAAAGACCACCTGACATATACGCTTTTGATGTTACTGGCCCAATGCTTAAAGGACAGACCTCAGGCCTGTAGTCCAGTGTTAGTTTCATGCACTGAAAAACATGTCCCTTTCTAATAGAGCTGTTATGAACGTTAATGCAATTTATGGATATTTGTTTTAATCTCAGGTTGTATCGGCTGATGAAGCCGTAGCCAATAAAGCAGCCGAAGCCGCCCAGGCCATCAAAGCAGACTGTGAGAGTGACTTGGCTGAGGCTATCCCAGCATTAGAAGCCTCTATCACTGCTCTCAACACACTCAAACCAAGTGATATCTCTATGGTCAAAGCCATGAAGGTAAGTAGGTTTAGCCTGTGTCTACTCAGCCTTTTTTATGATTGGTTTGTTGTATGTGTAGTGTGTCCTTTCCTTTATAGTAGGCCTATTTTATTGTTAATAACTGAAACTTGTATTCCTTAATTTTTTTGGCGCTTGTTTTGTGGATGCTGTCTAAAATAAATGAATAAATAAAAACAATTAAGAGCTAATGCAGGACCCACATGTTGCAAACTTAACAGGTCTGTGATTTGGCAAGAGTTTTTTTCAGATTTTCTGAAGGACTCCTTTGCCTTTTATTTTTTTGAAAGATGTAAACTTACAATAGAAGGCAAAGTTTTTATCTCCAAATTTGTTTCAAATTTTTATTTTAAACCTTCTGGCAAAATGTATATTTTGCATTTAAAACTGTCTGGGTCAAGATGAAAGTTTGAAAAACACTCTTTATAGATGTGTTAAGCCAATGAACACTCTACTAACAAGATAAACAAATCTTTAAATTTTAAAATACCAAAACTTCGACATTGTACAAAAAAACTATTTAAACCAAAATTGACATTTATTGATAGTAACTGATCCATGCCATTGATTATTCTGTTGCTTGATTGATTGATTGATTTTTCCATTGATGTATTGTTTTGTTTACACTGTTTCTGTGTCTTGATAATCTCTACAAATGCCTATTAATATTATTTTGTATAACTATTGATCGATCAATCATTCAAGCGATTTGATTGATTTAATCCATCTGATCGATTTTATCTGACTGATTTGATTTGATTATAGAATCCGCCGAGTGGAGTGAAGTTGGTAATGGAAGCAATCTGCATCATGCGTAACATCAAACCAGAGCGTAAACCAGACCCTTCTGGGTCGGGCAAGATGGTGGAGGATTACTGGGGACCATCTCAGAAGCTTCTTGGAGACATGAAGTTTCTGGATCATCTGAAATCTTACGATAAGGATAACATCCAACCAGCTGTGATCAAGAAGATCAGAGATAGGTGAGTGTAACTAGTGAAGTTTCGGGGTGAAGTAGACTTTGGTCCAAATTTTACAGAATTGGTAAGAAACAAAATTGTGAAAATAACAGATTTACTTAAACTTCCACGGTCTAATTATGATTGTAGAAAACATCCCTGGAAATAGTTCCTAAGAGTAGTTGTGATGTAGAATTTGAAATCATGAGAATATTCAATCAGATTCTCACCAAGACGAAGGTACTGTTGACAAAAACAAGGTTTACAGATTTACATAAAACTTACAAGGTCTAATGATGATGATAGTTGAAAACATCCCACACAATATTTCTGTCTTAAATGTCATATTTGATGAGAAATAATCTAATTTCGCATTTGGAGTTTATCGCTCAGAGAGCGTTTTACTCAATTTTGTTTTTGCATCGATGTCATGCAAAATGTGTAATCGATTTTCACTTTTTTGTTGTTACCCAGATGGGCGATCAAACTCAAACTTATACTGGTTTGTCAGTTTATGTATATGGTTGATTGCATAAAGTGCTAACACTGCCAGCAACTGTTTTGTTAGCAAAACCAATTCTGTAAAACTACAAGACGTGCCACGGGGAACGATTTAACCAAGATGAAATGGAGAACATTTGTTTGCTTTTTGAGCCCATAGTTGTATTTTTTATTTATTTGACTGATTGTACAAATGATTTGTTGACTTAGGTACATGCCCAACCCAGACTTTGTGCCGTCTGTTATTCGTAACATCTCCACTGCCTGTGAGGGATTGTGTAAATGGGTACGTGCCATGGATGTCTATGACAGAGTGGCCAAGGTAAGTGTCATTTCATTTCATTTATTTATAATATAATAACATCAAAGTCTTTTATAGCACACGTATCTACCAACAAGGTACTCAAGGTGCTTATATACAGAAAGATTATTGAAGTTACGAATTCTGAGACCCAATTATTTAGCACCTTTCATGAGGGGTTACCATGTGCTATAGCGCATTCAGCAGCTACAGCCAGGAACACCGGGGTGAACCCCTGTTCTTTTATACCAGGGGCAACAGAGGTACTCTGCGACTCCTGTGCAATTCTAGGCATGCTTGCTCCATTTTAACCAGCTTGAAATATTTGTCCTTGTAGGTCGTAGCTCCAAAGAAAGCCAAGCTAGCCGAAGCCGAGGCAGAGCTTGCCGTTCAGATGGACATGCTGAACACAAAACGAGCCCAACTGAAGGCGGTCACAGACAAACTACAAGCCCTTAACGACGAGCTGGATGCCATGGTGGCAAAGAAGAAAGACCTAGAAGCCAACATTGAGCTGTGCTCGCAGAAGCTGATCAGAGCGGAGAAGCTGATCGGTGGTCTGGGAGGAGAGAGGGATCGGTGGGAGGAGGCGGCTGGGGAGTTAGGAGAGAAGTACATTAAGATCGTCGGAGACGTCTTGATCTCATCGGGCGTGGTCGCTTACCTAGGAGCATTCACTGTGGATTTCAGACAGGTGTGTCCTCAGTATTTCTTATTTGTACTTTTTTTTAATTCCTCTCTAATTTGCGTTATCTTGTTGTTTGTTTTGGGGTGTTTTTTTCTTTTCCCTTCCCTCACCTTGCAGAATTTGAATTGAGAAAATGTAAACATTTTAATCAAATTCATGAAGTCATTTTAGTTATTTATCATGTTTATTTACTTGATTACACATCCAATAGCATAATTAGCGTCAATAATGGATGAAATGGATGAATTCGGTAATGGGAAGGTTTACTTTTAGATGTGGGAGGAAAACCCCAACTGAGGAAAACCTGCGCAATTAGGGCCCATTTAAAAAAAAAGAAACAGAAAATACTGTAAATTTCTTTGCTTAGCAAAAGTTTAGTGTGACACCTGTCAAAACAAAGTAAACTGAATGTAATTTGTTGCTGGTAACCTGTTTCAGCTAAGCAATACTATTCTATGCTTAGCATGTTTTTGTGCTTACAGGCTGTTATAAAATTAGGCCTGGTAGAACACCCAATCCACACTCATGCTCCTGTCCTAGGTGGGATTTAAACCAGGGTCCGTAGAGGTGATAGTCAGGGAAAGAAACCTCTGAGCCAGCCTGAACGTTGTAATCGAGCAAACTTTGTTCTTTATTCCCAATACAGCAAGCAACCGAGGAATGGCAGAAGCTGTGTCAGGAGAGAATGATTCCTTGCTCCGATACATTCTCGCTTACCGCTACCCTCGGTGAACCGGTGAAGATTCGTGCGTGGAATATTGCCGGGTTACCAGTTGATTCCTTCTCCGTAGACAACGGTATCGTAACGTCCAATTCCAGACGATGGCCACTGATGATAGATCCACAAGGTAGATGTACAATATATAATTTGCTAAGCACAACAAAGTCTGCTTAGCCAGCACTACCATGTATACATCTCTTTGAAGAGATGAATTGAAGACAAGCAGAGTATACTTTCCTCTGAAGATAAGCAAAGTAGACTGTTCAATAAGTTCATAACAGTTTTGTCAGAGCCAACACTCCTAGAGTATGGGTTGAATGAGTTGTTGTGTCTATTTCTATTCTGTGGAATCCAGCTTTTTTATTTCCCTCTGCTTGGCCTCATGACATGTAATGATCCAGATTTCAATTAGCGTGTTGTGACCGAGCGGACAAAAACACCAGACTCGAGTTTCGGTGTTTCTAATCAGCAGAGTGTGGTTTTGAGACCAAGTCGTTGTGACCTTAAGCAAGCACTTAACCAGTGTTGATGCATCCTTTGGATAGGAAGTGACGCCTTAGGTCTTAGGTGTTTTCAGACATCGATAGTGTAAGGGTAGAATCAAATTCTTCATCCTCGATACAATTATAGCATATATTAAGCTTAAAAATACCTGGATTTTGTGCTGTCAGTGATCTTTTCGAATGGTTCGGTCAAGCTAGAGGTAACTGCTAAGAGCATTTGTTGATAAACTGCCTGGGTTGTTCTGTTCTTTTCTCAGGTCAGGCCAACAAGTGGGTCAAGAACATGGAGAAAGCTAACCAGCTCGAGATCATTAAGCTATCTGACGCTAACTACGTACGCACGCTGGAAAACGCCATCCAGTTTGGCAAACCGGTGCTACTGGAGAACGTCGGCGAAGACTTGGATCCATTACTGGAGCCAATATTACTCAAGCAAACATTCAAACAGCAAGGAGTTGAGGTAAGGTTGTGCTTCAAGTCAAGTCCCAATTTCAGCGAGTACTGGTTTGTTGCTTACCGCATGATTTCTATTTCATAGACTTGCTAGCCAAAATTTAGGATACAATCAAGTTTAGGATACATCTTCGGAAGCGTCGGCAGAGGGGTCACCTTCAGGGGATGCAACAACCTGTTTTAGTTTCTCTTTACTTACTTCCGCCAAGCAAAGTTTCAAATCCTACTTAATAATAAATAAACAACCGTATTTAAATAGAGGCTGACACTCTCAGAAGAAAATCTCTAAGCGCTCAAAAGAACAAAACAAAAAATAGATGAAACAAGATGAATTGAACAGAAATGTATTGAGAAGAGTCTTGAAATGTGAGATGGTTGTAGCTTGTTTGATGTGACGAGGGAGAGTGTTCCATAAAATGAGGCCCAGCAAACTGAAAACTACTTTCATCATATACTTCAACTATTGTTTTGACATAAATGACCTACTTTCAAGGAACATTACAGAATTGTTTTTGCTAACATAATAGTTGCTGGCAGTGTAAGCACTTTATTTAATCCACCATTTACATAAACTGACAAACCTGTAGAAGTTTGAGAACAACGGCCATCTGGGTCACGAGAGAATAGTGAAAAACCGATTACAAATTTTTGCATTGCATCGATGCCAAAACAAAAATAAATAAAAGGCTCACTGATGAGCGATAACTCCAAATGCGAGGTTAGATTATTTATTTCTCATCAAATATGACATTTCAGACAGAAATATTTCGAGGGATGTTTTCAACTACCATCATCATTAGACCTTGTAAGTTTTATGTAAATCTGTAAACCTTGTTTTTGTCAACAGTACCTTCGTCTTGGTGAGAATCTGATTGAATATTCTCATGATTTCAAATTCTACATCACATCTACTCTTAGGAACCCTCACTACCTCCCGGAGATCTCCGTCAAGGTAAGTTATCGGTGTCCTGATGACCCAAACAGCGCCCTCGCTGAGCTCAATAAAGACCAGGCCTTGAACTTTGTTCTTGAAGGGCCACAGCAATTTTATGGAGGAAAATGCCAATGTTGTATTACAACTTTGCAAAGGGCACCACAGGAAATGCTGTGGGTGCCGTGGGCTATTTCGAGGCTTGAAAATCCTATCATTGGCTGAGAGTTGTGTGCAGCGCAGACACGCGTGCAAGTTTCTATTGTTTGAGTTCACTGATGGCAGCCAATGCACCGGTTCTAGTAGAACTTGGGAACGACAGACAAGTTTCTGTGGTTTATTGAAAAACAATAACTTTGGTTGCCAAAGGCAAATCCAAGTTGAATTTACCAAAACAAAATTAGATCAAGGTGCCTTAGAACATTTCTTATTATTATCATTGCTCATCGGGCATACTCAGACCATTCCTCAAGCTTCCTTACTCCATTTAGCTCTTATAAATTCAAGCTGCTGAAAGCGCCTACTGTCTCAGCCCTCTCGGATTAACATTCGCACACCTGGGTTACAAGAAGCGATTATGGTTAAATGTCTTGCTCAAGAAGAAACATGTCACAGATGGGACTCAAACCCACGAAGCCATCAGAACTTAGGGTCCTATGCACTAAGCCGCTCTGCCTTGCTACGCCACAATCAATCTTGCACCGTATCCCGCGGGACATTGCTCCGTAACATGCCACACCGAGACTAGTATCAAGGGTCTTCCATAGGAAAAATCCTCTTTTGCCTCTCACAGGTTGTGTTGCTGAACTTCATGATCACTCCCCTCGGCCTACAAGATCAGCTTCTTGGTATCGTCGCCGCCAAAGAGAAACCCGAACTAGAAGAGAAGAAGAACCAGTTGATCTTAGAGAGTGCCGCTAATAAGAAACAACTTAAGGAGATTGAGGATAAGATCCTGGAGGTGTTGTCTTCATCCGAGGGTAACATCTTGGAGGATGAGACGGCGATTAAGGTCTTGTCATCATCCAAGACACTGTCAGAAGAAATCTCAGCTAAACAGGTAAAACCCCCTTAATAATAATAATATTAATAATAATAAAAATAACTGGATTTATATAGCGCCAAATTACCAAAGGATGTAAGGCGCTTATAGAGAAAAGGAAAGACCGAAGTGATAGTGATAAGCAGCTACAGATTGGAGAACAGGTTGGTCTTCAGATCCTTTTTTATACTTACTGCAAATGCAAAGTGCATTTAATTCAATTCAAAATTATATTTATTTCCATACTTCATTAAAAAAGAGTACAAACAATGTTTTTTAAGGAATAGCCAATAAACAAAGCTATTTAATGAGGGTGAGAAAAACATAAATAGAGTATGGAGGCATCATCTGGAAGCCGAGGCTTATGTAGGGATGCCTAGGGAGAGACAACAAACGGGGACAAGAACGAACGGACAGACAATTCTGATGACGTAGGGCTGTTTTCGCAGCCAATGTTTTCGAAGGTGTTGAGCACAGATCAACTGATGCAAATTACTTGTTGTGAAATTGTGACTTCAAAATTTGTATCGCATTTGCAGGAAGTATGAACCAGGCTCGAGTCAGTTAATTGTTGATCATTGTTGATATTGGGTAGAAGGTGTCCCACCATGTACCCATATTTTAACCCTTTTGAGACTATTGCAGCCAAGAGCGGCTAGTAGTGGCCACAAACAGCCACAAGATTTCTGAATTGTTATATTCCAAAAATATAAAGACTTTCCCACGGGCATACACCCACAATTCAGCACACTTCCAGACATTCTTCTGGACCTCGACATTATGACAAACTGTACGGTAACAATTCTACAGAAAAGAAAAGTGTAGGAACGTTTTGACAATCCAACTCAACATTTCACAATATGTGCGCCCTTTGGCTTTATTGACCGATCCACTGACTAAATGTTTATCATTTTAATTTTTTTATTTGGCATTTATCTATTGTTAAAACCACCGCGGAAAATATCTACTCATAACTCTTTTTATTTTGTGTGTGTTTTATTTTTCCAGGAAATTGCCTCCAAAACGGAGAAAGAGATCGACGAGACGAGGAATGGTTACAAACCAGTTGCTATCCACTCGGCTACGTTGTTCTTCTGTATCTCAGATATGGCTAATATTGAGCCCATGTACCAGTATTCACTCACATGGTTCATTAACTTGTACCTTCAGGTAGGTGCTTATTAAACACACTGGACACTATTGGTAATTGTCAGAGACTAGTCTTCACAGTTGGTGTATCTCAACATATGCATACAATAACAAACCTGTGAAAATTTGAGCTCAATCAATCGTCGAAGTTGCGAGATAATAATGAAACCCTTTGACGCGTTCGAAATCTGTTACAGAACCTAAACACTGGTTTTTACAGTGTACTTTTGGCAATTGGTACATGTATACTAACATAACTGTAAATACACTGGACACTATTGGTAATTGTCAAAGACTATTGCATTACCAGTTGGTGCATGTATCTCAACATATGCATTCATGAAATAACAAACCTGTGAAAATTTGAGCTCAATCGGTCGTCGAAGTTGCCAGATAATAATGAAAGAAAAAAAAAACCTTGTCACACAGTACGAAGTTGTGTGCTTTCAGATGCTTGATTTCGAGATCTCAAATTCTAAATCTGAGGTCTTGAAATCAAATTTGTGGAAAATTACTTCTTTCTCGAAAACTACATTACTTCAGAGGGAGCCGTTTCTCACAATGTTCTATACTATCAACCTCTCCCTATTACTTGTTAACAAGTTAGGTTTTATGCTAATAAATATTTTGAGTAATTACCAATAGTGTCCACTGCCTTTAATTAATTGCTAAACTGCTTCTGCAACGTCTCTCTATTGAATCTACACTTAAATGTGGATTCGTTACAAATTTACACTCAACTGTAGATGTGCAATTTACAGTGATAGCTCAATTTCTAAACAAAACATTGTACTCGATAATGTCGCAAGCTTTAATAATAATAATATTGAAGTCTTATATAGCGCACGTATCTACCAAACAAGGTACTCAAGGCGCTGAGTATATACAAACTTTCAGAAAGATAGGTAATTGCAGTGATGAATTCTGAGACCCAATTATTTAGCACCTTATAAGGGTTTACAAGGTGCTAAGGCGCATTAAGCAGCCACAACCAGGAACACCGGGGCGAACCCCTTCTCTTTTCGATAAGTGCACTGGGTTCTTTTACATGCGTTACACAACACATGGGACCAACGGCTTTACGTCCCATCCGAAGGACGAAGCAATGGTTAAGTGTCTTGCTCAAGGACACAGTGTCACGGCTGGGGATTCGAACCCACACTCTGCTGATCAGAAACACCAGAGTTTGAATTCGGTGCTCTTAACCGCTCGGCCACGACACTTCCACATATATAATCCTTATAAATTCTTCACACTAGCACTGCTTGCATGACAGACTTCCTTGGCAAGAATCTGTGCAAGCCCATCCCAGCGGCCCTGGATAGACCTGGCCGCTGGGGCCAGGCGAACTGTTGTTGATGCTGCTGCTGTTGGTGCTCTTGCTGCTGCTTTTGAACATTTGCTCAAGAAAAGTTTATGGCTATGCCACATCTTCTTTGCCCCCTATAGTTCAGATCTGCTATATCTAACGTCTGTTGATGTTTTTATTATGGGTTGCCACAGTCCATTCAGAACAGCAAGAAGTCCTCAGTCTTAGAAGAGAGAATTGAAAACCTGAACGAACATTTCACAGACAGCATCTACAAGAACGTCTGCCGTTCGCTCTTTGAGAAAGACAAGCTTCTCTTCTCGTTCATCTTGTGCATCGGAATCATGAAAAGCAGGTAGGTTCAGTTGGCTTGAGGATGAGGCTCACTTCATTCAGTGTAATAATAAGTATATAAGTCTTATATAGCGCGCGTATCTACCAACAAGGTACTCAAGGCGCTGAGTATATACAAACTTTCAGAAAGATAGGTTATTGCAGTGATGAATTCTGAGACCCAATTATGTAGCACCTTAAAGGATTTACAAGGTGCTACGGCGCATACAGTAGACTACTTGCTGACATGGTCCTAGCGGTGCTTTTGTTTGGTCATGATAGAGGTCAAGCTTTGTGATGATGCTGAAGACCTGTCTCTACTTTGTTTGAGGGTGGAGTTGGTTGACAGGGATGGGGGGGGGGGGGGCGAGAGCTGGAGGAAATTGTACAGTAAGCAAAAATCAGCTGTTAAGCAGCTCTATGCAATGAAGTAATAGACAAAATGAGGGAACATCTTGCCTTTTTTTGTATTGGGCTGATTGGTATTGGTGATGTCACATACGTGATTGAGCATCTACCTAGTGCAGAACTTTATGGCGTTTGCCAACCAATAGCATCTGTCGGTATTCCTGAATGTAATTAGCATAATTCATGGGGAAGGCTAGTTCATTGATGTCTGGAGGTTTTATACCTCTGTGATTTATATTGTATCATTGAAAGACAAAGCTGAAGTGAAATATTGAAATATGTTTTCAGGGGTAACGTTGACGATGAGGAGTGGAGGTTCCTGCTGACCGGTGGAGTAGCTTTGGATAATCCCTACCCTAATCCCTGCTCTGATTGGCTGACGGATAAATCCTGGTCCGAGGTTGTACGAGCTTCCAACTTGACCAACTTGAATGGGCTTAGAGAACGTAAGTATGATAATAAAAATATAAGCATTTATAAAGCCCCATATATCCAATACATTGCTCAAAGGCACTGTGTAATTTTAAAAGTATAGAGGGGGATTATCATGCTTGGCATGGGATTATCTTGGATCAGGAAATCAGTTGACTCACAACAAACACAAAAGTTTGAAATGGCTCATAATTTAAAACAACAAATTCTCTTTCTTTTTGCTATTAGATTTTGAACAGAATCATGCAGTGTGGAAGCAGATCTACGATTCAGCCACACCCCATGAACTGAAATATCCAGTTCCGTTCGACACAACGAGTGGCCTCAGCCGCATGATCATCCTCAGAACCCTCCGCCCGGATAAACTAGTTCCAGCCAGCCAGGATTACATCGTAGACAGCATGGGGCGGAGCTACATCGAGCCGCCGACCTTCGACCTCGCCGGTAGCTTTGCCGATTCGCACTGCTGCGCACCGTTGATCTTTGTGCTCTCCCCCGGGGCCGACCCCATGGCTGGTCTTCTGAAGTTCGCCGAGGACAAAGGCTTCGGAGGCAGTCGTATTCAGACGATCTCTCTGGGTCAGGGCCAAGGACCTATCGCTACGAAGATGATCGAAGATGCCTTGATTGATGGGACGTGGGTCGTGCTGCAGAATTGTCATCTTGCGTCAAGCTGGATGCCGAAGCTGGAGAAGATCTGTGAAGAGGTGATCGTCCCGGAGGCTACTCATAAGGAATTCCGATTGTGGTTGACTAGTTACGCATCTGATGACTTCCCTGTCTCCATCTTACAGAATGGTAAAGGAATCAACTCAATCTAGACTCAGATTTATGGATAACGATTCATAAAGAACTGGTGTTTGGATAAGTCAACATTCTAATCGTCTTGAAATAGTTTGAAAAGAACCAGTTGTGTCGAAACTCTAATCAAAAATTGCAAACTTTACCAGTCATAACCTCACCATGCACAGTTTAAATTCCTACTTCAGTTTTGCTCAAAGTTATGGATTTTAAAGGAAAGAAATCTCAAGTTTCGTCTAGCTCCTTGATGAACCAAGTATAACAACTGAGGACCATCTTGAAATAAAATGAGCACATTGGTTTTATTCTTTCAGGTGTGAAGATGACCAACGAGCCGCCCAAGGGATTACGTGCAAACCTGCTACGGTCGTACCTCAATGATCCTATATCAGATCAAGAATTCTTTGAAAGTTGCAACAAGGTAAACGGAAACAAAAACATAATGTGAATGATAAAAAATGTACCAAATTTAATCATTTTATTTTCTTATATTTTAAGCATCAAAATTCTTATTAATCTATTCTATGGTTTGTAAGAAGTAACTGTAAATAGTAGACTTGCCAGAAACAACCATGTGTAAAACTCTTTTGGTAGGAGTGAAAAATCTATTTCTGAAAAGAACCGTGTGGTCTCGACATTTCAAACCATCTACTCTGCTCGTCTTTTGGTTTTTGATTGATTTGTTGCTATGATTTTCTTTATCCCAGTGCAATATTGTAACATGTATTAAAAACATGAGGCAAGACAAATGTACACTCTAGACATTTCAGTGTTGGCTTTTCTTATTTTATTTTACATACCTAATCAATATTGGTGGGTTTTTTTTTTTCTTTTTTTTTTTCCAGCCTGTGATTTGGAGGAAGCTTCTGTTTGGTTTGTGCTTCTTCCACGCCTTGATGCAAGAGAGACGTAAGTTTGGGCCATTAGGATGGAATATCCCGTATGAGTTCAACGAGTCAGATCTCAGGATCAGCATGAAACAATTACTGGTAAGATCAAGATTGAGATCAAGATTAAGATCAAGACTAAGACTGAGATCAAGATCATCAGGATTAAGATTAAGATTACGATAAAGATCAAGATTGAGAAAATTACTTCTTTTTCAAAAATTAAATTACTTCAGAGGGAGCCATTTCTCACCAATGTTATACCATCAACAGCTCTCCATTGCTTGTTAACTTTTATGCTCAGAATCTTTTTGAGTAATTACCAATAGTCCAGTTCATGGTTGGTCAACATACTGGAAAGTTTTGGAGAGAGTGTTGAGGTTTACAAAATGCTATGACTTATATTTGTTATTGAATAGATGTTTTTGAATGACTACGATGATGTGCCCTTTGATGCGTTGACCTACTTAACCGGTGAATGTAACTACGGTGGGCGTGTCACCGACGATAAAGACAGACGACTTCTCACATCACTCTTATCCAAGTTCTACAATGACTTGATACTCGTTGAGGATAAGTTTGCGTAAGTCAACCCTTGACCCAAACACTTTTTATGCTCTGATTATACATTTAAAAAGTCCATCATGGAATGCAAACAAGTTTTATTCTTTGGGATTTTTTTTTTATATCATTAAAGAAGCGTCTAAAGGTAAAAACATTTCTTTCTCGTACAAAATTATTTATGATTGTGCATTGTAATGCATTTGAAGCCCAATGTGATGAGACTGGCTGGCCAGTGTGTCCACCATCCAGAGCTAGCTGTGAGCCCCCTAGTTCTTTGGGAACCCATCGATGGAAACAGGAGCAAGGGCAGAAGGAGACTTACATTTGTAGATCAGCTGAAGAAGGACGCAACAAAACAAGAAACAACTGAGCTTAGGACGCTGATGCTGGACCGGGATGCGTGGAAGACGATCATCAGAGCTTCCTGACATGGCGTCGGCTGAAGACAACCTCACGCTCAACTGACTGAAGCAAAACTGTAGTGTCATCATGACATTGTGTTTGGCTCCAGAACTAAAATGAAGACTACTTCGTTCCCAGAGATGATAAGCTAATCGTCTTGATTTTTGTGGTTGCAGGTTTTCAGACAGCGGTGATTACTACTCGCCCACTGACGGCCCGTACCAAACCTACATCGATTACATCCGTAGCCTACCCATCATTCCTCATCCTGAGGTGTTTGGTCTCCATGAGAACGCTGACATCACCAAGGACAACCAAGAAACACAACAGGTAAGAGAGGACTGAAAAAGTGCTTAGAACTAATGTTTGATGCTGAGCAAAAATGCAGAAGGACACGTGTCATTGCTTAGAACTAATGTTTATGCTAAGCAAAAATACAGAAGGACACGTGTCATTGCTTAGAACTAATGTTTATGCTAAGCAAAAATACAGAAGGACACGTGTCATTGCTTAGAACTAATGTTTATGCTAAGCAAAAATACAGAAGGACACGTGTCATTGCTTTGAACTAATGTTTATGCTAAGCAAAAATACAGAAGGACACTTCTTCTTATCGAGGTCTCGAAATCAAATTCGTGGAAAATTTATCATGGTGTATAAAATTGGTTGGTGCCTAGCGACTTTCTTGCAGCTCTATGAAATTGGGCCAAAATGTTTAGACCCAGTCTACTCAGGACATTTATTAGCCAGTTATTAAACACTCAACCTTGTGTTCTTCAATTCCTGATCTAACGTATTTTATTGTTTTTTGTTTTGTCTAGTTGTTTGATGGCATTTTGTTGACGTTACCACGGCAATCTGGTGGCGGAGGGAAGTCACCTCAAGAGATTATTGAAGATTTAGCTTCGGATATTTTGTCCAAACTACCAGCAGACTACAACCTGGAATTTGTAAGTATGATTAGGAAGCAAAAATTGTTGAAAGCTTACAAAATACTGCAGCTCGTTTGGTATGTTTTCTTGAGCAGGAATGCAACTTTTCAGCTGATCGGCTGATTTCCTCTTTTTCTTTTCAAAAAACCCTGCCATACAAAGTTGAAAAACACTGTACAAAAGTTAAGTGTGATCAGCCATTTTTTTTTTTTTTTTGCATTTAGAAAGTTGCATGTCTGCTTGAGGAACAAATTATTTACCCCATGACTCGGACAACTTCACTGGCTACCGATTAGAGAACGGATTTATTTTAAACTTGCTCTTTTTGATTATAAAGGCTTGGACAAAACTTCTCTTGTAGATATATTTCCAACTTACTCTCATTAATACGCCCCCTCCACGTTTTCTTCAGTCCACACTTGTCATCACTCACTTTAATGTTCCCCTGGCAAACCAAGTTCTGGGTGAGAAATGACCTTGTTTGAATCAAGCGAACTGTATTTATACAAGTGTGCTCAATATGACCTTGTGACCAAACTGAGTTATGGATAAGAGTACTGGACTCAAGCTCTGGTGTTTCTGATCAGCAGAGTGTGAGTTCGAGTCGCAGTTGTCACGCCGTGTCCTTAAAAGCAAGACAATTAAAACCATTGCTTCATCCTTCAGATAGGCTAAAAGCCGTAATGCACGTAAAAGAACCCTGTGCACTTAGCGTAAAGAGAAGGGGTTCGCCTTAGCGTTAAGAGAAGGGGTTCGCCCCAGTGTTCCTGGTCTGATCAGCAGCATATTGCACCACTGCACCTTGTAAACTGTTGTAAACATAGTTCCACATACATTGCGGGAAAAAATTACCGAGGGCTTCGATATGCCCCCAGGGGATGTGAAAAAGTGTTGTGTAAGAGTCTAGTATTATTGTTATTATTATTATTATTATCATTATTCACTGATGGGAAGAAGTTGAAAGTTTTCCTGATAGTTTAAACTCAGCAAACCACTGCAAAAGATTTACTCATCGCTTTTTTTCCCTATGATCTGTTCTTATCAGGTGATGGAAAAGTACCCAGTCATCTACTCCGAGTCCATGAACACCGTCCTGCGTCAAGAACTTATCCGCTTCAATCGTTTAACGACAGTCGTCCGATCATCTCTTCAGAATATCCAGAAAGCCATTAAGGGACTGGTGGTGATGTCGTCAGAACTTGAGGATGTGTTTGATAGTATGTTGGTTGGCAAAGTACCAGCGATGTGGGCCGCTAAGTCGTATCCGTCCCTGAAGCCACTGGGAGGGTACATGCTTGATCTCTTAGCGAGGTGAGTCACGAATTGGGTATTTTGGAGCAGGGCTTGAAATTTACAGTGGCCATCAGTCCGAGGCCAGTAATTTTAGTGTCGGGCAAGTAAACTCACAAGTGGACAGGACTGGCGCTCTTGTGTTTTTATATTGAATAAAAAGAACTGTCCTGCATACCTTTGAGACGTCGCATACAACAAACATGCTTCATTATTATGAATATAACAAGTGATATTGTTGTGCCAGTAAAGAAGATTCTTGGCAAGAAATTTGGGAGAGTATTTTGATAGATTTCTTTTCGGAAGTACTTAGATCTGAGAACATTTGCGTACTTTTTCATTAATGATATTTCCTCTTGTTTTCGTTGGTTTTTTTTCCAGACTGACTTTCTTCCAAGACTGGATAGAACATGGAGTGCCAAAAGCTTTCTGGTTGTCAGGTTTTTACTTCACACAGTCCTTCCTGACTGGTAAGCATCATTTCATAAGGGAATAAAAGAGTAGTACAAAGTCTTGAACGTTCGTCTAAAACCGGCAGGGTCTTGGCTATGCGATATAGGACCGAACCTTCAAGACCGAGTCCCCACTCTTTTATTCCCATTCGTAAATGCCCTTTTAGTTAAATAGCGTGAAAACGTTGGAAAATCTTTTCAGCATTTGTTGTTAATGTTCAGTTCTTGTAACAATCTCATGTGCCATTTTGCAAAGTGGCAAAATGCATGTGACACTCAACCGCTGTGCGTATGAAAGACTGTTGAAAGACTGTTGATGTCGATGCATCATGACCTCACCTATTTCACCTATTTCTTGTATACCATGTCTTAATAATATTAACCAAATTGTATACATTCTTTTTGGTTTTTACCCTAAACACCACCGTGTGTGTTAGCACTGTATACTCAGTACTTTCCAGAGTTCTGTGAAGAAAAAAAAATCACAGGCATATTACTCGGGTGGGATTCGAACCCACGACCTTTGCAATTCTAGAGCAGTGTCATACCAGCTAGACCACCGAGATTACCCGGTGGCTAGAGGCAGTTCGAATCCTATGTTTTAGCAGCGGGTACTGCAAACGATTTAAAAGATTTAATAATAGTTTTATACAACGCTTTATCACAGCCTGATGAAGGCAGTACCAAAGCGCTTCCAACTTGTTTACCCCTTGGCACTGGGCCTTAAATCATTCCTTAAACCATCTCAGGACCCTGAGGAGTATACTTGTAGTTGGTTATCAGTTTGAAACAGCAAATTCTATTTGTTATCACCTCATTATAAGATTTTCATTTGTGTGTGAATGCATCAGGTGTGAGTCAGAACTTTGCTCGTAAGTACACCATCCCCATTGATCATCTTGGCTTTGAGTTTGAGATCACGGACCATGAGGAGACGGTGGACAGCAAGGCTGAAGATGGAGCATACGTTTATGTAAGTTCATAAGTTCTCATTAATAGTGGCTTCTTATATAGCGCGCATATGCGTCACTCAGTGACGCTCAGTGGCACTTTAACATACAGTATTTTTCTGCAATGTAGATGGGACCTTGTTTGAATTACGAGACCTAATCCTTTTACATAGCACCAAGTAATGGTTTACAAGGTGCTGAGGCGCAATATGCTGCCAATCTAACAAGAAACACAGGCAGACCCACTTCTCTTTTTGATAAGTGCACTGGGTTCTTTTACATACCTTAAACAACACACAGGACCAATGTCTTTACGTCCCATCCGAAGGACGAAGCATCATGGTTAAGTGTCTTGCTTAAGGACACAGGGGTTGATTTCACAAAGAATTAGGACTAGTCCTAACTTAGGACTAGTCCTAGGAGATATACAAATTGCATGGATAGTCCTAAGTTAGGACGAGTAACTGGTCCTAACTCGAGATAAGACTAGTCCTTACTCTATGTGAAATCAACCCCAGGTGTCACAACTCTCGAACCCACACTCTGCTGATCAGAAACACCAGAGTTTGAATGCGGTGCTCTTAACCGCTCGGCCATGACACGCCTTTTAAGGTGTTGTTGGTGGTGTTTCATTCCTTGCAATAGGAGCCTAATTGTTGAGTATAAACCCACTAGACATCTTTGCGCATCCGATTCTTTGTTTATAGTCGCCCCCCTAGCACACAGTTGTTTGTGGATTGGATTTAATGTGACTGCATGGGTTTTCCCTGGAATAATTATCTGGAGTTTTCCTCCCACTTATAAAACTGAAACTTCCTTCTTTGTCTTCTCATGGTGGGTTTCTTGGAGAGTATAGTTATTAAGTTTGCTTTTGTGAAAGATCTTGGCTTCAGAACCAAAATAAATATTTAAAAAAAAAAATAAAAAAAACATAAATGAGTAACTTTTCCTACTTCTCATTTTCCCTAGGGTTTATACCTCGAAGGCGCTCGTTGGGATCGTAAACTAAAGAAACTCAACGAGTCTCATCCTAAGATTCTATACGACACGATTCCAGTCACATGGCTCAAACCAGGGCGCAAGGCGGACTTTAAGAAGGTGCCCACCTACACGAGCCCTGTCTATAAGACGAGTGCCAGGCGAGGTACCCTGTCCACTACTGGACATTCCACTAACTTTGTCATGATGTTAGAGTTACTGTCAGATAAACCACAAGCCTATTGGATCAATCGGGGTGTTGCTTCACTCTGTCAACTGGACGATTAAGTAGTCATGAAATCCATGTATACAAGGATTAGCTTTTGTTAATATGAACTTCAATCTTGAGCAAGTTTGAGTGTGCACCATGGTTGACTCAAACCCAGGTTGGTCGACCCTTGGTTGACAACTTTGGTCGACCATTTGGAACCAGCCTCATGACCATGGTTTCTTCAGTGGTCCCAATAGCCTGTTCCATGCATGCTAACATTTTTAAAGTGCAGAGGGGAACCAGTGACACTATAGCTAAAAGGCGGAAGGCAATGGAGTGTCGAATAGCGTGATATAAACCGATGGTTGACTAGACTTCCACACGAGTCGTTCGAGTGAGTGATGACTAAATGTGTGCATTCGAACTTGCTCTTAGTCACCTCTAACTGTGTGGATTTCAGCATTATCTAAAAATTTGTATCATTACGGAGATTTGCTAAGCCAAGTGTAGCTTGAGCTCAAAAAAGTCAATCAGAATTAAATCTATGTTTTAACAAGGATTTTCTTTTCAGTCGAAACCTGGAAGAAATATTTGTATATTTGGCTGTCACATCAAAATACATAACATAGTTGACTTTAAAGGCATGGTATATTTTTGGTTCTTACTCTATAAGTTAATGACCATAAAACGTTACTTGGTAAAGAGCACTGGAGAGCTGTTGATGTTATAAAATATTGCTGGGAACGACCCCCTTTGAAGTTAGTTTTTGTTTTCACCCAAAAGTTCGAGTCTGAGAAAGGCCTGAAGCCTTTCTGAGGCATCTGAAAGCACAAAATTCTATGCAACGAGGGTGTTTGTTTCTGTCATCATTTTCGTGCAACTTCGATGACCAGTTGAGCCCAAATTTTCACAGGGTTGATATTTTATGCATATGTCAGTACACACCGAGTGAGGATACTGGTCTTTGACATTTACCAAAAGTATTCCCTGCCTTTCAACTTTAACCTTTGACATGTTTGCCTACCTAGAACAACTGAAAATATATTTGTTTTTTTCTAACAAAGCTTTTTTATTTTTAAGAATATGTTTTCCTTGATTGCTTTTATAAAGTTGTGGCTGAACTGAAAATGAGTGATTTTCTTTTGGGAGATTTACTTTTTTTTCAAGTTGTGTGGAACTAGTTTGCTTTGATGTCACGAATTTAGTGATAGTTTCTGATGAAGCTTGCCATTTACTTTAAAAGAAAAAACACCTTTTGGTTTGAAGTAGCATAAGTTCTAAAAAGCTTTAGCAAGTAAAACAACAAATCTGCTGTGTGTGAAATAGTAAGAAAGCATTATGTAAATAGATGTCTGTAAATAAACTGGATTTCAAATTCGATTATCCGTCCACCGTTTTTTAAAATAAATACCACATGATTCCAGCCAAAAGATTTTCTTTCAATAATAACTATCAAAATGTATTTTTCTTACTGTTGAAATATTTATATATTTTACGATTTCCGTGTTACGAGTTTGTGTTTAATGTTAATTGACTATTGGAGAAAGATTTAAGATTATCTTTAAAAAAACTAAAACCTTGATTCTTTAAGGCACCTTTCTTTGGTAAAACCACCTCTGTGAACTGGAACTTTTTAACGTATTTTATTTTTGGGTAAAGAGGGGGTTGAACAAAGAGAAACTGACAAGAGCGGGATGTGAACCAAGGACCTCCAGTAACTTGCCAACACTCTTCCAACTGAGCTATCTAGCCATATGTTGGCGGTCTCCCTACTTTGTCAATATCTTTGTTTGGGGTGCCTTAAAAAATTACATTTTCACAATATGCAAGAACACTTTCTAGAAATGTGTAGGGTTCAAGTTTATGCTGTTGACACCACCTTTTTGTTTTTCTTTTGCGCTCAAGAACACAAGATTATCTAATGACTATTTATGCAATGAAGTTTGTGTTTGGTTACATTTCTTACTTCCATTTTACTTCATTTCCTATTATTGTAAATAGAATGTTTGACAAGAGTAAACTAACCTGTATCGATACAAATGGAATGCGATTTATAGTTTCAGTTATTTATGTTGGCAGAGTGTGTTTTTAAATTTAAAGACCTCTTAGGAAGGAGTGGGCTTATCGCTATTTGATGGCGTCTTTTTTTTCACAAAGCGCCCAAATGCACCTATAAGAACTTGAATATCAATAAACTTTGTTACATTTTACCCCCATCCAATTTTTGCAACGAGTAGTGACAAAATTGTAACAAAAAATTACCAGACAAATTAGTTTTTATATAGAGCTTTTCCCCCCGAAGGGCGTCTTGAAGTGCTTCTGACATTGTTACAGGTCACTAGGCCTTTAATCATTCCTTAAACCATCTCAGCTCCCTGTGGAGTATACAGCCTGTGCTGCAAAATATGTAGCGCACTAAGCTAAATCAATCACAAGAACCATCTCTGCCCCCACAGGTACCCATTCATTTACCCCTGGGTGGAGAGAAGCAATTATAAAGTGTCTTGCTCAAAGACAAGTGTCACGACCAGGACTCGAACCCACACTCTGCTGAACAGAAACACCAGAGCTTAAGTTCAGTGCTCTTATACGTTCAGGCACAACACTCCACTGGGATTAAACTGGGCTACTATACAAACATAGACAAAAAACACAGTGCATTGAATCACTTTATAGTCATTTTAATTAATTAATTACGTGTATTTGGATACAACCACCTGCGTAACATTATTTTTCACATGTAACTACCCATGCGGGTATTACTGTTGTAATTCAAAATAATACAAAATATTCAATATAGGGTAGAAAAAAGAAGAGGAACTGGGTATTAATCAAATATGACATCAAAAGTCCTCAACAGGAAAAGAGTACAAGGAATGATAAACTTAGTACACTTTTATTATTACAAATTATAAAATACTTTTATGTTGATTTTACTAAATAGTTCCTACTCAAAATAGGGGGGGGGGGGGAACATAATCAAATTTAGAAAAAGTAAATATTCCAGATGCTCCTCCTACATTAAAAGCCTCAAGTATAAAGATTAAAGATAAATAATTCTGGAGTTCATTATTTGAGTAATTTTGCAAATAATATAAAATGCAGGCCGTTAAAGGGCATGTGAATTGATACTATAATTTATCCCAATTTTAAGGGCATGTGGAACATGGAATGATGTAGCGCCTCAGTGCCCCACATGCCACAAGGACGCAGGCCAACTGGTAATGTGGGACACAGAAGGGCGAGTGTTCCACGGGCGAGTGGGATAATGAATTTATCGTCAAGAAAACTTGGCATGCCTGGCATGAAAGAATACCAGGAGTTTGAACAAGGTAATGACCACGTTAGTTGGATGCTACATGCATGTCGATCTCTAACCCCCTTTAAAGACCATTCGGAGTATACTATTCGAAATGTCAAGACCACACCGGTACTTTGTAGAGCCAACACTCTTACGAAAGAGATTTGACACATGTGTGCCATAAGTTAACTATTTATAACTCTTATTTTATTTCCACACTGTGCAAAGCTTCAAACACCACTTTTCAACTTATTGTTGCCATGGATCGACCACAGAGAATCGAGGACTCAAGTTTGCTTGAAGATAAATAATTATAGTTTTATAATTTTTGTACTCCAAAAATTGTCATATGGTATACATGTTTTGTTAAAAATATAGATACTGCTAGATAATAGAATAGCTTGGTGGTTAATTTGGCTGCTCATTTGCCTAAATGGACCGAGAAAACCTATACTGTGGAACAAACATCACTGCAGAGCAAAACCAAAGTTGTAAATTCATTTAACCTATTTTACAAAAGTTAAACTGGAAGACTTTAAAGAAACTCCATCTGCGGAGTCTAGGAACAACACTTCAAACAATTATAATAAAAAATGAAAACAAAAATTGCAGGAATGTGAAATGGAAAAATAATTCCCAAGGAATGGTTTAAATTACTGCTAAGAAAAACGTGAAAATCTACAAATGGAATTTCAAATCAAAACTTTGTTTTATAAAAAACCTTGGCATATACATGTGTTAAATCTGAGAGTATTATTGTTTGTTAGAGTAAACACACTTTTAAATGTCCGTTTCTTTGGAAGAGCTGCTTCACATTTAAAGGCACTGGACACTTTTGGTAACTACTCAAAATAATTGCTAGCATAAAAACTTACTTGCTAAACCACAATGGACAGCTGTTGACATGGTTGAAAGTAGAAAACATTGTAAGAAACGGCTCCCTCTGAAATAACAAAGTTTTTTTGAGGAGGTAACTTCTCACTCAAATAATAAAAAACTTCAGGCCTGAAGCCTTTTATTATGCATCTGAAAGCACACACAAATTTGCAACAAGGGTGTTTTTTCTTTCATTATTTTCTTGCAACTTTGATGACCAATTGAGCCCAAATTTATACACGTTTGTTATTTTATGCAAGCATGTTTGGATACACAAAGTAAGAATACTGGTCTTTGACATTTACCAAATGTGTCCAGCGCCTTTAACCTTCAAAATACTTTTACTTCATTTATTTCCAACTTTTATACAAGGTGCGTTTCCACAACATGTAGGTTGGATATATAACACAACCCTTCAGAGACCATACCTACCTGAATACCATTAGAGCCCAATACCATTGCTCTGACAACCGTAAGAAATGAAACCACGCTTACTGAAGCAGGGAATTGCACGCCTACTTCAAGCGTATTTCACAGGTTAGCAGGAAATGTGTTGCTTGTGCGAGTGCGTACTCCACATTACTAGGGTTGGCTTACACAGCTAGCGCGGAAATTCAGCACTTTTGTTTTTTTGTTGCAATGCTCAAGTTTACACATACACGTAACAATACAACATACAAGTACAAATTACAAACCAAGGAAAAACAAAGAGGGGAAAAAACAGACGATCCGGTAACCTGGCATCTTATTTAAAAAAGAAATTCAGCACTTGCACAGAAGTGGAGAATGGAATGCAGAATTCGGCGGTAAGCAAAGCTATGAAATTGGGTCATGGTCTCCGAAGGGTTAAGTTTTGAGGTAAGGCACTCTACGTACGACCCGTTGAGCAAACCCAAATTTATTCTCTCATCATCACACTTCATTCTATCCACTGTATTATTCACACACTAAATGACTCTGTTAATAATAATTATTGTTATATAAAAATAAAATCCTTTTTTGTCATTTACAAGATGGTGCATTGCACATAGAACTAAATTGCCATCAAGCTACTCCACACTGACCTGACTTCTAACTTTCGACCAACCGAAAGACTTATCCAGCAACCAATGAATTCAACCATAACTGCGATCATAAAGCTGCTTAGAATGGAAAACTTGCTCAGCAATAATCAGGCATGGAACTGCAACTTCACTAAAGAAGAGGAAATTACAAAATTCCATTGATTTTGTATAGTGTTTTTCAATTTTGAATGGTAAAACTGAGATTAAAAAGAGGAAATCAGCTGATACGAGGAAAAGTTGCATGCCTGTATTAGGTAACCAGCATTTAATAATTATGTGCAACTCATGGACAACTGCAACATTTTGCTTAGCTCTATACACAATGTCAAACCAGGCGACTAAGAGGCAAGGCAACTAGGCAATATCCAAGAAAAAAAAATGGAATTCTAATTTCAATTTTCAAATAGTTGCCTTTAGAAAATCAATGTTGAAGAATAAACTTCCTAGCATTCTCGTTTAACACTGGTCCGCTGGCCAAATACCAGTTAAAACTCTCTCCAAGTGGTCCAATGAAAAGCATCCCTATTTTAAATGAAGTATGGACTAGTGAAAAGGCTGGTTTGGGGGTTGAATAAAGAAAATTGACTACTGACCCTATTTACCTGACGTCATCGTCAGAATAATCTTGGATGTGCCATTGTGGTGGTCAATGTCAACGTGCGTTATTCAGTGTAGTGCGCATTTTAGGCGACGCTGCGTTTACACGTAAACCTATTGACCACAAGTGGTGAGCGTGGCAGTGGCTGCGTGACGTGCGTGCAAGGGGTCAATAGAGTGGTATTTAAACCACAACCTCTCTCCTCACAAGTACAAAAGCTGGCTGACTTGTGAAAGCGAGCTAACAGGCCTCGCTGGCCAGTCACTGGAAAAGTTCTGAGCGAAACCCTGCTGTGCTGCCAAACTTCTCTTTCTGCCTAGAGAGTACTTCCCAGTTCCCGTTCCCCAAAATTACCTCGTGTGACAAAGAAGAAACTGCGCCCACGTATTTTTTTATTTCATGATCGCAGAAACGGCTGAAAACAATCGTTGCTGGATTAGTCTTATCATCACACCCAATATCATCATCTCTCTACGACTATTGTCGACCAATAAATAATGACCAAACTTCTCCACGTAACAAAAAATACATCACCGTCCCCTGAAAAATTCATCAAAATCTCCATAAGAAACGTCTTCAATAAATAGCTTGTACCTTAACCATCAACTCCCATCCAACACTCATCCAACACCATCCAAATACAAAAATATTACTAGATTTACTCCCTAGGACCGTTTCCGAATTGGCGGCTACGGCTACAGCTCTACCTTGGCAATCAAGTATTCCAGTATAGGACATTCTTAGCAACACCCTTAGCAACAGTCATAATGACTGTTGCTAAGGGTATTGCTACCGTCATAGCCGTAGCCGTAGACACCCATTTGGATATGGCTTTGAGAATTGAGAAAAGAAAACAAATCAAAGAAAATCAAAAAGATGAAGTAAAAATTACTAACACTACATAACTAGGTCTAAATAAAACGAAATCGATACACAAAGTGCAAAAGAAAATCATATTCAAAACTAAAGCCTCTGTTTGATTTTAAAGCATGTAACAGAGTTACTACAAAAACTTAATACCTATTCTAAATATTTATTGGAAGAACATTGACTTGTTGATAATACACCACTTTGCCTCAACTTGCTTATCTTCATTCCCATGGCAACATTTCACTAAAAATTACACTCATCCACAACTTTTGCATGGAAATATTAGGGTTTTTTTCTCGTTTTTTTTTCCTCTTTTTTAAAATGACGTACACTTTTTATTTTTTGTACATAGATTAATAGAAGCATCTTTAGAAATAAATTTTTAAATCAAATTTTTCAGCTTTATTTGAATACAAACTGGTTTTTTATAATAAAAAAAGTCATTGTCATAAAAACAAACATGGAAGTGCTCTGCTCTGAGAGCTCGTAGTTTTAAAAGTCTTTGAAACATTCTTGATTATCAAATCAAGTTTATGTCTAACTCAAGACCAGTGTTGAAGGTGGTAAGAAAAGTCTTGGTGTCTACATCAGCCTTAATTGGTCTCAACCCCTCCTGGTCCCCGTGTTTTGATATAAGATTGCTGGGTAAGACCAAACACTGGTCAACTACAACACAGGTCAAGACAATGATGGAATAGTCAAGATTCACTCAAAACAACTCCTGGTGATTTTTTTTTATTTATGTTGTTTACTGAAGATGGAAGACAGTTTGATGGAGGGCAACTTGGAAGTCTTTTCCAACTTCCACTTCAAACTGGAGAACGGAAGCACAAATACCTTTTTCTTGATTCTTCTGTTCTGGAAGCTCATAGCGACGTCTATTCCAACAATGCCCCAAAGAGATGCTAACTTCATTCGTTACCAAGACATCACATCTTTGGTTCTTTCCCAAACTTTGCTTTGATATCTTTACCAATGCTCTGCCTGGGTTCTTGCCAAGACTTTACCTTGGTTTTGCCAGACTTTGCACCAGACTTTGGTTTGGTTTTTTAGTAAGAATTTTCCTTTATTCCTTACCGAGACTTCACCGAGGTTCTTGCCAAGACTTTGCTTAGCTTCTTAAGACCATGCCTTGGTTCTTGCTGAGAATTTGCCTTGATTCCTAACCAAGAATCTGCTTTGGTTCTTGCTAAGACTTTGTCTTGGTTCTTAACCAAGATTTTGCCTTGGTTCTTGCTAAGACTTTGCCTTGGTTCTTAACCAAGATTTTGCCTTGGTTCTTGCTAAGACTTTGCCTTGGTTCTTAACCAAGATATTGCCTTGGTTCTTGCTAAGACTTTGTCTTGGTTCTTAACCAAGATATTGCCTTGGTTCTTGCTAAGACTTTGTCTTGGTTCTTAACCAAGATTTTGCCTTGGTTCTTGATAAGACTTTGTCTTGGTTCTTAACCAAGATATTGCCTTGGTTCTTGCTAAGACTTTGTCTTGGTTCTTAACCAAGATATTGCCTTGGTTCTTGCTAAGACTTTGTCTTGGTTCTTAACCAAGATTTTGCCTTGGTTTTTGCAGAGACTTTGTCTTGATTCTGGCTAAGACTTTGCCTTGTTTCCTTTTATAGGGAACCATTATCTGGAACAATTTTGTAGAATCAGTTGACCAGAAAGCATAAAAGAAGTTAATCACCGCATTGTTTGATTAACTTAAGATGACAGAAAACGAGAGCAACAGTCTCCAAAGATTCATTTTACACATCAGCAGGAAGTTCAGCCATCTACTGCAGTGGTACGCCACATACCAGAGGTCATACCTTCGGGCAGATGCTGGCGTTCGGATAAAACTTGCAATGTAACGATTTAAATCTGAAATGGAAAAATAAATGCAAAGTTAAAATACTGAGAGAGGATAATCTTGGGAATTTAAAATTATGTGCTTCCAAAATTCATTACTCTAACACTTCCCATTTTCCTTCGACTAAAACATCCCCCCCAAAAAAAAAAAAAAAAAAATAATAATAATAATAATAATAATAATAATAATAATAATAATAATAATAATAATAATAAAATAATAATAATAATAAAATACTAATAATATTTTATTCTATATCTACTCACTAGGATTATGCAGCCCTGCTAAATTGTACAGGCAGTAAATTAATCTATGCCCTTGCTAAATTATGAGACTCAAGATAGTAAAATAGCAACAAATTGTACATCCCCAACACCCATCCCCCCCCCCCCACATACACACACACGCCTCCCCCTAAACACAGATACAACAATTAAAAATAGCTCAAGTCGCTTCAGAAAATTCAAATTCAAAGCCTAAAAACAGTTCTAGAAAATAATTACACTCAAATAAACACAATTATCAGCAGCTACACAATACACAATTAGGATGAAACCACAATCATAAAGGAATAGAATTGTATAATCAAAAGACATATTAATTGTGAATAATTCAAAGAGATTCATTGCAAATACAATTACGACAAAATAACGCCAAATATGTTAAAAGCCACTTCACATTAAAAAGTTTACAAGTTAAAAACATGGGTAATATAAATCTTAAAATTACACAATGATAAACCAAATCAGTTGTGGCTCAGCGTTTACAAGGATTATAAAAATATATGATCAGAAAAGGAAATATATTGACAAAATATATAGTCAGGACATTAAATGTTGACTGAAAATACAGTCAGAAAAAAAAACATATTTTGAAAATACAATCAGGAAAAGAAATATTAACTGAAATACAGTTACAACTGAAATATTGACTGAAATTACAGTCAGAAAAAAATTAAACATATTTTGAAAAAACTGTAAGGAGATGAAACATTGACTGAAAAACAGTTACACATATTGACTGAAAATACAGTCAGCAAATTTAATATTTACTGAAATGAAATAACAAAATATTAGACATGATAAATTAATAAATTGTAAACAGAAACAGTGAGTCACAAAAAAAGACTGAGCAGCAATTGGAAATATAAAACTCTTCAGGCGCTGTTATAGTTAAGTGTGGAACACAAATGCTGAGGGAGACCAGTGCCATGAGCGGTATGTGAACCCCACATCCTTTTGTTTTGAAAGAAGTGCAATTAAAAGTGTCAGAACAAAAGTACTGAAGAAGAAAATCTACAGCGGGATTCAAAATCAAGTTGTTATAATTCAGCCACTAGACATTGAGTTGGGTTAAAGGCACTGGCCATGTTTGGTAAATTATTCAAAATGTATATATTAGCACTATACAAACTTACTATGTATCACTAAAATAGTAAAAGACTTCAGCTGAAGCCTTTCATTTCTACCCAAAAGCACACTAATTTGCACAACAAGGGTGGGTTTTTTCCATAATTTTCTTCAAATTATAATGACCAATAAAAAGCCCAAATTTTCACAGGTTTGTTAATTTATGCATATGTTGGGGATACACCAAGTGAGAATTTTTCTCTTTGACAATAACAACCTGTGTCCAGTGTCTTTAAGGCCAAGAACCTGGACTGGTAACTTTACCTTGTAGGATCCTGTGTAGTATTAAACACAGCGTCCTTCACGTTGACAATAGTTGCTTTCTCATCATGTAACTGATAACTCAGAGTAATCTGTGGTGACATTCAAATAAAGACAAAATCAGCTTTTGCCAAATGAAACCCTTTCAGAATCTTAAAGAATATCAAATTAGCAGCACATTAAAGGCAGTGGACACTATTGGTAATTACTAAAAATATTTATCATCATAAAACCTTTCTTGATTACGAGTAATGGGGAGAGATGGATGGTATAAAACATTGTGAGAAACAGCTCCCTCTGAAGTGACGTAGTTTATGAGAAAGAAGTAATTTTCCACGAATTTGATTTCAAGACCTCAAGTTTAGAGTTTGAGGTCTCGAAATCAAGCATCAGAAAGCACACAACTTTGTGTGACAAGGGTGTTTTTTCTTTCATTATTATCTTGCAAATTCGACGACCGATTGAGCTCAAATTTTCACAGGTTTGTTATTTTATGTGTATGTTGAGATACACCAACTGTGAAGACTAGTCTTTGACAATTACCAATAGTGTCCACTGTCCTTAAAGGTGAAGTATACACGTACATTGTCTTAATCCTATATAAATGTAAAAGTACACAATAAAACTAACATCTGAAAATTTAATTTTAAAAGGTGGTCATGTTTTTGAGAAATCACTAAATAGCAGCGATTGATAGTACAACGCATTTTGAAAAACATTTCACTTCAACGTGATGTGATTATGTAAAAAGATATCAGTTTTTATTACCCTCATTTATTCATTTGAGAAGCCTCACTGTCAGTAACGTTTCTCAGATTGTGTATTCCTATTAGGGATTATTCTTCCAGCAGGGATGTATTCAGTCAGGATTTTCGCCGATATCCGAAAAACCTGATATTTTGAATTGAAATGTTTCCATGGTGTTCACATCTATTTTTATAAACGATTAAAACAATTGAACCCTTCCAAAAACCAAAAAGGTGTACTTCGCCTTAAGGGGATTTTTTTTCTTACATCGGCCGGGAAATACTTACAGCTTTAGTAACCTGCTCATCCTTTAAGTTTCTCAAGGACTGGGAGTTAAGATGGGAGTGAAGCTGTGAGATCTTGGTAAGATGAACCCCAAGGAGATCATCTAAGAGATTTAAGACAAAATAATCAACTCTTTAATCAATCAAAAGAAATAAACAGAGTCCGTAAAGGAACAAGGTTTTCATTGTCATGGTTTTGATCCCAAAATAACATTAAGTTCTGAAATTGTTATACGAAGGAGAGAAATAATATAATAATTTGTGGGAACGAAATATAGTTTCCAGGTTATTAAATATAAATAAACAAAATATAGATTTCAAGGACATAAAATATTACTTTTAGAGAACAAATAATATTTTGAGGGAACAGCTACAATTACTATTTCGTGTTCATGAGACAGAAATAAATAAGATTTAAAGGGAAAGAAAAAACCTTGTCCCTTTATTGCCGTTCATGTAAATCCAAAACCATTACCAAAAACATTGTAACATAAATTCTCTTAAAGGCAGTGGACACTATTGGTAATTACTCAAAATAATTATTAGCATAAAACCTTACTTGGTAACTAGCTATAGGGAGAGGTTGATAGTATAAAACATTGTGAGAAGCAGCTCCCTCTGAAGTGACATAGTTTTCGAGAAAGAAGTAATTTTCCGAGAATTTGATATGTTGAGATGCACCAAGTGAGAAGACTGGTCTTTGACAATTACCAATAGTGTCCAAGGCATTTAAGGATTATTTCCAGCTACTCATTGCAATCAACAGCTACTCATTGTACATTGACCACAACAACTGAATTGTCTTTTTCTTTTATACAAAATTATGAGTGAATTACACGAATGTTGACACAAGAAACATCCTTTTCAACTCCAATAAGTAACCCAAGCCCAAGATTGCGAGAGTAGTAGCCTCAACAATACAAAGTGACACCACAATACCAAGCTTCAACTCCTACTTTTATAAACAAAAATTGTTGTAAAATGACCATTTTAATAATATTTCTTTGCTGTTTGGGATTTCAGTGGCTAAACTGATCTATCTAACCATCTTTTAATAACCATGGTAACATACCTATAACAAATCCAAGCGCCACATCATCAGGTAGACCAATCCGGTTGCAGATTCGTGGAAATTCTTCAGTACTGCAGAATTCAGAAAATAAAATAACATAAAAACATAAGTATCAAAGCAGGGCATTGTACCCTGAATTGCAACAATAATTTTGTAATACCTTGGGTGAAGTTTTCTGAAATTTTGCCTGTAATGTTTGGATCTTGATAAAGTTTGTAGGTACTGTGTTCTTATTTGCTAGTAAAAATGGCAAAGCTTGCATGCTACAAATCCTAAGCTTGTTGTGACAAGAAAGTATAATGCTAAATGTTTATCAACCAAAAGCACATTATATGGTAAAAAATGCCCCCCCCCCCTAAGTTAAAGGTAGTGGACACTATTGGTAATTACTCAAAATAATTATCAGCATAAAACCTCACTTGGTAACGAGTAATGGGGAGAGGTTGATAGAATAAAACATTGTGAGAAACGGCTCCCTCTGAAGTGACAAATTTGTCTAGAAAGAAGTACTCAAGTTTAGAATTTGAGGTCTTGAAGTTAAGCATCTGAAAGCACACAACTTCGTGTGACAAGGGTGTTTTTTTCTTTCATAGTTATCTCGCAACTCCCGACGACCAATCAAGCTCAAATTTTCACAGGTTTGTTATTTTATGCATTATTATGTTGAGGTACACCAAGTGAGAAGACTGGTCTCTGACAATTACCAATAGTGTCCAGTGTATTTAATGGCCTGACGTTTTGACAAAGATTTGGGGTGGGTTTGTGGGATGAGTAAAAAATCAACATTGGTTTTTTTGAATGGCCAATTAACAAACAAATTCATAAAAAAGTAAACATTGTTTTTTTCTGAATGGGTTATTAATTAAATTTATTTTATTTACTTATTAATTAATGTTAGCGCTGTGATTTAGTTAACTAAGTAGAGCATCAGTAAATGTCAATTATTAAGAGTGTGCAATTTATCTGTAGTATACACTATGGAAATGGGCCGTTAGTGGATTTGAACCCATACCATCCAGCTTGCTTTATTGACCAGCTGACCCGTTTGTAAACAAAGAGCCGTGGGTTTTAACCCTGCCTGGGTCACCTTAAAGGTACTGGACACTATTGGTAATTACTCAAAATAATTATTTGCATAACAACTCACTTGGTAACGAGCAATGGAGAGCTCTCTCTCTGAAGTAACATAGTTTAAAAAAAAAAAAGAGGTAATTTCTCACTCAAGACTTCATTCAGCTGAATGAAAATTTATTTGTTAATCCAAAGGTTTTTAACACCCACACAAGCAAACAAAAATGGTGGTAAAATACAATAAAAACCAATTAAAACCAGTGCTGGAAACACTAAATTGCAACCATCAAAAACTAAAATGCCAGCAAATCTCACATTTGCGTTGGTCCAGCCCATTGCAAAGAGTACAATATTATACAATTCATACACACGAACAGTTGCACAAACGCGGTCGTGATTATTGTAAATTTCCGTTTGAACGATATTCCTGAAAGCGGCATGGCAAAGTCGTCAAATCTATTCTCCGCGGCACAATGCACATTGTGTAGGGGTGAACAATGGTACAATGGGCTGGAGGTAGTCCAGCTAATACGGGGAGTGTGCGCTTTGATTCACTATGTCCACGCAGGAGGGACTTTCCCACACTCGGGAGAGAGAGTGTACAGACATGGAAAGTATTGGAATATGGGTTGTGGTGATGTCTTGGACTGGGGATGAAGCACCCCTTGGATATAGAAGGCTGTTGTTGTTGTTTGTTTTTTTTTGTTTTTTTTGTTTTTTGGGGGGGAGAGATCCACAGAGGGCTAGTATAGTAGCTCAGCAAGTTAACTGTACAAGGTTATTATTTACAAGACCCCCCCCCCCCCCCCCCGCCTACAGCACCCCAAACAGATTTAGTTAGGATGCATGTCTTTCTTGCTTGAAATACACTGTCCCCTCTTCCAAGTTCCACAAAATATGAGAGGGCAAATGAAAAATAGAGATGAGAAAAGAAAAAATCACTGGCTTAGAAATGTTGCCAATTTCTCAAGCAAACATTTCAAAACAGGAAACTAAGGCTGACAAAATCAGTTAAAATGAAAAGATGAAAGAAGGAAATGAATGACATTAAACAAATACGAGTACTGGCAATAATGTTATCCAACACGAGAGTCATGTGGCATTATGACTAACAATAAAAGAAGGAAATGCGAACAGGAAAACCGCCATGCACTGCTGGCTCTTTCTATACAGATTTATAGTTTACACATAACTGCCAATTTTTGCAGCTTGCAACCAGGGAGATTTTGTAGGGAAATATCTAAATTTACATTCAACACTAATTGGGAAAAAGAGTCCATAATCAAGGAGATTTCTAATTTGTTCATCAGAGCGAATCCGACCAAGCTTAATGCTGATTTAGAACATGATTTATTCATAATCATAGACTTTAGACCAAAGTTTGTAAGAGAGAGATTGGCTGTCGCAACCTTGCTATTTATATCCTCTTGTGGCCTATAGTTCCCTTGACGGGAAGATCATCTAAAAAAATAAATCATAAAAGATTGGGGGGGGGTTTCAGGGAACTTTCCGCAGAATTAGAAAAAGTTGGCAGCTCCGTCTATATTTCTTCAGGAATTTTGCGCACATTATTTGTTTATCAGAAAAAAGTGTAAATGCTGCATGTAAATATTTTAATTTCAAGAAAATTTTCAGCTCACAGTATGTGCTTGTAAGCGATGTAATTTTTAATCTTTTTTGTTACTCTCTCTGTTTTTTTATATATTTTTTATGCGCCTTGGAATAAGTTTAGTTTGAATTATTATTATTGTTATTATCATTATTATTATTATTGTTATTTATCATCGATTGAATTTTTCATCCGTAAACTAAAACATGAGTCACGTTTCGACAAAAGGATTAATCCAATTGTCTATACACCCACTGATGGAGCAAAGCTGCAAATTCAGTACCATAAACAATGGTCCTTTTGACAACCCTTCATAAATGTACACCATGTGACAACTAGCCATCGGCTGGCAAAAACACACAAGGATTTGTTATAGATCTGCCCATAAGGACCCAGCAGGTTAGTTCACTAGTCACTGCATTCTTCCATGATCCACTGCAGTAAAAACACGGAGGACCAGTCAAAGTTCAGGTTCAGTGTTGAAAAGCATCCCTGTATGCAAAGTATGGACTCATGAAAAATCAGGTAGACTTGTAAATTGACAAGCTTAACATGGTCCTGCTAGTTACTCACTGATAAACTCGCTATATAATCAGTATAGGATTTGAGGCATTGCATTGTGAAAGTATCAATAATTATATATGTGGTTTGTGGAAACACCATGTGTACACCTATTTGCCAGGTAGAGTTTGTTCTTTAGAAAACTGTATTGCTATATTTTTCTACCACAGAGTAGATATTTCTAGGAGACCCACGGCCTTACCATTGCATGGTGGCAGTCTACATACATGCATGTACATCACTTGAAGAATTGGTGGTACTCTATAAATGTAATGGAGTGAAAAAGCACTCTTTGAAGGGCCATATGAGGGACAACTCCTTTTGGAGTGGTCTTCCACTCTTTGAGATTGAATTGCATCTTTTTGAGTGATTTTCCACTCTGTCCTGGAGTGAAACCCCTCTAAAAGAGTGAAATAACCACCACTCTTTTTTAAGAGCTATATGAGGGACATCTCGAAATGTAATGAGTGGTGTTTTTTACTCTTACATATAGAGAGTAGATTTGTTTAGTTGGAGTAAAGTGGAGCCTTGCTATTTTTGTATAAAGGGCAGCATTCTCCCTGCCTTACACAATCCCCAGGTACACACTGTGAGCAAGGTACACAAGATATGGAGGGCTAATAATACTGAGTGACTGCTCTGTGTGGTGGCACATAACACCCACTGCATAGGTCAGAAGTCACTAATATGGTCACAACCCAGCTATGTTTAGACATGGAGGGAGATTGTAGCCCAAGTTGTGAACTTACAAACCCACCAGCAAACAACAACATATCTGCCCCCCCCCCCCCACCACTAAAAAATCATTAAAACCAAAACAGGAAGTAAGAAAACATCAAACCACTTACTCTAAAAGGAGCATGAATTCTTCCCTTAAAGGCAGTAGACACTATTGGTAATTACTCAAAATAATTATCGTCATAAAACCTTTCTTGATTACGAGTAATGGGGAGAGGTTGATAGATAAAACATTGTGAGAAACAGCTCCCTCTGAAGTGATGTAGTTTTCGAGAAAGAAGTCATTTTCCACAAATTTGATTTTGAGACCTCAAGTTTAGAGTTTGAGGTCTCGAAATCAAGCATCAGAAAGCACACAACTTCGTGTGACAAGGGTGTTTTTACTTTCATTATTATCTCGCAACTGCGACGACCGATTGAGCTCAAATTTTCACAGGTTTGTTATTTCATGCATATGTTGAGATACACCAACTGTGAAGACTGGTCTTTGACAATTACCAATAGTGTCCACTGCCTTTAAAGCCATTGGACCCTTTCGGTAAACAGTATTGTCCAGGGCCCACACTTCGTGTATCACAACTTCTATATCAAATAACAAACATGTGAAAATTTAGGCTCAATCGGTCATCGGAGTCGGGAGAAATTAACGGGAAAACCCACCCTTGTATCCGCGCGTTTCGCCGTGTCATGACATGTGTTTATAATAAATCCGTAAATCTCGCTAACGAGAATTTATATTGTTTTACTGTTTTCTCAAAAAGTAAAGCATTTCATGGAATAATATTTCAAGAGAAGTCTTTCACCATTGCCTTCTGTAAACCCTGTAAGTTATTTGTAAATCTGTGAACTTTTATTTTTTTTTCTGAACCGAAAGGGTCCAATGGCTTAAACGAGAATTATGGATTTATTTTAAACACATGCCATGACACGGCGAAACGCGCGGAAACAAGGGTGGGTTTTTCCGTTGTTTTCTCCCGACTCCGATGACCGATTGAGCCTAAATTTTCACAGGTTTGTTATTTGATATAGAAGTTGTGGTACACAAAGTGTGGGCCTTGGACAACACTGTTTACCGAAAGGGTCCAATGGCTTTAAGAAAGGGTCAGTTCTTTACGGAAAAAAAACATATATTTCTATAAATTTTACATGGGTAAGTATACACATGTAAAGGTAAACTAACAATAAGTCACAACCATGCATGTGGGTACATGGCATTAAAGCAAAAGGATCTGAGAAAAATTTCAAATATTTGTCAAAAAGTATTCAATTTGGTAAAGTTTCAGTTTGAAGATTATGAATTTTGAGTTGTAAATTTGAGTTTCCAGTCAAAGAATTTGAGTTCAGAACCAGATATTTTAGCTACATGTTGAAGTTTTCAAGTTTCCAGTTGAAGATTTTGAGGTTTTTTTTTAAGTTGAATTAGGTGGACTTGAGGTGGACTGAATACAGGACTGAACAGCGAGTTTAGTGTCTGATAGCCATATTCTGCTAAGCATTGTTTTGTTGTCCTTGGCATCTTTTTATGCTTAAAGGCAGTGGACTCTAATGGTAATAATCAAAGACCAGTCTTCTCACTTGGTGTATCTCAACATATGCGTAAAATAACAAACCTGTGCAAATTTGAGCTCAATTGGTCGTCAAAGATGCGAGATAATAATGAAAGAAAAAACACTGTTGTCTCATGAAGTTGTGTGCTTTCAGATGCTTGATTTTGAGACCTCAAATTCTAAATCTGAGGTCTTGAAATCAAATTCGTGGAAAATTACCTCATTCTCGAAAACTACGTCACTTCAGAGGGAGCCGTTTCTCACAATGTTTTATACTATCAACAGCTCCCCATTCTTCGTTACCAAGTAAGGTTTAATGCTTAAAATTATTTTGAGTTATTACCACTAGTGTCCACTGCCTTTAAGCAGCTCTATGAAACAGGGCCCTTTACCTGGACTTTAAACTAAGTGAATTACAGGGACTGCACAGAGAGTACAACAATGTCTGATTGTCTGATGTGCTTGGTTTCTACAGCCCTGTTAAGATAACCTTGTAGTCTTTTCAACAGGGGATTTTCACTCCCAGGAAAGTCTACACTACTTAGATCAGGTCTTTTATTTTGCAGAATAGTGTTAACTTTACTATCCCAACCCAAAATAATGCAACGTCCTTTCTCACTCTGGTGGCAATCATTTGTGGTGGGGCAGACAGTCCATGGATGGACGGATCTCAACAAATCAATCCATTTAAATAAAGGTTAACTCTATTATCCCCTGAGGTAAGACCAGGGTCATTGCTTTATGGGGAAAACCTATATCATGTTCCATGGCAGAGATACTGGGTGTAGGTGACAATAATTTACTATAGGCAGCGGCTTCATGGTTAAGTACTAAGCCCACTGAGTGACCACCAACCCCCCCCCCCCCAAAAAAAAAAAAAAAAAAAAAAACAACATATAATTAATAACAGATTGCCATTTTCAATCAACTTCATATTAGATAAATATAGCACTCCTGGGTAAAACAGTATAGGGCTACAAATGTAAATCTTTATTTTTGGTTTGCGGTAACACAATGTGTCATTCTGTGTGTCTACTTGCCAGGTAGATTTTGTTCTTAGGAGAACTGTCTTGCTATACAAGTGATATTCTACTACGCGCGGAGAAGACTTTCGGATTTCGTGAGATTTCTCAGTTCTGAAAAGAACTGTCCTGCTTTTTAAGTACTACCTGTGGGTGGAAGGTAGAACAATCAGCTGGGGCTACTACTTTAGCTTAAAGGAACACATTGCCTTGGATCGGTCGAGTTGGTCTTTGAAAAGCGTTTGTAACCATTTGTTATAAAATGAGTATGGTTAGAAAGCTGTTTTTAAAAGTAGAATACAATGATCCATTACATTTGCCTCGAAATTGCGTGGCTTTCCTTTTACTTTGCGAACTAACACGGTCGGCCATTCATTGGAGCCAAAAATTTGACTCCCATAAATGCCCGACCGTGTTTGTCGACGAGGTAAAAGGAAAACCATGCAATTTCGAGTGATACTTGTGTGGATCATTATATTCTACTTTTAAAATATCTTTCAAATCATTTGCATTCTATAACAAAGGGTTACATATGCTTTCAAAGACCAACTCGACCGATCCAAGGCAAGGTGTTCCTTTAAACTACCTTCACTACCCCAGAGTGTGCAAATAGTCGTGCTTCAATGGTTAGGACACTCTGCTCTAGCAATGCAAAAATCAGAGGTTCTAATCCCAAATAATAATGCCTGTGTTTTTTTTCTACAGAGCTTTGGAAAATCTGAAAAATCAAGCTTATTAGCTGACAAATTTAATGCCTGGAGGCAAGACTACCAATCTGGCCCAAGTTAATTCTGAGGTATATCTCATAACAGGGTGGGTCTAGGAATGTATTGAGTTACTAATGACACAAAGCATATCACCTCCCTGCACATTTGATACAACATTTAAAAAAATAACGGATCATATAAATCATCAAATTTCACACTGATGCCTGATAAATGTAATCTACAAATGTGCCCACAGTATCGGGATTGTATTTCGAGAAGATATTCAATACAACATATCATGGTTAGCGTCTCAAAACTGGGTCGCAAAAGAACCTTGGATGATCGGAAACACCTTTGATCAATCTGTTAGCAACAAAGATGTTTCAATGTTTTCACTGTATAATGCGAGCATTTGAACTACTCTTTTTTGTCTAATAAAGATTAATTGAACTTAATTGAAATGAAATCTATTTTTGTTTGATCATCACCAACATGCAGGGTTTTCCACATGTACAAGCTAGCGTATCACACCGAAATGCAAACATTTCGGACAATACACACAAATTTTTGCATTTTTTTTTAAATTTTTAATACTAATTTCACAAAAATCATCAAGATAAAATCAATATTACTCCAAATTGCACATTAGTTCAGTTAAAAACCAAGATAAACACCAAGTAGAAATCATCCCAAAGAGCTTGTTTCAAGTTAGCGTCTTTTGGCCACATTATCAAACTTTTGGGGTCCAGAATGCCCACCAGTTTTGACAAATCCTTGGGAGAACCCTGACGTGATATTTGTCCATAAGTTGTATTGTTAGTTCAATGCGTTTACTCAAAATATACAACACGAAAACAAACTCCTGTTCAAATTAGCCTGATTTTGATGACATCTGCAACAGGGTATTCAATAGGCCCACGATCGGGGGCGGGTGGGTTTCAGTGGAGTGCCCGGAAATCTTCATTGTGTTGTTGGCCTAAAAGTTTGCAGACCATTGCACTAGAACACAGGCTCTGAAGTACGGAACTGGACCACTTTTCAAAGTAGTCAATTGTTACTGAAATTAGGGCGAGTAACCTCACAAAGAAATACTACCACTTTTGATCCACCATGTAATTATGTGACATCACATGTTTACAAAAAAGCCACAGAGCCTGGACTTCCTGCATGTACACAGCTCAGCGGAAGAAAACACAAAAGCTATGCAAACATTTCATGGAGGTTACACTTTGATCAACTTCCGCTGGGAAGAAAAGACACATCTCAAAACTCTTCCATCTGTTACTTTAAAGGAGCATTACAGATTTTTTTTTTTTTGCTAACAAAACAGTTGCTAGATGTTTAAGCACTTTATAACTTGTAGAAGTTTGAGATCGAACAGCCATCTGGGTCACGAGCAAATTGTGAAAAACCGATTACACATTTTGCATGACACCGATTAAGATCAAAATAAATAATACGCTCACTGAGCGATCAACTCCAATCGGAAACTAATTTTATTTAATTATTTTGCAAGTTCTCTTTTTTTCTTCACATTTTCAGCAGCAAAATTTGCAAAAACCAATTCTGTAAAAGTACAGTTCAAAATTGGGCCATGCAATGCTTTATCTGATTAGTTAAACACTATGGTTGTGGAAAAAACACAAGACTGTACAAATGTCCAGTTGTGAGTTTACTGTTTATACCCTCAAATAACTGGGCCCTAATAATCTGTCCTTGGGTGATTTCAAGCCCCGCTTCCATGTAGTATAAGAAATACATACAGAGATTTAATTAAAGATGTTTGAGTGACACATTTGATTAATTTCATTTATCCGCTGGTACAAACACCCATTCATCAAAACATAAGCAGGTACCTGTTAATATCATAAATGCATGCATTCATGCTAATTCATACCATTCTCATAATCCTAAAATAACCATGATTGTCTCTAGCTGCAATTTGGTAGTCTAAATAAATGTAAGATAAGAATATTGTAGGAACAATTTTCTCAACAATGAAAAGTTCTGGGGGAAACAACATGATTATTTACGGACAGGGTTAGGGTTTGGGTTAGGGTTAGAAGAAAACAAATACACTAAGGGTGTGGGAACACAGGGGTGTTGAAACATAGGGGTGTTGAAAGTTGGAAGAGGTCGTTCAGACACAGTACTTTATGTAAGGTTTAAACAGGTTTTTTTGACTACCAGTCTTGTCCCCTACCCTCAACAGACTGAGGGCAAGACCGACAACCCCAGTGATTCAAACCAGGGCTCAATTTCATAAAGTGGCTGAAGCACAAAAAGTAGCTAAGCACAACAAAATTATGCTTCCCAGAATAAGGTTACCAACCAAACTATCATGTCACATATACAATTTGAGACTGGTATCCTGCGCATTTCTGCTTAGCAGACACTTATTGAGCAACTACTAAAGCAGCCCTAAGAAATTGGGCCCAGGTCAGATCCCTTAGGTAAAACTTTGTCTTTTCTGTTGTAAAGGAATCCTTGTTCGACCAATCAAAACCCTGTTACTAAGGAAGTGGAGGCCATCCATTTGACCTGGTTAAACTTAATGAATAGAGTGACTGGAGATTGACCAATCAGAGGTTACTGAATAAATACAATGGACTGGAATCAGTCAAGTTGGAAGATTATCTGATAACAAAACAATAATGTAACCAACTGTGACCTGTTATAAAAGCACTCCCAAAATTAACAAAAACACCCCTGAACTGCTGGCCTTGTCATTTCAATTGGTCTGTCCCTTCTGGGCCATTGAAGGACAGTTCCATACCAAACCCTTCAAAATCCAACTCCATATTTTGTTTGATTCCCATCGACTGGGGACTGACTATGCTTTACATGGGATCAGGCATACCACCGTAATCAGAGTCCAACATTTTGGGTATTGAACTAACACATGGTGTTGAATTTTGTTCAAATTGGATCCAAGTAATCGGCCTTTAAAGACAGTGGTAATTGTCAAAGACCTGTCTTCTCACTCGCTGTATCTCAACATTTTTTTTAATGCACAACATAACAAACCTGTGAAAATTTGAGCTTGATTGGTCATCAAAATAGCGAGATAATAATGATAGAAAAAAACACCCTTGTCAACATAAAGTTGTGTGCTTTCAGATGCTTGATTTCAAGACCTCAAATTCTAAACTTGAGGTACATTGAAATCAATACAGGGAAAAGTACTTCTTTCTCAAAATCTACGTCACTTCAGAGGGAGCCGCTTCTCACAATGTTTTATACTATCAACCTGTCCCCGTTACTCGTTACCAAGTTAGGTTTTATGCTGATAATTATTTTGAGTAAATACCAACAGTGTCCACTGCCTTTAAGAGTTACATGTAGATATTAAAAAAAAAAAATTTGTTACTACATTTGCTGATATTGTACAAAATTATTTGTACAAAATCAATTGTAATGCAAAATCGATTACAAATTTCCCTCTGCTGCACTAGTCAGCAAATCTCATCTGTAAATCACAATTTCTCTCAGATATTCACAATTATTAACCCAACACCTCCCATCTATTGGCATCCCAATGAATGAACAGATACAGATTGATCATCAAACAATCACAGAATCACAACAAAACTATTGATCAGCGTCCGACAAAACTTCTAGAAGTGTGAAAAGCTGGAGCAGCTGTCCACACAGGGCTACGTGTGCTAGAACTACAAGGCCTGGTATAGACGACGCCCACACAATCAACCAAAGATTCAAAAGGATCGTTATGAATAAACAAAAAGCACTAATTGTCAGATTGTTTACTCATTGTATGAGGGATGTCAACAACTGATCCAAACCACCTGTGAGAAAACAGGGATTTTGCTCTCTGTTGTTTCAAATTCTGAAATGTTGGTAAAACTGCATTGATGTTAACAAATGGTAAAAATAAATCAATAAACATAGATGCTTAAAGGGACACCTTGCCTTGCCATGGATTGGGCGCTTTCGACTATTAAAGCATTCATTATGCAATGAATATGATTGGAAAGACAAGTAGAATATCATGATTCACTCAAATATCCAATCTCTAAACTTGGCGATTTTCCTTTTACTTTATAAAAGAACTAACACTGCCCAAACCAAACTTTTGACTGCTCAAAGTTATGGACCGTGTCACAATTTTGATTTCATTTGTTAAGATACTCGAAGCATAATACAACAAATCAACACTTATCAATTCGCATTTGAAAAAGACTCTGCTATTTTCGAAGAGGACGGCATGAATATTTGTGTTGCATTTTAAGTGCAGGTAATATAATTTTTTTATAAGCAGTTTGCAATATTCATTCTTGGGTGTGTTTATTAAGGACACAAGGGAGATTTAAGCACGTTTCACACAAACAAGTACAAAATAAAGGTAAAAAATTCATGAGTTTTGGGGTCAGCTACAAAAGAAATAACAACTTTTACAAATTGAATTTGAAATACCAAAACAAACTATAAGATACTTCTCATCAAAGAACAACCACAAACTTTGGTCCTATTTAAAATCACCGATATTTATTTAAAGTTTTGGGGTCATAAAATACTAAGAAATAATCTTAGCAGAAGCCACAGACCCCGAGGAACCTTGAGTTGAGGTCAACCTTGGCCAGTCCCTCTCACCGATTCTAAAGTTTCCACAGAAACCCCAAAGTTAGTACAAAGTTTCCCACGTTAGCTTAACACACTCCACAAAGCAAACTGAAACGGCATGGGGCAAGGGAAATAAAGAAAAGGGCAGTTCACAGGCAAAAGGGAAGTGATTATCAGTCAAGCCTGGAGTGGGTTATTCTCACATTCTCACAGGATATTTACGCTTTTATAATACATGTTTTCTCTTCCATTCTTAAGCCGATAATGAGGTTTATTTTTCGCCTTAAGAAGAGCAGAGTTCATCAATATCAAACTATGTGTCTCATACAGGCTCAAGTTAATACTGTTTCTAAGCAGTTTCAACTATGGGCTCGTTCATTTGTGTCAGGGCGACAACCCCCTAGCTCCACCCCCAAAAGTAGCAGGTAACTAGTTACAAATGAAATACATTACAAATCTGTGCTTAGCAATTCCTTTTGCTTACCAGCTTCATGAATTTGGGGCTCAGGTATGGAGTTCAAAAGTGCAAGGGAAAAAGAATATCTCAAAGTACAAGCCTTTGGAACCCTTGTTATAACTTTCCGCTTGGATTTTTGTTTGTTTTTTGTTTGTTTATTACCAACATTCAAACATTGCAGCCAAAGGCTGAATTGAGTTTAAAATACAGAGACTTATAAAAGTAGGTATATTAAAAATTATGAAACAAACAATTAAGAAATACAATCTTAAAGGATTACCGAATGGCATTGATTTTGCTTACCTGGCATATGGGCTCATCTTAAGGGCCAGAGATCGACTGATGCACACTCCAGCTCCTCCAGTTCCAAACCAAAACTTTGTCGCTCTCCATTTACTTTTAACCGGACCCTTCATTACCATCCGCTGAAAAAAAAAAAAAACACTCATTGAATAAAACAAAAATGTGAAATGTGCTCTTACAGTCCGCCCAGGCTCGGGCAAGATACGATCTAACAACTTGGCTTCACGTTCTATTTTCCTTTACAAACCACAAAGGGACCAGAAGCAATTTAGAGTCGTACAAAAGTGTATAGTCAAACAGCTCTATAACATAAAAAATCAAAACATTTTACAATCCACAAAATATTGTGTAGCAAAAGCTAGCAGTATTTCCTGTTTTTCAACAATTCTCCACAAATATTGAAAACATACTGGATAGTTTTTTTTAATAGAAAACCCCAGAATGTTACTTTGGTTTCCACCCTTGGTGCTTTCCGGGTCCTGCAGTGGGAAAAAATCCACAGACTACGTGGATGGGATTTGAACCTACACCCCCGCATTCCAGATGTCTCAACCGCTAGAACACTAACAAATAACTGATTGTTGGGTGCTTTATAAGATTTGTAATTTGTAAAGGACCTAATGCAAAAGCCTCTAAGCGCATTTAGGGTAAAACAAAAAGCTTATTTACCAAATCACATAATAAAAGGAAAATATAACTTTGGTTTTTGGAGCCTTTAGATCATTTTAATACTATATAAATGTTGATGTAAACAATAAAAATAAAACCTGTGAAAATTTCGTTTCAAAAAGTGAGGTTTTTTAGATATCCCCGAAAACCACACAACGGAAGAATAATCCTTAATTGGAATATACAATCTGATAATGGTATCAAACAAAACGATTCTCAATTATAATTTTGGGGATAGAAACTTAAAGTGAAATGATTCTCAAAATGCATTATACTATTGAAGGCTGCTGTACTTCAAACCTAGTCAATTTGTATTGCCATTACAAAGGTATAATACCTTCCCTTTAAAGACACTGGACACTGTTGGTAATTGTCAAAGACCAGTCTTCTCACTTGGTGTATCTCAACATGCATAAAATAACAGACCTGTAAAAATTTAGGCTCAATTGGTCATCGAAGATGCGAGATAACAATGAAAGAAAAAACACACAAAGTTGTGTGCTTTCAGATGCTTGATTTCGGGACCTCAAATTCTAATTCTACCATCTCGAAATTTATAAATAATTACTTCTTTCTCGATAACTACATCACTTCAGAGGAAGCCATTTCCCACAATGTTTTATACTACCAACCTCTCCCCATTACTCTTTACCAAGTAAGGTTTTCTGCAAATAATTATTTTGAGGTATTATCGATAGTTTCCACTGCCTTTAAATCAAATAAATATTTTAAAAGTTCCTTGAGGACCATCTTACGAGATCAAATCTCACCTTGCTACCATCTCCTTTGTCGTTGGCAACTATCTCCGTTGCTGTGCTCGGTCGTCCAATATAAACATCTTTATCGTGACGATATGATCGTAATAAGGAGACTAAATTCTCAACATTTAGGTAGTTATCGTCATCCAATGTACACCACCATCTTCAAGAAAAACAAATCACCAGAAGAAACATTACAAATAAGGTTGTCGACCTGATGCTTCGAGGCATTGTCTTCTCCAAGAGAAAATGTTAAAATTTCATTTGGAACATTTAAGGGGCCACTAAGGTAAGACCAAGCCAATTTCTCCATTATAACAACAATAATATAGTTTTATATTACAAACATCCACCAATAAGGTGCTCCAGGCGCTTAAACAAAGATAGACACTTTTCAAGAGGTTTTGAAGTTTTTATAAATTATATGGCAAATTCATGTAGAACCTTAAAAGGGTTTACAAGGTGCTACTGCATACTCAGCAGCCACTACCAGAAACATTGAGGTGATCCCCTTCTCTTAATGATAATACTGGGTTCTTTAACATGCATTATACAACACACAGGACCAATGGCTTTATAAATCCCATCCGAAGGACGAAGCAATAATGGTCAAGTGTCTTGCTAAAGAACACTAAAGAAGTGCTACAAGCAGGACTGGAACTCACTCTTCTGACCTTGAGTTCGTCGTTAATGGTCAACTCAAAAAAACACTTAATTCGGTCAAATCAAAAAAGCTCAAAATTTGTAAGAAAAACATTTAAATGATAATGATTACCTCTTTTTTGATTTCAAATACATTGAAAACATGGCGCCCATTTTGCAGCATAAACCTTGTCTGAAGAAGAAAAGGGAAACACAATCAAAACAACTGGAAATAAACAGTATTTTTTATGAACAGGACCCAATTTTATGGAGCATCTTAAGCAGAAAATATTGCCAATAATATTTCTGCTGAGCAAAAATCAGCAGAATACAAGTCACAGACGGTACATGTGATATGATATTTTGGCTTGTACAGGTAACCTATTCTGTTAAGCAAGATTTTGTGCTTAGCTACTTTTGTGCCTAAGCACAGTTCTATGAAATTTGGCCCAGAGTTTGAAATTAAGTTCCAAAACCTTACTACAGAGGAAATCAATCCAAAATCATTCTTAGAATTCGGTAACATCAATCCCTACTGTGTCCTAAATCTTTCTTGCCAGGGGCCTCTATCTAGAAAAGAGGAAACTACTTTGTAAGTCATTGTGAATTGAGGACATAAACTTTTTCAACTGATCCACAGTTAAACCAAAAAATTGGGGAGACCGCCAACATTAAAGCCAGATCTATATACATGTACAACTCAAATGGTAAAGCACCAGCTCGTAAATCCGGAGGTCACAGGTTCAAGTCCTGCTTGAGTCAATTTGTTTTTGTTCAACCCAAAATTAATTTTAATTTTACCCGGTCAGTTTCCTTGATATAATAAATTTCTTAATAGCTTTTTTTACCAAAACAGGTAAATCACGTCTTTCTTGATTCATAAACATAAATGTCAAATCAGCAGTTAAAAGTATCCAAGTCCAAATCCTTTTTTTCCTGAACCTCACGACTTTCCAAGATTTTATTGAGCCCCTCGATCATCATTCATTTGCCAGATTTGTTTTCCCTCAAAAATCTCGACCCAGACGCACAAGCAAGTCAACATACCAAACTCAAAATAGCTGAATAAACCAAACCCTAGGAGCCCTTTGTCCGCCGTCACGGATCATAAAAAGTTGTTGTTGTCATATTTCAGTTATTAAGGTGCGGAATTTGGCGATTGTGTTCAACAAAGAAGAGCTATATCTGCAATCTTGAACTATGATTCTACACACAATGCTGAATTGAAGCAGTGAGATTAAACATAAACCATTTTTGTACTCGCATGCAAGATGAAGAAAACAAACAAATTATCTTGACTAGTCAGTTTGGTTTCAAATAAAAACTGAAATTCTCTGCAAATCTAAATGTCTTACCTTGTATGCCGGTTGGCACAATGAGTGTTGATAAAGTGTCCATCTTTACATGAAAAGGACACGAGAAAAAAGGTTAGGAATTTAAAAGTAATTATTGTTTTTTTTTTTTGTTTTTTTTTTGGTTCAACGTAATGCTGATTTATAGACACAAATGCAAAGAAAGATACAATAAAATTCACTGACAAAATTCATCATTAGTTCTGAGCACCCTACACAACCTATTAAGTTATGGTTTCAAATGGTGGGTCAAATTACTGAAAAAAAACGTTATCAATAGTAGAAAGGTTGCTCTAAGAAATGTGGTTCCTATTAAAATTTGGTCTTTTATACTCACTTGTTTCCTTATAAAATTTGCTATCGTCTGCGTCTGTGAAAATGTAAGTCTGAAAAAGAGAAAGAAAACAAGACACCTTCCAGTAACTTCCAAAAACTTTTGACAAAACATGTGGGTATTATCATGAACGTATACATCATGCAAGTAATTTTTCAGAAGGGAGAACTTTTCCTAAAATGTTGCTAACAAAATAATGCAGTTACCAATGTACACGTGCCTTCAAATAAAATGACTAGGTTACTTTATTTTTCTCCTATAGTTTCAGAAGTCTTCATCACATGTAAACGATTCAAGTTTACTTTAGAGACCATGCACTGAATTTCAAGAAGGCCACAATTTTTGTTGCCCTGGTCTTGTCCTTGGTGCCTCTATAATTTGTTACAGCTAAAGCCATGTTCCCAGTGGAATTTTCTTCCGCTGCCATGCGGAAAGTTACCAGGACTGGCTTTGGTGTAATTCTTCCATGCACTCCCAACTAAACTTGTATTCCGCAACGCTTGCATAAAATATGTGTTTTACAGCGCGGTCGCGGTAGGTTTACAGCATGAACAATAGAATAAAATAATGTTTTACTGTCACTTGTTAAAAAATATTTGTACAGTGAAATGCGTTTTGGTTTTCCGTGTCTAAAAATATGTTATATAAAAATTACACTAAAAATTTTACCATTTATACAAAAATACACCGAAATATAATATAAACATCTCTGAAAAGTAGAGGCGGAATAAGAAAGATAAAAACAGTACGAAAGCAGCCCCTATTGGACTTTTTAGTGGCCCTGTAAAATTACCGTGGCTGCGCAGAAGTCTCCTGCGACCTCTTTCTGCCTGTTAGTTTAAATTGCGGTACTTCAACAACAACAACAAAAAACAGTGTAAACAAAACTTTAAAGAGGTTTTTGGTAACGCCATGTTCATTGGCAAGTGCCTGTGCAAGAATACTCTTCCAGACTGTCAACTATAAAATGAGGGGACAAATTAGTGGAGACGAGGTCCTAACTGACCATTTAAAAAATGGCAGAACCGCGGCTGTGAGATTAATGTAACAATTACACTCTCTAATGATGATGATAGTAGAAAACATCCCTTGAAACATTTCTGTCTAAAATGTTTTATTTAATGAGAAATAAATGAAACTAATTTCCTGTTTGGAGTTATTCGCTCAGTGAGCGTTTGATTAATTTTTTTTAAATCGATGTCATGCAAAATGTGTAGTAAGTTTTTCACTATTTTCTCGTGTTCAAAGTTTCAATCTCAAACTTCAACAGGCTTGTCAGTTAATGTACGTATGTGGTGGATTACATAAGTGCTTACACTGTCAGCAACTGTTTTGTTAGCAAAAACCAATTCTGTAATATTCCTTTAAATTATTCCCCTCCAACTGACCTCAGTGAACCGATAGCAACCTCCAGATATTATTGACAAGTATTGTTTGGGCTGAGCAACCATAATAATGTTCAATACACACAATCTGTCCTTGCATTGTATGCAAAGTTGACGACAGTGGTTAAAATAACACTTGATGCTCATTTCATTGTTGCTGCAATTTATTGAAAATCATGCATGCCTTCAGATTTATAACTACAGGGGACAATGAATTTGAGACCTTTAAACTGTGGGAGATTGGGGTATAGAGGGGTCGATAATCAAAATATTGTGATATCTGTACCCTTTTGCTATTAAGTTTGATGTATAGGAACTGAAAACAAATGTTCACCACCGTAAACACAATGTAACTAGTGACTGAATCGAGCGCCAAGTCCCATGAATAACTTGTTAAAACCAAAACTTTTGTAAATCAAAACATCTGAAGGTTGTGACCTTTAAAGGTTGTTACAAATTATAATGCCCTGGATTGAGGAATTTCAACATAGGGTGTTTCAGGGTATACTACATGTAGGCCTCTAGAAAACTGCTAGAGTAGGCCTCTAGAAAACTGTTGTATTTTACTCATAGCAAAGGGACCTTTTTGGGACCATGAAGGAATTTAGCCAAGTTACAATATTAAGTTTAACCCTAACCCTTCTAAAAGTCCAAAAGTAAGAAATTAAGTTGTGTAAGAAAATATTCTTAATTTTATTTCAAGAAGCCGGGACACTCCTTAACATTTTTTGAGTAGTTTGGAACATTTAGCATCGGAGGCAGACTAGGTGAGGAGTTATTGATGTAATGCAGCACACAGAAAAGTCTGGCATTTATCCAAAAGTCGATGATCAGGTGTAACATGATCACCACAAACACCTTGCATCTAAAGTGCTTTTCACACACAGCAATTTAACTGGGGTCCCTTGCCCAATTTTAGCATGGTGGTCAAATGTAGCAATTTTTACAAGATTTTGCAAGAGAACTGTGACAGTAGAGTGGTTAAGTCCTTTCACACAGGTACATTTTGTAAAATAAAACTACAACCCTGCTACAATTTAGCAATTTCACAATTTTGATACATTGTAAATTGCTTTCAGTGAAAGGGGCTTTAATCAAAAACATGTGACAAATAGTTAGGTTTATCTTATTAACCCCCTCAACCATAAATAATAATCTGTAAATATTTTTGTTGTGGCAGTCAAGCACTTTGTTATGATTTGTTAAGGTTTGTTTGGGTTTAAATCAAAACTGTTTTTAGAACAGTTTATTAGTTTTGTTATTTCTTTTACTTCAACAATTTAATTTTTAGCTGAATGCTTGAACGGAAACTACCTTTTGACAGTTTCAAAAATTGTTGTTCAGCCTTTTCTGTTTCAGGTCTGTGTTTTGGGTTGCAAGTAACCAGTTTTTCTTTAGACACAAATTGAGTTTGCTTTTCTGTAAATCAGTATTAAAGGCAGTGGACACTATTTATAATTACTCAAAATAATTATTACCATAAAACCTTACTTGGTAACGAGTAATGGGAAGAGGTTGATAGTAAAAAACATTGTGAGAAACGGCTCCCTCTTTAGAATTTTGTGTCAGAAGGGTGTTTTTTTCTGTTGTTATTATTATCTCGCAACTTTGACGACCTAATTGAGCTAAAATTTTCACAGGTTTGTTATTTGTGCATATGTTGAGATATACCAAGTGAGAAGACTGGTTTTTGACAGTTACCAATAGTGCCCAGTGTCTTTAAGGTTTTGATACCTTTTTGTAGCATTTTTTATTTTTGGCCGTGGCATAAATCCCTGCTCATTGTGAATAAAGATGTATGTATATAAATTACCTGTAGAAGTTTCAGCTTCATTAGTTGTCAAGTTTTTGAGAAAAAAAAGTGAAAATTACATAGCAATGTTTTCAGGAGAGTCGCATGAATTAGTTGTCAATGTAAATGCAAAAATGCTACAAACATTTCTTTTTCGAAATTGTTTTACTCATTTCTCAAAAACTGCAGCACCTCAGCAGATAATTTTTTTTTTAGGAAAGCTTTAAACCATGTAAGTTTAATGTAAATCTGTGGACGTTTGTAATTTGTGTTGTTAAAATGTACCCAAACCCTTTAAATGAAGCAGACCAATGAACTTAGCCATCAGCATTAACGGGCGAATCAACCAAAAATTGAGGAAACCATCTGGAATATCGGAAAGGGGAGGGGGGGGAACATTAAAGGGAAGGTACACGTTTGGTAATTACTCAAAACAAATATCAACCTCTCCCCATTACTCCATACCAAGAACGGTTTTATGCTAATAATTATTATGAGTAATAACCAATAGTGTCCACTGCCTTTAAAACAATTACATGTAATTGGTCTTACCTGTGCTCGAATATCTGGACGTTCAAGCCATGTCTCGAAAAGAACCAGTAAGCGACTTTCATGATACTTCTCCGTCGTTTTCAACCCGATAAAAATATCAGAAAGTTCCGTTGGCCGGAAATTGTTTTCTAAAGTACTGGAATCGTTTGGAAGTAAAGCGTGTTTCACAAACTTTCTGGAACTGTTTGAAGTGTCGTCAAAGTTTGATTGTTCGGTGTCCGTCTCGTGCATCTGCCCTTCACTGCTGAAGAAGATGTTACGGGGCCTCGCCCCTTTCTTGAAGAGGCGATGCCAGGAGTTGTCGTGGGCGGATTGAACTTTGGACGGAAGGTCTTCTGAGGAATCACTTGACGGAAAAAGTGACAGCGCAGCAAGAGCGCACAGAGTCAAATAGGCTGCTCCGAAGATAACCGCCATTCTTTGTATTTTAGATTTGCACCTCCGAAGGGATGAGCAAATATACATGTCAACCATTCAGCTGCTTTGTGAGTAAAAGTACATGAAGACTTAACTAGTTCACAGTTCATTTCTTGAGGAGGTTCCTGAAATATTAAACTTTCTGAAGGAAATGTGCATAATCTTCAAAAGTCCTTCATCAAAACGATCGATTGGGCATAACTTTTTAGGTGAGAAAACATTTGCCCATAATATCGCAGACTTACGAGACCATACAGGACGTTGCAACTCCAGCTTCTAACCACCAAAAACGAACCAACCATGGAGCAACACCAACCACCACCGCCACTATACCGCCACGACACCGCTCTGCATAGTCTCAGTGCCCGCTGGTCCACGTTATTGATTGATCTACATCACATCAGCAAGCAATGGTGACTCCATTTTCTTCCAAAACGGAACAGCACCCGAAGAAATCTTTTTAGAATTTCAATAAACTACTTGCCAAAGCAAACAAGTCAACTGCCGAGTTAACACAGTTCTATTCTCTGGTACACGCTGCCCACTGTGAGCAACTTTAAGAATCAAATCTCAGCTCAGAAGTGGGTTTTCTCATGGCCGAGTTGTGTGCTAACTCACGGCCTTTCATCCACTTTTCACAGAACCCAGTGACTTGACGGACGTTCCACAACAAACTCGACCGACCACTTCCAGCTGAGTTTTTAGGAACCTGTTGCCCACAACAGGTCCAAAATGGTATTTAACATAATTGGTCTGCTAGAGGGGGCTATAACAGGGGTATCGGAAAGTTTTGGACATTTTCAAGAAAAAGTTCTGGATTTACGTGATCATCAGGCCCACGATATTGAAACCTGGCTCCAAACAGTGATGAACATCGGTGTAAAAGCGTCAAAGGGGGTAGCGGGGAATTAACAGGTACTGTAAAGTGGTCAAACTTGGCCTTGAAACTTTATAAACTTGTTATAGGGCACATGCACAAACTGGTAGGCCCTACTGAACGTTGAATTGCATTATCTGACTGTTAGAGGGCGCTATAACGGGCACTGGAAAGTTCCCCGTCGATACTTCCCCTCTCAGGGATATGGATTTAAAATAATTATAATAAATATATTATTATATTATTTTTATAATATTTTCTTCAGCATTCACATAGCGCAAGCACCAATAACGGGATGGATAACAATATTTATATGGATAAAACTGTAAATTTTAACCATGAATAGTTTAGGATTAAAAAATGTTAATACCATCGGTCCTTTCCGTTGGTGAGTTGTTTGCAACAGCTTTTTCTATTTTCTCATTAACTGTAGGAAATAAACGATACATAAAACACGCACAAGGCAAGAGGGTAAAATCCTAAAACAAAAAACAGACAGAAAACACTGTAAAGATTGTGTTTTATATTTATGCACAGTGCGGAAGGGAAGCACTGGTAAACAACGCTGATTGACTACAACAAATGTGGATATTGTACTTTGCACACATGCCCTTTAAAGGTACTTAACTGGACACTGTAGGTAATTACTCAATGTTGAGCATGAAAACTTGTCGATAATGAGCAATCGTGAGCTGTTGACACAGCTCCCTCTGCGAAGTAAGGTAGTTTTTTAGAAAGAGTTGATTTCTCCAGGAGCCTTTTTTATGTATCTGAAAGCACACAAGTGGAACAGCATTGTTTTTCATACGTCATTATTTTTTTGCAGTTTCGATGACCAATATTGAGTCCAAATTTTCGAAGGTCGGTTATTTTATGCATATATGTTGTGATATACCAAGTGAGAATACTGGTCTTTGACAATTACCAATAGTGGCCAGTGCCTTTAAACTGTATGGGTTGGTGCTTTATTCCAATCAGCCTGAAATGCATAAAAACTTGAACGAAAATACGTTCTTTTGCTATACAAAGGTAAACGAGTGTGAACGTCTTTAGGCTTGTGTTTTCAAGTACGTTCATAGGCCTAGTAGTTTTTCTACTTTGTTTATTACACACATACAATGTTCTAACTATTTCTTTTACATCCAGATTATCTTATAAAACAAATAGAATACATGACCCAGAGCGGCAAATGGGCTTGTTAAAAACATTTTAAAAACTAAAGTTTTAATTGTCCAGATGTTTCCCCAGCACCAATATTTTACCTTTAGTTTCAGCGATGGATTTTGTCAGTGTGCTATTTGAACGAAAGGGTATAATTTATCACGTTTTGTAACCTCAAAATATTGTGGTTCTGCTTAATGGCACACACCAAAAAAAACAAAAAAAAAAAAAAAAAAAACTCGGGGCTAAAGGCCAACTTCGTGACAACAATGTTCAAAGTAAACATAGCCTACATATAAGAAGTTCGGTTCATTAATTGAACACAACTTCAGAATCAAAGTCAGTGAAAAGTCATTAAAAATCTCTGTCTAAAATGTTTCGTCCCGAAGTAAAGAGAGTTCTTCTTTTGGTCATAGGTGCCATCGAGTGTCTGTTTTTTGGTGGTTGGATTTTCGGATGGGCCTCTTTGGTGTTTGTTTTTAAACAAGAAAGGTACTTCTCCGATGAGTGTACCACCGGCTCATCGACAGTTGTGCCGGAAAATCGAACCGGATCATCGGGGGAGTCACCAACCACCACGCTGCCTGTGACCGTGGGGAACTGTGAAGAGCAGGACCGCCAGCTTCAGCTTGTGTTCACGGTCGCAAACTTTTGCGTAGCCGGGGCAGCGTTTCCACTTGGCCTGATGTTCGACAAACTCGGAACTTTATTTATGCGAATTTTAATAAGGTGAGAAAAATGTTTTATGGAAATTTGCATCGGGGATTTGGTTTTACGACACTTTTTCACCGATGTGTGTCAGTCACCTGGTAGTGGTATTTTGTCAAAATAAAGCTGTTGTCACTAATATGTGTTTTGATGAGTGGAATGTGAATAAACAGTTAACTAAGGCTCTAAAAATTAGTTATTATCTTATTTACAAATTTAAGAGTAGGCCCCGACCAGAGACGCGCTTTTCGTGACGTCAATCGAGGCGCGATATCTGAAGAGAAAATGCTGCACAGCGCTGAAAAAGACGTCGGACCGGACCACTATAGGCACTATTGCTCTTGTGGGTATGAACAGCCGTGCAAACTGACCCCATCTTGAGTTGTTTTCGCACAAACTCACTAATAGGACTTGCATGTACTTTGCACGTGTGTTTACTCTACGTATCAAGGCAAAATCTGCCTCGATTGACGTCACAAAAGGGGTACGCGGAGTCAACCCTCAACAAAAAAGAAAAAAATTAACAATTCTCTTTTCAGGTGACTTTAATACTTTTCCGAGCTCTGTGAAAAAATCAGAGGCTTATTACTTGGGTGGGATTCGAACCCACGACCTTTGCAATTCAGTCTTACCAACTAGACCACCGAAATTGCCCACAGAAGCTAGCGGCATTTGCAAGGACTCAATAGCTGGAATATTGTTGGAAGATTGCTTATGAATTTGAGCATAGGGCTAAATAGAACATGCCTTTTTTTAGCGGGCATTCTAAGATTTTTGGGGACCTCCTTAGAGCCTACGTTCGCGAAGACATGGGTCCTTTAATTGTCACATAAATCTGTTTAGCAGAAAAGCTTGATTGACAAATTTCTTGGCTGATATCTAAGCAAAACTAGCCTGTGTTTGGCGAGTGTTTACAGGCTTAATTATTATTTTTATTGGTTTATTTAAAACATCCAAACTTGGCAGCCAGAGGCTGAATTGCGTTTAAAATTACAGAGCATAAGAAAATATATATACTATTTTTAAAATTACAGAAAAACATTTAGGATATAAAAATATTTAAGTGCAAATCCAAAATACAAGATATTCAAAGACCAAAATACAAAAATACTTCCCACTAGGGGGGCATAACACACCTCTTGCTATAAACTCTGTTAAGTGCTACTATTCATTTAATATTTTAAAAGAACATAAATAGAAGCACGAAATAAACAATTGCACTACAAGAGCATGCAGCAGGAGGCAAGTTAAAAATAAATAGCAATTGCACCAGAAACATGTACATAATACAAACAAGCGAGGTAAAAAAAACTATTGCTTATTCAAGAGAGCAGTCAGTGTGGCTGTTCTTATATCGATTAGTACGGCATCTAACTATGGATAACGTGTTGGAATTCCTCAAATTGTTATTTCTTGCTGGAGGGAGCCAGTCTCGGCCCAACACACAGACGACACGGGCTGGTGTGGATTCAAGGTGGATACAACTTTGTATACATATACACAAAAAAACACTGGAATACTATAAAACTACAAATTGTATCTATAGCCCATTTCCGATTCTATTTGTGGTAGTGTTCTGATGTTTGCTGGTAGTCTGATGTTCGGTTTGAGTTCTAGCACCAGGGCCTTTCTAGTTTTCCCGGCTGCAGTCTGTGTTTCGATGGGTGGAGTGCAACTACTAGTTGTCAACTTACAGGTACGGTTCAACTTATAAACGTCGGAGTCTTAAAGACACTGGACATTATTGGTGATTACTCAAAATAATTATCAGCATAAAACCTCACTTGTTAACGAGTAATGGGGAGAGGTTGATAGTATAAAACATTGTGAGAAACGGCTCCCTCTGAAGTGACGTAGTTTTTGAGAAAGAAGTAATTTTCCACGAAATTGATTTCGAGACCTCAAGTTTAGAACTTGAGGTCTCGAAATCAAGCATCAGAAAGCACACAACTTCGAGTGCCAAGGGTGTTTTTTCCTTTCATTATTATCTCGCAACTTCGACGACCAATTGAGCTCAAATTTGTACAGGTTTGTTATTTCATGAATATGTTGAGATACACCAAGTGAGAAGACTGGTCTTTGACAATTACCAATAGTGTCCACGGTCTTTAAAGACACTGGACACTATTGGTATAATTGTCAAAGACCAGTCTGCACGTATCTCAACATATGCATAAAAGGACAAACCTGTGAAAATTTGAGCTCAATTCACTTCAGAGGTAGCTATTTCTCACAATGTAATTACCAATAGTGTCCACTGCCTTTAAAAGGCACTGGACACCTTAACTGCGTCAAAAACCAATATTCTCAGTTGGTGTACCCTCATTTGATGTATAACATTTATATTCCAGATGCCTTAAATGGGCTTCAGGCCTGAAGTATTTTAATATTTTATAACACTGGTCTTTGGTAATTTTACCAAATGTGCCCAGTGGAGTGCCTTTAAAGATTAGAAGAGAAGAGTCATCTTTGGCTGCAGGGTGTGCTTTGGGCAATTGGTATTTTATACCAACGTGCCTTTAAAGATTAGAAGAGAAGAGTCATCTTTGGCTGCAGGGTGTACTTTTGGCAATTGGTATATCCCAACGTGCTTAAAATAACAAAACTGTAAATACACTGGACACTATTGGTAATTGTCAAAGACTATTGCATTACCAGTTGGTGCATGTATCGCAACATATGCATTCATGAAATAACAAACCTGTGAAAATTTGAGCTCAATCGGTCGTCGAAGTTGCGAGATAATAATGAAACAAAAAACACCCTTGTCACACATGCTTGATTTCGAGACCTCAAATTCAAAATCTGGGGTCTCGAAATCAAAATTGTGGAAAATCACTTCTTTCTCGAAAACTACATTATTTCAGAGACAGCCGTTTCTCACAATGTTTTATACCATCAACCTCTCCCCATTACTCGTTACCAAGAAAGGTTTCGAGTAATAACCAATAGTGTCCACTGCCTTTAAAGGTTAGGTTCAATTGGTCATTGAAGTTGTAAGAAAATAATGAAAGAGAAACCACACCCTATAGTTTCACGGAACTGTGTGCTTTCAGATGGTATATACAAAAAACAAAAAACACGAACACTGTTTCAGCCCTATGTCACTCCACTATTATACTTTAAAAAAATGTGATTATTATGAGGTACCAATTTGTTCTCTCTTTTTCCCATCTTGTATTGTAGATTTCCAATCTTTTTGGGCGGCATAAATGGTTTGTCATGGCAATATTCTGCGGCTGTTTTGACTCTTCGGCGGTTGTATTTCTGATTGTCAAGGTAACCCACATTCAGAATCATTGTAACCCTAACCCTAACCCTAATCCTAATCCAAACCCTAACCCTAATCCTAATCCAAACCCAAACCCTAACACCTAATCCTAACCCTAACCCCAACCCTACACCTAAACCTAACCCTAACCATTTAAACCCATCCCTAACCCTAACCCTAACTAAAAAATACATTAAAAACCTTTAAAACAGGCAACCGTAAAATTGCATTGTACAGTGTCCCACTCTGTCTGTAACCCCTACCCCAAATGTCGTTTGCTTCGACAGTCCACGCCCTTTTCCCGTCAATGGACCACACCCTTTTCCATCCACACAGCTCAAGTCAAAGTGACGTCAACTATAAAGGTGTGACGTGTCACTTCCGTGGGCAAACACGATTATTCAAGTAGGCCTTTTAAAACTACCACATCTTGCGAAGTCATGTCCATCATGATCTCGTTGGCAACCATTGAAAGTTAAGCAAGATTGTGTATGGTTAATGTTCGACAGTTTAGCCAACATCAAAAAATGAAGATTGAGTGGGATACAAAAGTTTGTGTTGAGATCTTTTGTCTATCGCGACATACCAGGTCATGGGAATGACACCAGTGGAAATAAGTGTGAATTATAAATTGACTGCGATAAGGCGCGACAGTCATTTATCAAGTGTTTCTTTTCTTCTTCAAATCAACAGAATCTCATGAGATTAATCAATAACACTTTCAATGAACTATGTGGATAATATATATAAAAAAAATGAATAATGTTTCTTGTGGTTCTTTTTTACGAGCTTTACTCCCTTCAAACTTCAAAACGTTAGATACTTTTTTGTGGCTAAAATTTGCAATTACTTTCAAACGCGTCCTTTTCCCGTTTTTTATATTTTCATTTTGACTCGTCATGTTTAAGTCGGTATAACAAAGTATTGACATTTTTAACACACGCCGTCTAAGGCAGAAGTTTTTTAGTTTTTCAAAACCCTAAAGACACTGGACACTATTGGTAAAGACCAGTATTCTCACTTGGTGTATTCCAACATGTGCATAAAATAACAAACCTGTGAAAGTTTGGGCTCAATTGGTCATCGAAGTTGCAAGAGAATAATTAAGAAGAAAAAACCTTGTTGCACATGTCAAATAATTCAGCTACACTGTTTTTGTATTATTTGAGTAAGAATTTCAATCTTTCTCAAGACTATACTTCAGAGGGAGCAGTTTATCACAATGTTTTATACTATCAAAAGCTCTCCTTTGCTCGTTGATAAGTAAGTTTTAATGCTACAAATTGGTTTGAGTAATCACCAACAGTATCCAGTGCTAATTTTTGGATCGATGCGAAAAATTCAGAAGTGTACGAAACTTCACAATTACATAGTAAACAAACATACTATGAACAAGTTTGAATATCATTTTTCATTTAAGTAAATGCCCACAAGTAGCTGCTTAATCTGAGACCCAATAACCTCAATGATGGGGTTAAAGGGATCGGGGTTCCCAATTGTGTAATTTTAAAATCCTGACTACGAGCGAACTAAGAGCTGTTGCAATTTGCTGGTCTAACCCAATTCCAATTCCCTCGTGGCAAAATCTTTATAGAAAGTGTTACGAATCCGTGAATGAAGTTTCGTGTAACGATAGCGAGATTGTAGTTTTAGAGAGTTAATTGGTGTCTGATTACTGAGAATTTCAAATCGCAGTTCAACCTGTAATAAAACGAGAACAAATATTGTTTGTTGTTGCGTACTGTTGCAAACTGCTCACTAACCACAAGTATCTATAATGGTACAAATGGGGAAGACATATACAGTGAAATGCACTGGACACTATTGGTAATTACTAAACATAATTATTTTAACATAAAAACTAACTGGATAACTAGCAATTGTATAAAACATTGTGAGAAACGGCTCCCTCTGACTAACGTAGTTTTTGAGAAAGAGATAATTTCTCACTCAAATAAAAGATTTCTACAGGCATCTGAAAACACACAAATGTGTGAAATTAGTGGGTTTTTTTTTCTTTCGTTAGTCTCTTGCAACTTCGATGACAAACTTAGCCAAAGATATCACAGGTTTGTTATTTTATGCGTATGTTGGGATGCAGTCTTTGACATTTTTACCAAACGTGTCCAGTGCCTTTAAAGGGAAGGTACACTATTGGTAATTGAGTCCAGTGTTCTCACTTGTTGTATCTCAACAATTATGCATAAAATAACAAATCTGTAAAATTTGAGCTCAATTATTCGTCAAAGTTGCAAGATAATAATGGAAAAAAAAACACCCTTGTCACACGAAGTTGTGTGAAAGAAGTCTTTTATTGAGAAATAACCTCTGTTTCAAAATCTATGCTACTTCGGGAGCCGTTTCTCACAATGTTTTATACTCTCAACAGCTCTCCAATGCTCGTTACCAAGTAAGTTTTGAAGTTAATATTTGTTTTGAGTAACTACCAAACGTGTAATAATAATATTAATAAAACTTGTAATGCGCGCATATCCACCCTGCTGGGTGTTCAAGGCGCAGTAAAACCAAAAACAAAACAAAAAACAAAACAAAACACAACGCAAAGAAAAACAGACACAACAAAATTAGTCATTGAAAACCTGTGACATAAGATAAGTTTTGAGAAGAGACTTGAATTTTGCGGTACAAACACAAGATCGAAGATTAAGTGGTAGAGAGTTCCAGATGCGTGGCGCGGCTGAAAAAAAAGACCTGTCACCCCATGAGTGTCGAGACTTGGGTTCAATGAGGAGAAGCATGGAACTTGATCGAAGATTCCTTGATGGAGTGTAAACTTGAAGCAGTTCAGAAATATAGTGGGGAGCCTTGCCATTTAGAGCTTTGTGGACAATGAGCATCAGCTTGAAGATGATTCGTTGAGAGATAGGGAGCCAGTGTAGTTGTTTCAGAATGGGGGTGATAGAACAGGATTTTCTAGACAGTGTCACAATGCGGGCAGCAGTATTTTGGAGCCGTTGAAGTCGGGAAATCTGGTTGTTAGGAAGACTGTAGAGAAGAGCATTGCCGTTGTCAAGACGAGAAGTAACAAATGCGTGAATGACCTTTTCAGTGGCACTTTTGTCCCAAGTACTTGCGAATCTTACCTATATTCCTGATGTGATATGATGATAAACGAACAATATTGTTGATGTGTGGCTGAAGTGTCATCGATGAATCAAAAATAACCCCCAAGTTCCGAGCTTTCAGCGAGGGAGCTATCCGAGCATTACCGATGGAGATGTATGGCACTGAAACCTTAGTTAACTGTTGACGTGACCCAAATAAAAGGAACTCTGTCTTATCATCATTTAACTTCAGGAAGTTTTGTTGTGTCCAAAGTCGAATCTCTTGGATGCACTTCTCAAGTCTTGCAATAGATGCATTGGCGTTTTCTTTAGAAGATTTAAACGTGATGTATAGCTGAGTGTCGTCTGCGTACACATGGTAATTCAGATTAAATTTGAGGATGATGTCACGAATCAGTAAAGTGTACAGCGTAAACCACTGCGGGCCGAGTACCGACCCCTGTGGCACAGAGTAGTTCAAAACAACAGGGTCGGATATCGCAGTGCCAATACATACATGCTGAATTATATTGTGGAGATACGATTTGCACCATGCTAGGGCTGTGTCCTCTATGCCAAGGTGATCCTGGAGCCGAGAGAGAAGGATGTTATGTGTACCATCCCTTTAAAGAGAAAATACTATAGTGAACTGTTCCTACCAACTAATAGGACCTATGGTTTAAGTGCAAACATTGTTTCAACCAATGAACACCCAGCAGGGTGGATACGTGCGCATTACAAGTATTATTATTATTATTATTATTATTATTATTATTATTATTATTATTATTATTATTATTATTATTATTATTATTATTATTATTATTATTATTATTATTATTATTATTATTATTATTATTATTATTATTATTATTATTATTATTATTTATTAACCAGAGTCTTTCTCGAAGGCTAAATGACAACACGACAAACATAAACAGGTATACAATAATGTACAACAGGTGAAGCATGCATGTAAATTGGATAAAAAATTAAAAGAAAGACAGACAGAAAGCTATAGAAAAAGCAGGGAGACAAAGGGTGGTGTAGAGGGAATGAGAGGTTGGAATGTTACACAAAATGTAATGAAATCGACCCTGAAATAACATTGCTATAGAAGACTAAATGACAACACATCAAGAGCTAATGTGGTGTTAAAAAAAATTCATTGAACCTTTAATAAAATTCACACCATGAAAGAGTTTTTGGACCTCCTTCGGAGTTCCACTTCACACTTGAAACTCAGGAACATTTTTTTACACAGTGCCCAACCTTTAGAATGTTGTCCATCAGACGAATAAATCAGTAAAAAGAGTAATCAGCTTGTTACCATTCGAGTCCTAAAAGTTACACCCTCTCGGTGTTCCATCCCTTCACCCCAAATCAAACAAAACGTCTCTAACTGGAAGGCTCAAAAGTCAAGTTCCCTTTAACTTTATAACAAAACTTACATTGGGTTAAACTGTTCGATATTTATACAGTCGTGCTGTTCAAATAGTCGTTCGGCGAGAAACTGGAGCGACAGTTCGGTCTAACAGTACAGTGGGAACTCACAGATTATACAAATATTGACTGCTTCGAGTGCTATGGTTAAAACTATGACTCCCGAGGTGATCCCCGGAGCGTTCTATTTTCCCGAGGCGAAGCCGAGGGAAAATAGAACGCTACGGGGATCACCGAGGGAGTCATCGTTTTAACCATTGCACGAGTAAAAGCAGTCAATATTTGTTTTATAACACCCCAAACATTTCTTAATACTGTACTATTATTATTAAGTTACAGACCTGCATGCTACAATCCACGGACGACGCGAATACAGACTGAAAAAAACTGTTACTGTGCTGCATGTAGTGTCGTGCAATCCGTAATGGTTATATACACATAATAGTCTTTATATAACACTCAAGCAGATCCTTGCCATTTGATTGGAGGATTGTCCGTCACGTGATAGCAAATAAAAGTACCATTGCACGCTGAGTCACTCGCCGTGCTTTTTCGTTCCATCCGAAAAGTACCATTGCACGCTGGCACGCTGCCAGCGTGCAATGGTACTTTTCGGATGGAACGAAAAAGCTGAGTAAAAACATCACTGCGTGCGCGTGTCTTTGGTAACGCAGCAGGTGTTACTGCAAGAAGGCATAGTAAAATTACTAGCATTCGGCTTCTACAGTTGAAATTGTTTGTTTTGAAAGTTGTTTCTACTTTCAATCAAAATGACAAAGTTCTACTTGGATGTTATATAAAACAAATAATGAATGTTTTTCATTCGTGCAATGGTGCGAATATGTTCATTCGTTGAAAGCTGGAATGTTCCATTCAACTCGGCTCCGCCTCGTTGAATAGAACATTCCATCTTTCAACTCATGAACATATTCGCACCATTGCACTCATAAACATTCATTATGTGTATATTTTAGTTTATCATCCTCGTACACGCAACGGGCGTCTGAGTAATGCACGCCATGTGATAGTCTTCGGACTAGCGCACGGCAAACCGACGCACTATCACACGGCCGTCGTCTAGCAAAACTAAGACATGTCATGTGACGCGCTCTAAACCAATGAGCAGGGAGAATACTTGTAAGGGGTGTTATAAAAATAAATATTTGCATTGTGTCGTCCTCGTGTATTTCTACCATTTATTTTGAATTACAAAAACAGATTAGCAGTATCAGTGCCTATGATTATGGGTCATGGCCGATGCGCTTTAGACCAATGTTTCGGCTGATAAGTTTCCACAAGCACCCTACAGCGTTTATCCCTCTTTAAAAATGCAAAACATGGTCAACGGCCTGACGTTTCGACCCGACAGAAGATTCAGACCAATGTTTGGGCTGGTAAGTTTTCACAGCATCCTGTATACAGCGTTTATATCCCTCTTTAAAAACGCAAAACATGGTCAATGTCTGGACGTTCCGATCCTGTAGACGAATCTTTCTGGAAGGCTTTCAAGAAAGACCCAGCTATGGTCGAAAAGTCAGGCTGTTGTTCCTATATTTTGATCTCTGGACCAAAGTGCACTTTGGATTATCTTTGTTACACTGGTGGTGTCGAGGTCTATTGGCTCCCGTTCGCTTTTTGGTTGTCTGCAGAGCAGTCTCAAATGCTTGATTTAATTCAATTTTCTCTTTTCAGACCAATCAAAACACACGGAAAGCTCACGTCACTGCACGTTTATCCAATTAAATCTCTTTATCCAATGAAATCATGCTGGAGTGCGTTTTTTGGCGAACCCAACCAGAAACATTGGTTATCGGTTGAGCGTTTTCGCGTGCAGCGCGGTGACGATGCTGTTCAGACCAAGTAACCGACTTGTTCAGTTGGTTGGGCTTTGGTTGGGGTCGCCAAAACGCAACTTTTAAACCAAATCACTGTCATGATAAGAGACGGGTCACACGGAGGCCGACCAACATCGACCCATCTTTTGACTATTATTAGAAGTGCACTGTCTAGTTTGGGTGTATATAAACCTTTCTATTGCAACGTCACAGCCCGAGTTTTTGTTTGCCAAGAGGTTGAACAACTGTACGGAAAGCCAGAAGTGCAAAACAAGAACAAAAAGTATTGAATTTGTTGGCAATATGGGAGGTGTTTTTTTTTATTGTAAGTTTGCAACAAATAATGGTGAACTTTATTTAAATTTCTGTGAGCACGATTGAGTGTTTCAGTAGGCCTACTCACGGCGGTCCATCGGGTGGTCTATTAAACACTTACCAAAACTATAGTACGATAGTATTTTCAGCACATCGCTGACATATTTTAATATTTTCATTATATTTACTATTGTACAAACTGGTTAGCTTACGTGCCATGATAACCTAAGTTGGACCATGCAACTAGTCCTAGAGGGGGTGTCAGTGATTTGGTCAGGAGGGGACTAGGACAAAACTCTGCCAGCGTCAATTGTGTACAAAATCATGTATGTCAATTTCCATGGTATATGAAACTACAGCAACTGGCCATGTTTTAAAAAAAAACATTTAGAAAACAAAAATAGTTAAAAATAGAAAACAATCCTCTTATCTTTACCTAAGGGGAAACAAGCTGGTCACCATGACAACAACCATTTTTGCCTCTGATTTTTTATTTCCCTCAAACAGGCTCTCTACGAAAATCTGAACGTTCCAATCCAGTCGATTTTCTACGTGATGACCGGTACAACTTTCTTCTTCACCTTTAACACTTTCTTCTTGTTGCCGAAGAGGGGTCACATACCCTGGCCACCAGTCCAAGACGAGTACCACGAATCGTCAGGAACCACGCAGGAATTGAGCGCGGTTGAAACAAAGCACGTGTACAGCAATGATGTTAATTTGAAAGACGAACACCTCAGAGAGCGATACGTTCACAAAGGAGACTCCGAAACTGACCACCGTGAACAAGGTACGGTAGGGGTTGTTCCATCCCACTTTGACAAAATTATTACACATAGTTTTTACTACAGGTCTTTAAAGCAATGCTAACAAATGCTTTGTTTTTTTTCAAATAAGATATAATATAACTTTTTTTTGGTCTATTTTACAGGAGCTTCAAACCAGACGACCAATGGGATGCCAAATACTTTGTCTAGCACAGACAACGAAGTCATAGAGTCCAATCCACTCTCCAAAGATTTCCCCTCATTGCGATCCTGTTTCTTCTCAATGTCATTCCTCTTCTTCTACTTCTGGTTCTCAATTCTTCAACTCCAAGTCTTATTCTTCGTCAGCACACTGAACCCTGTGCTGACGAGACTTGCTGATAACGATGAAACGATTGGTGAGTTTTTATCTCGGCATTTTTCATGAGGTAAAATTTAATTTGTCTTATGTTCAGAGGGAGTAAAACGGTGAGAATTTAACCTTTCTTATAGTAAGTGTGGAATTAACTTAACTGCGGAAAGAATTCATTGGTTCTTACTTCCCACAGTAAGCACATAAGTTTAATTGCCGGTGTGGCGGGAGATTTGGTTTCCCCCATATGGCAAACTGTGTACAAACTTCTTCTGATAGCGCCCTCTTTTGAATCATCCTCTATACGGCTTGTGTTAATTTCCGTTATGGGGGACAGAAAGACACTCTGGAAGCCCGCAGCAAACAACAGATGAGACCACTTTACCAGAGGGTTAGAGCTTGGAATAGTGTCTGTATGTCTTTACAATATTGTGTACAAAGAGTGAAAATATTTTCAGACACGTCTTATTTATCATCCAGTTTATAAGCACACCAACGCAATTACTTTGTTGATGTCCACAGGTTCTACGCTCACAAACGCATTTACTTTGTTACGGCATCCACAATGTTCAACAACCGCATAACTTTTATAACATCCAGGCCCAAAGTTTCTAAGCTCACCAATTTAAATTACTTTGTTGATATTTTCACACTTCCTATAAGCAAATCGACGCATTAACTGTTTTAATAATATATCCACACAGTTTCTAAGTACACCAACGCCCTAGCCTTTATCCAGCTTGGTGGTATTGTCTGCGCACCTTTCAGTGGACTTCTTCTCAGCAGGAATAAAGGCAGAAATAGGTGCAAGAATAAGGAGACAGAAACAGGTATGACTCCACATTGTCCATTGACTTCAACATGTTGAGAAGTATATACAAGTATTGAGATGTTGACATAATTGACAAAAATTGAAGAAAAAACTAAGCTTTGTGGGACGTTCTCTTTTATTTGCCTTCAAGTTGAATATAATAAAGTTTTCGTTGACAACGTAAAGACACCTCACCGTTTTTCGAGCACAAAAGGCCACATGTGAAGTTGGACACCCCTTTCAAGTCAAAATAAGCAAGTGGAACATAGAAAAGTCCAGTTAAGGTTGAAAATGGCAAATATCACGGAGTGGTGAGTTGTAAAACCAACAATGCAGTAAATCTGATTAAGTACTTTTCTTGAAAACGAATAACCATAGCGCACACCAAACAAATTACATTTGTTTGCGATCTTGCCTGATGAGAGACTTTTAATTTTAAGTCATCGTTTCCAATCATTAATGAAACACCCACAACTTATTCATCCTTTCTGATCGAGAATAAAATACCTAAAAGAATGAGCTTTGGCTATATATAAAAACTAATTCAAAAGAACATACCACTATAGTAAAGGCTTGTGCTATTCTTTATACATATAAGCCCTACATTAAACTTTCCTGGTATGAATACCCTCTCTCTATATACTCCCCACTCATCCTAGTTTGTTTGTTTTTCTTTTGTTGTCATAGTCTCATGTAAAGCGCTCTGTTCTCCGTAGAGCGCTTCACATTATGAATGAATAGGGTAGATGGCCTTGGCTTTCGATCCAATCCGGACAAACACAAATACATATCCATTTATAGATAAAGAGAAGGGAAAGAGATTAGGGAAGGATCCACAAAGAAGCGGGAAAATAACAGCCAATCACAGTTTCTATTTCAGAAACAATATTGGTGGCTATGAACCAATGGGAGTGAAGTGGCGAGGACAAAGGATGTTTGGTATGAAAGGATGGATTACTGGACCATTAAAGGGGTAAATGTATTGTTCGACGACAATGCAGGGAGACATGAAAGGATAGGATTAGAGAGCAAGTTGCATAATGGTGCAACTAACAATGGTCAATTAATAAGAATAGCAAGATCAAAGGTATGATGATTCACATTATTATTATTATATAAATATGGTTGTGGTTCTAACAGAAAAAATCGTTGAGGTTAATTAATCTTTAACAATTAAATTGTTCCTTCTTTTGTAACAGAAAGACTCAAGCGGCGCGGGCCATATAGTGATCTTAAAGATGCTTCTTTAGTCTACGCTATCAGCACGTCAATTGCCATCGTCTTCTACACATGTAGTGTCATGCCTTTCTTAGATGTCCAGTATGCAACCTTCGTTTTGTCCGTCTTCAGCAGATCGTTCGTGTACAGTTTGACTGCTTCTGGAACAAATCTTTTGTAAGAATAATAAAACCCGCACTAGTTCTCGCAACGGACCGCGTCTTCCGTGCAGGCTCGTGGGGAACGGAGCTCCACTGGCCCCCACGAGCACTTTTTCAAAGGTGGTCACGTTTTTGAGATAACGCCGAAAATCCGGAGCAAATAGTCCACGGAAGACTAGTCCCTATTATATATTTATACACTATCTGAGCTTCTCATATTGAAGTGAACTTCATCACTGTAGCTCGCAAGCTTGAGAAAACCTGAAACAAGGGTGCTTGCTATGTGTGAACCACCAGCAACACCATGGTTAACCCATACCCATCCAAGTGTTCTGTGTTCTTTAATAAGTGCCCTTACCAATCATAATACACGGAACCTACGGCTTAATGTCTCATCCGAAGGACAAAGCAAGTATGGTAAAAAGTATCTTGCTCAAAGACATGCTACTATTCGTGCTCAAGCATGTTATATCGGCTGTGGTCGAGCATTGTATTAATGAATACAGCGTCAAAATTGCTAATAACGTCTCAAAGTTGTTCTTTTCATCTACACTTCAGTTTCCCTGGGAAGTATTTTGGTGCTGTGTACGGTTTAATGATCGGACTTTCGGCTGTCTTCAGTCTTCTTCAATATCCTCTCTTCATTGTTGCCCAAGACGTCTTTGACGGCGATGATTTTTGGGTACGTACAACTTTAAAGGCACTGGAAACTATTGGTACAAAAAAATAGTTGTTAGCATAAAAAACTTACAAACGATAGCACTCTCAAAAGAGCGAAACTTTCACCACTCGGACAAGCGAGTGACTTTTCACAATTTTAGAGAGTATAACATTTCGAGAAACAGCTCCCTCTGAAGTAACGTGGTTTTTGAGAAAGAGGTAATTTCTCACTCAAATATCAAAAGACTTATATATATATGAAACCTTATGATTTTGCATCTGAGAGCACATACATTGGTGCAACAAGTGTTTTTTTTTCTTTCATTATTTTCTACCAACTTCGGCGATCAATTGAGCTCAAATTCGATAGTGTGCAAATCCCATGTTTGTGTCCACAAAGGCACTCAATGAAATACCCGGGCCCAACTGCATAGAACTGCAAAGGCATTGGACACGTTTGGTAACTGTCAAAGACAAGGCTTCGTGTATCCCAACATTTGCATATTGAAACTTGTGAAAATTGGGCTCAATTGGTCATCGAAGTTGCAAGCGAATAGTGAAAGAAAAACACCATTGTTGCACAATGTGCTTTCAGGTAGAAATAAAAGGCTTCATAGCCGAAGTCTTCTATTACTTGAGAAATAAATTACTTTATTTCTCGAAAACTATACGTTACTTCAGATGGGGCCGTTTCTCACAATGTTGTATACTGTCAATAGGTTTCCGTTGCTCGTTACCAAAGTAAGTTTTTATGCTAACATTTTTTGAGTAACAAACGTGAACAGTGCTTTTAAGCAGAAATGAGCAGGATGCCAGATACAAATTTACATTAATTTGACATTTTGGTAACCTTGTTCTGGCAAGCATACTTTTGCTATTATCGTTGTTTTTGTGTTTTTAAGCAGCTCTATGAAATCGGGCCCTGAGCTATATTTAAAGTACTTTCAAGATGTAAACCTATAAATCATTTCTATTTCAAATAAATTGAGTTTTGGTGGTTATTTTCTATAGGTTAAGATTGGCTTGCTGAGTGCCAGTGTTCTGACGTACTCTTTTTCGATCTTCATCTTTTTCTACTCAAGAAGAAAAGAGAAAGCACTGAAGAACCAAATACAAGAAGAAGCGGTCAAAAACGCCGATCAAGAATACAACTCCGTTTATCTTTGAATCGGAAATAATATTTCTTGAAATAACGTCAGGGAGCTTTTTTGAGCGCTCGTCAATTTTTACTGTGACAACTGACAATGGGTTATTCTCTGCTGTATAGTTGCTTTCGTTTTGGAGATGTCATTATGTCTGTCAACCTAGAAATGTAAAACGTTTGTGACTTTGAAGGCTCTGGACACTTTTGATAATTACTCAAAATAACTGTCAGCTCAAAAACTTACTCTCTAAATGTAAAAGAGTGAAAAAGCATTCTTCTTGAATAGCAATATGAGGGACAACTCTTTTCCGAGTGGTCTTCCACTCTTTTAGATTGAAGTGTGCATTTTTTTTAGTGATTTTTTTTCCCACAGACATAAAGGTTCCTTATGTCTGTGTTTCCCCACACTCTATCCTGGAGTGAAACCCCTCTAGAAGAGTGAGATAACCACCACTCTTTTTAAAGAGCCAACTGATGAGGGACAACTCGAAATATAAATAGTGGCGTTTTTCACTCTTGTACACATTAATAGAGAGTGCTTGGTACGAGCAACAGAGAGCTGTTGTAATACAACAAGTATAAACGTAGTTTTTAGAACGATTCTCACTCAAATAATAAAATACTTCAGCTCAGGTACTGGAGCCGATTTCACGCAACGCAGGCTGGACGAGTAACTCTTCCTAACTTAGGAATAATCTTATATTACCAATAGTTCGCCCTCGGGCCATTCGTACCAGCGAATGGCGCATGATGTAACAGTGCAAGGCTGGGACTCATCCTGATTCTTAAGATCAATCCTAAGTTAGGAAGAGTTTGGTGAAATCGACGGCTGGACACTGTTGGTAATTACTCAAAATATTTGTCAGCATAAAAACTTACTTGGTGAGTAATGCTGGGGAGCTGTCGATAGTATAAACAGAAAGAAATAGTTTCTCAGTTAAAATGTTTAAATTGATCGAAGTGAAGCATGATAGCATACAACTTCGTGTGACAAGGGTGTTTGTGTTTCATTATTATCACGCAACTTAGACGACCAATTGAGTTCAAATTTCCACACGTTGTTATTTTGTATAATTTTTGTAGATAAAACACCTTGCCGCTGATTGGTAAAACGTACTTCATTATGAGGGGATCCCATTGTATCATCGATACAAATAGAATAAAGCATACAATTTTGACGCTTAATATTTTGAAGCAAGCTTACCTCAGTAGGTCTAACTAATATTTAAAAGCCACGCCCAGTTTGAATTTCTCGCCTACAACTCTTTAAATGAAGCCTGTTCCACTTTCAAACCACTTTGTCAGGTTCCCTATAGTACAACGACACCGATAGTTGGAATTCTCAGTTAAAAAGACGGGGCCAGGCTAACTTTCCTTCCAGTCCCTCTTTTGAATGGAAGTTGGCCGCACAGCGATCCAGGATGGCCGCACCCGTTGGAAAGTTTGACTGAGCTTTGATTCGTTCAACAGGGCGTGTCAGTTTTGTTTAAGCAGAAACCGACCAAGCAGAAGTGCCGTTGTTGTTGTTCGATTTGTTTTCACAGAACTCTGGAAAGTACTGAGTATACCAAGTAGCTATCGGATGGTTAAAACCAAATAATGTTGTTGGTGTTGTTGTTGTTGTTGTTGTTGTTGTTGTTGTTGGTGTTGTTGTTGTTGTTGTTGTTGTTGTTGTTGTTGTTGGTTGTTGTCGAGAAGGATTCAGTTTGGGTTTTGGGGCGTTAGTTTGTTTTGTTTGTTAAGGTGTTTGTTCAGGGGATACGAGTTTAATTGCACCCTTTGTCAATACCACAAAGCAAAATTGCCGCTGTTGAAGTTACTGCTGCATGCTGTTGGTTTCTTGTTGCTGTTGTTGTTGTTGATGATGTGAGTTTGTTTCGGTTTGGGTGTCCTTTGTAAAGTGTAGTATATCAACAAAATTATTATATATTTATTTTATCGTTGTACATAAAAGTGATTTTGATAAGAAATTATTTTCCTCGTCTGTCAAATAAAAAGTGGTCACTATAACATGTGTTTTCTTATTGATTTGCTTGTTTAGTTATTCATTTATTTGTTTATTTATTTATATTTTTGTTGTTGGGCGGGGGTATTTCTGTACAATAAACAGTGTGTCATTTATGGTTCAAGTAAAGAGGCATGTGGAATGGGTGGGGGGTGGGGGTACACTTTGAATCTACATCGGGCATGATAAACACCCCCACCCCTAACAATCACATAGGTAGGCCATCTGACAAAACATAACACTCAGTTTCTTTCATTCAACGAGGTTCAATTAACACTGCTTTAATCAAACCAAGTGTGGCGATAAAATAAATGATTAATTACACATATTATTATATACATCTGTTAGTTGTACGAATGTTCCACACTAAACCACTCCCCTTCGGTGCCTCCCAATGTTTATCAAAGCGTATACATGCAAATAAGTATTGTACTATGTACTATACAAGTGACGTCATCGTATGAATATTCATACAGTTTAGTTGTGACTACTTTTGGTTGAAACTCTTGAGTTAATTCAACCTAAACGGAAAAGTTGCCGTCTTGCAAAATGAAAAAAATTGAAAATAAAGAACACTTCTCCTGAAGCTTTCTCGGACTTGAAACAATACTATGTATTGTTCTTTAAACTGCAGTCTCGCCTATGTTCCATGGCCAAATCCAGCCTGTCTTAGCATCCAGAGGGCGCTAGTGGGTGCACCACACCAAAAAGGGGGAAACATGTGTAGACCCCAAAAATCTTTGAATAATAAATAACGTTTTGGGCCATGTAAGTAACTTTGCCCCAACTTTTGATAGATTTGTTATAAAGGCTTTTAAGTTGATCCTATATGGCTTGGGAACTTGAGGGGTGCCTTACAGTGTATATGATGAAAACTTGCAGAAAGTTGGTTTCAGGAAAAACACATTTTCGGGGTGTTTTTTTTTACCCCGCGGAAATTAGCAAAGAGTTCCAATGGGCTGATCTGCCCCAAATTGAAAACAAATTTGAAGTGTAGTTGTTTGAACATACATGTACATTCGTTTGTCTTTCAAGAGGCTGAGCGACTGTGAATATTGTTTTAGTCGCCCCCCCCCCCCACCCCCCAAAAATATAATAAAAAAATAATAAAAATAAAAATAGCATTTAGAATTTGGTTACTATGGGAATTTATATAGTGTGGTGCACCTCAAAAAAAAAAAAAAATTAATTTAAAAAACAAACAGTAATATACAGCTCTTGGATCCAGGCCAAATCCAATTGTCCACCAACAGCCAATAATGCATCAAGCACTTCCCCTTCTCAAAGACAATCACCGATTTTGTTCTTGTTGGGGAAAATCAGTTCCAAATATAGCTTTTCTTTTTGTTCTTTCCACCCCATTCAGCGAGACAAAAATAATGTTTTGCTTGTTGTCTGTTTTCAGATGCTTGATTTCGAGACCTCAAATTCTAAATATGAGGTCTCGAAATCAATTCGTGGAAAATTACTTCTTTCTCGAGAACTACGTCACTTCAGAGGGAGCCGTTTCTCACAATGTGTTATACTATCGACCTCTGCCATTACTCGTTACCAAGTAAGGTTTTATGCTGATAATTATTTCGAGTAATTACCACTGCCTATAAAGGAAAATAAAAGGCTGGGAAACTGTTTTTGAAATACAATTATAGCCGAATTCTTGCTTAAACTACATTGATTCTTCAGATTAAACAATACATTTTTATATATAATTATCTACAATATCTTAATCTGAACAGGCACTTGGGAGAATTTCAATGAACAATATGCAAATCAGTCAACTAAAACTGACATGTTTTATTTCTTTTAGAAAAATTACTGCTAACAATAAGACTTATGCTATGAAATAATGTTAAGGGAAATTGACATAAAAGCGATACCTCATTTTTGCAATATTGAATGTTTTTCTCCGACAATTATTATGTTATTAATTAAATTCCACTAAATATGTGATTAAAATGCAACAAAATAGCTTACATTCCAAAGCTAAATGACGAACATAAATGTTTAGGATTCAGAAGTGTACATCTGTGTATTAATATTCCAAATTAAAGTTTTTTTCCCGGAGAATTAAAATCCTCAAACTAATACAAATCTGATTGGCAATGGTTGTACAACCTTCATACTTGGTTATCCCCCACCCCCACCCCCCTCACCCCCACCATCTAGGCTCCGACACCCTAGATGTTCCAACACCATACACTCCTGGTGTGCTTTTCTGGGAATTCGTTTTTCTAATCCCATCCTTTATCCATACACTACTAGCATTTTAATTACGGCAGGTTTTGTTGAACAATTGTGCAACCTGATCTTGGCCTTGGTGCCCCTTTAAATATTTCCTGTAGACTTTAAGATTTTCCGATGAAAGTGACTGTTATAAAATGAAAATGACCTTGAAATTCCAGGGCTGATTGGGTTGTCGGAACATTGAGTTGTCCAATCATACGGGTGCCAGAACCAAGTGCAGTCATCAACTATTTATTATATCATTGATAGCAAATGATATAATATTGATAGCCAATAATAGAGATTGGAAAGATCAAACGTTGTAGGAATTTCATGAAGCTTAGTGTATGCTGAATAAACTTCGGTGTAGATAGATACAGGAAAACTCTTGCCTAAATACATTAACTACTTGTTCCAACTCATTCACAATCACAGCTGCAAACACAGCACCCCGAAGCCTGACACAAATCTGACCAGTGAAAATCCCATTTCCTTAACTCATTTCCTTATGATAATTCACAATATTCTTATTATAGAATTTGTCAAGGAAATTGTAAATTTACAGTTTTTATACCTAAGCCCCAAACCACTCCATACATAGTGGCAACTATTAACCCTGCAGCATGGAATAAATCTAAAATAAACCAGGCAATACATTTCAGGCCTTAGAAAAGAAACCAGTGTGAATAGAATTAAATTCACAACCAAATGGCAACTAAAATAAGTTATGATAATTAGTATTCCAGCAAGTTACTTAGGTCCTATTCATGGGCAATTTGGACTTGCTAACAAATACAAAGATTTAACTGTGTCGATCCGTGGCCAAGTTTCATAGAGCTGCTTTAAACACACAAAAAATAACTAATAGTGCAAAAATATTTTGCTTACCAGAATAAGGTTACCATAACACAGGCACCTTTTTCTATCAAGATTACGTCAATTGACTGTGCCCCGCTCTGAAAATAACGCAACTATGATATATGTATAATGTACGACTAGCATTCCGTGTCGCGGCGCGACCTTTCTTCGCATACGACCTTTCACCGTATAGTCAGAGTGTTGTTGATTAGCAGAATCTTTATTCGGTATATAAAAGAAATGTTGACTGCTAAATAATCAGGGCACAGTTAAAACTATAGGCCCTCGGTGATGTCAAACCCATGGCTATGCCCTCACCTTCGCTTCGGGCATAGTCATGGTTTTGACATCACCTTGGGCCTATAATTTTAACTGTGCCCCTCTTAGCAGTCAATATTTCCATACTATGGAAATTAGTATGGAAATACTAAATACGCTCAGACGGAAGTTTATAGCAAAAAATAAACCACAAACTTGTATTTAAGGTGTGCAGTAAAACCATGTACACTGTCCCCCATGAGTAGGATTTGAAACATTGCATGGTGGAGATACAATCTAGTTAGGTTTGCAGTAACACCACGTACATGAGTAGGATTTGAAACTTTGCGTGGTGTAGATACAATCTAGTATGGTTTGCAGTAACACCATGTACATGAGTAGGATTTGAAACTTTGCATGATGGAGATACAATCTAGTAAGGTTTGCAGTAACACCAAGTACATGAGTAGGATTTGAAACTTTGCGTGGTGTAGATACAATCTAGTAAGGTTTTGAAACTTTGCATGGTGGAGATACAATCTAGTTAGGTTTGCAGTAACACCATGTACATGAGTAGGATTTGAAACTTTGCGTGGTGTAGATACAACCTAGTAAGGTTTGCAGTAACACCATGTACATGAGTAGGATTTGAAACTTTGCGTGGTGTAGATACAATCTAGTAAGGTTTGTAGTAACACCATGTACATGAGTAGGATTTGAAACTTTGCGTGGTGTAGATACAATCTAGTAAGGTTTGCAGTAACACCATGTACATGAGTAGGATTTGAAACTTTGCATGGTGGAGATAAAATCTAGCTAGGTTTGCAGTAACACCATGTACATGAGTAGGATTTGAAACTTTGCCTGGTGGAGATACAATCTAGTAAGGTTTGTAGTAACACCATGTACATGAGTAGGATTTGAAACTTTGCATGGTGGAGATACAATCTAGTATGGTTTGCAGTAACACCATGTACATGAGTAGGATTTGAAACTTTGCATGGTGGAGATACAATCTAGTTAGGTTTGCAGTAACACCATGTACATGAGTAGGATTTGAAACTTTGCCTGGTGGAGATACAATCTAGTAAGGTTTGTAGTAACACCATGTACATGAGTAGGATTTGAAACTTGGCATGGTGTACAACAACTTCCCTTTGCAACTAACCACCAAATTATGTTTATTTCCAGAATTGAAACAGGGTAAGGGATTCATGAAACTAACGAACAACAGGGTACAAAACAGTTGAGCTTCTCCAGAAAATACATGTACAATAGGTAACTAAAATTACATAACACTGACCATTCGCAATTGGTTCTGATTAAGTTTGCTAAGCAGTACAAATGATCAAGCACTAATGTCTGCTTAAACAGCTCTGTGGGGCCCAATTGCATAGGGTTGCTTTATCGCAAACAAATTAAAAATGCACAAAATAATTTGCTTACAAGAAGGTTACCAGCCAAAATGCCATGTTGCTTGTACCATTTTATTAACTGGTCTCCTGATTATTAAATAAATGTTGTGCTTTGTAGTTATGTTCTTAAGCAATTTTTCTGTTTTGGCAAGGATTTCTCCTTCTGAAAACTTGAAAAGAGTTATATCTAAACAAAATTTTCTTAGAAAAGAAAAACAAAATTAACGTTTTATAACTTTTAGTTTCAAATGACACAAGTATGTATTACAATAAGTTTTGTTTGAGAAAACTGCAAAAATGAGCTAGAATTACGTGTTAAATACTTCTGTAATCCCATTCTTTGAACATTTTGGCAAAAATGATGTGTTTGGCAATTTGCTGTTTTTTAATAACTATCTGAGGTTGTCTTAGAACCAAAATGCAAAACAAATTTACAAATTAAAACTGGATTTTCATTGGTATTATTATTGTTTACTTGCCTTGGCCCCTGACACAAGAAAACATAAACTGTCATTATGCCATGGCGTGTAGTGGCAAAGCGGTCTACAACAACACTCATGTCAATCAACCCAAGCTCTGGTGTTTTCAGCAGCAGAGTGTGGGTTCGAATCCCTGTCATGGAACAGGTGCCCTTGAGCAAGGCACTTGACCATAATTGCTTTGTAAAAAGTTGGTGAGGTAGTGCATTCTGCTCTACCAGCCAGGCTCCTAGTGGATGCTACCCATGCCTACCCTGGTGTAACCCTGTTTCAGCCCAAGGAGTAGGTGGCAATCGACCCTTTTGACAGTTGACTTGGGTCGAAGCCCAAATCAGTTAGGGGTAGCCTTCACCTTGAAGTGGCCGTCCGGCCTGGTGAAAATACTTGGGTGATCTCTTATTAAAAAAAAACATAATACAAATTTGTGATGAAAGGGAATTTGCTGTTAAAGCACCCTCATGGGCTGCAAAATACAATCAATTATTAATAGATGTATTGCGATACGCGTCATCGGCCACCACTTTGATGTATTTTAATAAGGGACACGTGCACGCGCTGTGCGTGCACTTTGTCCCTGTTAATACTTCAAAGAAGCCGGTCGATGACGCATATTGCAATCCATATACATGTATACAATCCACTGCTCGTGTTTACACTTACAGTATATATACACGTGTACTTGTTCATGTGGCCGTCACTGTGTTGTCATTTATCCTTCAAGTAAGACTCTGCTAGGGTCCAAGCAATAGGCCATGACCTATTTTTGGGGGCATTTTATTCAACAAGGATGGTTATCAGTGTACAAATTTTTCTATCGTCTATTTATACCTGGCATATTAATTTGTTTTTTTATTGCATACACTTGGTATACATGGATATTGTACACATGTGATTAATCAATACCAAGTTATATTAACTTTTAATAAAAAAGGGGGAAAAAACATGATTTGATTATGATCATAGCAGTTTTTTGTTTTTTTTCAACAAAGCTTCCTTATATAATATTGATATACAATGTACATGTATATTATAATAACACCTTTTTACACTTCCTGTACAAACTATGGAAAAAAGGACTAATTTTTGCAAAGTGACCGACACATTTTTTTCAAAATCAATAACCTACTATGACAATGGTTGCTGGCGGTTGATTTTGACCTTTTTGTGGGGTACTGGCTCTGTCTTTGATTTGGCTTGTCGCTCCTCCGTTGACTCCTGCTTGCTCCGCCCATCACCTGACTGCCTCTTTAACGGCGCCCTCTTGTGTTCGCTACCCTCTCCTCTCTCCTTTGATACGTTGCCATTCTTGGTGGGTGATGTTTTCTTGTGACTCTCGACGATTGCGATGGTGGAGCGGACTTTACCGGCTTTGGACACCCCAAAGGCGTTGGGTGAGACTCTGCTGCGAGACTTCTCATCATTGTATAGGGTTCTGTCGTCATGCTGGCTGTACCTCGACGCATGTCGCTTGTCGTAGGACGAGGCTGGGATGCTATTTAGTGACAACTGACGCGAGAGCCTTGGTGCATCTTCAAAAACTCTGTAAACAAAACAAAAATATTTGTTTGCTTTAAAAAGAAGAAGACATTGCACATGCAATATACTTCTTGGCGATTGCCTTCGTGCCCCCTGGTCATTTTGCTGTGTCTGTTTTTCTTTGTTTTTGTTTTGTGTTTGGTTTTACTGCGCCTTGAACACCCAGCAGGGTGGATATGTGCGCGCATTACAAGTCTTATTATTATTATTATTATTATTATTATTATTATTATTATTATTACCTTGATGCCCTTGAAATGCTTGTAGGAATTTCTTCATAGGGTGCCCTTTACCAATGAGAAAATGCATTGGTGCCCTTGCCCTTTCAAAAATGAAACATACAGGCCTGGTTGCCTAGTCGTGTGCAGGGCTCAATTTTGGGGGCAATAGTCCACAAAACTGAAGGACTTGTAGTTCACCGGGTCAATTCAAATTGACGAGTTATTGGACCCTGAACTCACCTCCGAACAATGATGACAGCTCTTCTTGATTTGACGTCTTGTGGTCGGATGCAATGTGTGACCTCATCTGCTGCGTAACCACTGAAATGCAATAATAAAAAATTATATCAATATCTTTCAAAAAATGTTATTCTAAAACATTTAGAATATTGAGAAGTTGTTTTCGTTTTCATTGCCATGGTTATGGTGATAAAAATGTTGCCTTTTGCAGGATTTTTAAAAGGTCCCTAATCATAAATAATACAAATATCAACATTTATAAAGCACCATAATCATGCAGCCATCGAAGGGACTGAGCACAATTAAATACAAAGAAAATTACACTGGTATAAAGCTAATGGTCAGGACAAATTAAAATAAATTAAGAATTATAACAAAAAGGAAGTAAAAATTTAAATTTTGATTTAAACCTGCAGTAATAAGAGTTCAAAATAAATCACTTAAAAGTTAAAAGGACAATTTAATTGATCCAAAGATAAATACAGTTCTTACATTGGAGAAATATTTGCAATTGTTGGTGCGTGTCCAACTCTCTGGCCAGTATCTTCACCCAGGGGCATAAATATAATGGGTACCTGCAAGGGTAGAGGTTAGGCAGAGTGCCATGGCAGCTTGGGGCTGTACAATGTATACTCCATAGAGAGCCGAGAAAGACTATAAGAAATTTTATTGGCCCAAGGATCAGGGCACTAATCTAAAGCGCATTGCGATGTTGTTGTGGAATGCAAAGCACTTCTTATTATTTTAATTAAGTAGTCTACAGAGAGGGTACCAGGCCCGAAATTTATTTTTGAGAGGGCAAGGCCAACTGTCATTGTTACAAAGAGCACTTCCACTGGAAAATCGTAGTCTATGGAAGCCTTTGAAGGGGCACCAAGGCCTCGGCCAGGACAACGGAGGCCATGGCCTCCGTGGCCTGCGTATAATTCCAGGCCTGGGATACTCCTACTATGACTATGAGGTTCCTTGGGATATTGCTATCAGTTCCACCATGTGGAGACCAGGCCCGTATGCTTCCTTTTTGAAAGGGCAAGGGCACAAAGGCATTTCCTCCTTGGTAGCACCCTATGAGGAAATTGTAAATTTCTACCGAGCATTTCAAGGGTACCAATCAATGCAATCACCAGGGGGCATAGAGGCAACTGCCTTCGTTGCCTCTGTAAAGTATCAATATCAGGCCCGGGAGAGGATTACTCCTAGAGCTTTGAAGTTTGTTGCGATAGCGGAACGAACTTCATAGTCAGCTGTTCATGGTTCTAGTAGGAGTAGGTAGGAGACAATGATAGCGGAATGAACCTCATTCATAGCTTTAGTAGGAAGAACACAGAGGGCTAATCTGGATAAGGGAAGAATCTTTATCTTTGTCAAACATGGTATTTTACGTCGAGCACAATATTTGTAGATAAATAAATAAATAGATGATTAGTGAATTTATAAAGACTTAAGAAAAGACGGTAGTAGAGATTTTGCAGAGACCTTAGCAATGTGACACAACCCCTCGCCATAGGGAGGCTAACTTTGGGCTTGGTGACTCGTATCGGCTTGAATGAAAACTTGCAACCAAAACACAGCGCAGCATCGCTCAAGAACGATGCCGAGATGATGGGTCTGTCGAAGATGTGCATAGGATCGACGTGGGACACAATACAACCCCCTGGCTGGTAGTCGTTAATTACAGCACTGTTAATGAATCCTTTCGTAACAAGATTGTTATCTTCTAGTTTTTTTACGACTAATTCAAAGATCCAATCCGGTATGTCGTCAACTTCCCCCTTTGGGTATAATCTCTCCTGGCCGGGACCTCGTTTGGACAGCTGTGCTCCGTAGGTGTAGCCCTCTCCAAAGAAATATTTGTTGCGTAGCGGGGCTCTATCGACAGTGTGTTGACGGTATTTTCCTTCCTGTCCGATTTGAACGACTTCGTCAATTTTCTTCTCGATTTCTGCACTCTCGCTGTCGGAGAAGAGTTGAACTTGTTTGATACCGGAGTGAATTTTCTTCACCTGTTCCATGTCGTCTTCGAAAGAGGGACGGGGTTCTGCGTTGTCTGCTTGCTTCCAATGGCTACGTCTCCTCGAGGTATCATAGCGTTCATCAAACGGCCGTCTGCGACTCGTGTCATCATATGAATGCGTGTGGTGGTGATGGTGGTCAAGTTTTTGCCGCAAATCTGAACAACTGTCAGCCATATTATTTGTTAGCCAATCTTTTCAGGTAACACTATAGAAGCGAGGTTTCCACTTGGAAAGGATTGCAGTGAGATGTTTCCTTGTGGCTTTCGTTGAGAGAAAATAATTTCCCATGAGTGTTAAAAGTATTCCATCAAACTTTTGCATACCAAAACCAAGTGATGTGTGTGTGCTTGCAGAGCAGCGAGCAAAAACACGTAATAACAATAGTCTGGTAAACGTCGAGATTCACATAGGAATATAGCGCACAATATGTAGCTGAGGCTGCGCTCAGACTAAAATTAACTTACCTAGACTGGTCCCCAGATATTGACTTCCTCTCTTTTTCTATAACGTAGTCCAGTTGCCATTCCATTTTGACCTTAAGTAACCCTTGACCTACATTATTAAATGCCCCATTTTTCTGAATTATTTTGTAGAATTTCCCTTTATTTGCCAGACAAATATGTTGCTTCACCATCAGAAGTATATTTTATCACAAGGACAGTAAAGTAAAAGTTTAGTGTGTAGATTATTTTGAATTCTCGAAGAACTGGGAATTTTGTTGTTTCCCATGAATCTCAGTTCTTCAGAAGATAACAAGATGGCCGCGCCCACGAAGTGGTTAACTTTTTCCGTCTAGCAACAGGAAAACACTCGTTAACTCCATACCCAGACACTCTAATATTCTTTTCCGGGAAATGGGTCGGCTTACCCCGACTCTGTGTTGGCCCAAAAGGCCCACCAGGAGTGCCGAGTTTTAGGGGAGACAGGATTCAAAGATTTAGCTTTAGAAGAATGAACGATGCGAGCATTGCAAGCCCGATGTCCGAGAACGATGACTTGTTGTTCCCGCGGCCACCCTGCGGAATCGTGGGGTCCAGCCCCGACAAGAAAGGTAGCTGTAAGATGGAGAGTGACGGGAGTATAAACACAAACACACACCATTCTGAACTGAATTTTGATATAAGCAATTGGTCTCCAGACGTTCCGCCAGGACTTGATTTTTCATACTTGCCAACAACATTCAACAGTCAGGAAACTCTAACCCCGGAAAACAGTCCAACTTTGCATGATTTTGTCGGCAAAATCCGTCGCCCAAAGTCGCGGCTGTACTGCAGACGTGGGGCAGTGGTTCTCAACAAGAATCCTCTTGGAAAGGATATAAAAGGTATTCCTTTTTTTTCTTCTTTATAAAGTAAGATCTGACTAGTTGAAACTTATCACAAATTTGAATATTATCAAACAACCACAGGACAGTACAGTGGCGGTGGGATATACATGTATGACTCAGTAGATTTTAAATGATATTGGGGTTTACCCAGTTAGTTTTCTCTTTGGTTTAATAATAAAGGTAAATTTAAATATTAAGTGACTTTGCTTTGTAATATTTAAATTTCATCTCTGGGGTCTGTAGGCCTATTTGAAAAATTAAATAAACAAATAAATGTTAAATTTAATTTAAGTACAAAGGATTATCATGTAATAAACAAATCGTCTGAAATATTCATAACAATTTTGATTGTTTTTTGGTCATTTTTAGAAGAAAGAAAGCTTCGAACCGCAGCCAGCAATGGAAATGTTTGTGAAGGTAAATATTGTGGAATTGTTTGAGTTTTTATTCCTTTTTGTTGGATTACCTAGTGTGGTGTAGTTCCATTTTAGTATGCTAAGGACTTGTTGAAAGTTATTAAAACTTTTGAAGATTTAATCTTTAGATGCAAAGCTAGAGAAACCTGATTTGAGGAAATACTTGTAACAGGAATATCTAGCATGCCAACTCAAAACTTTGGTTGCAAATTTGTAATGAAATGATTCCAATATTCTATGATTGTAGTCCGTAGATTACTGGACGATGGTACTAATCCAAACAGAGCAGATGAAAAGGGCAGAGCAGCACTTCACTTTGCTGTCACCAAAGGAAGTCATGAGATGGGTAGGTATTTTACAAAATCATGAACACCTTGGGATTCGAATTAACTATAAATAAAAGAAAACTTGCGGGTACAACCATGTAATTTTGAGGGAGTGTTGGCTCTGAAAAGAGCCGGTTTGGTCTCAACGTTTTTTTCTCCTGAAGACGAGCAGACAGTATACTGCTGTTTGTAATGTTGAGACCAAAAACTCTTTTCAGAGCCAACACTCCGTCAAAAGAGATTTACACATGGTTGTACCCGCAAGTTTACTATTATTTATAGTTCATCACACCATGCAAAGCTTCAACCATCACTTACGGTGGAATTATAAAAGATTGACTCCACAATGTTTGCCTTTTTCCCCCAAGACTTCATCAAAGTGTTTTAATCCTGACTCCCTCGGTCTGTTTTCCTACAGGTGACCTCAATCCTTCGCAAGCATCCTCCCCTTTGTCACTCTCAGAATGTTTAGATTTACATGAGATAGGAATACCTGACGGTGATCTCATGATAAGCAACAGTCCTCAGTCCTCCTCACTGAATTCTTCATTATAGAAGAGGATATAGAAAAGATTTGGAACGAATATTTGAAAAAGATTGCCCTGTTAAAGGCGACTAAATGGAAGAAATAACAGAGGGGAGAGAAATGGAAACAAAGAAAAACAGAAATTGACACAAGTTTTTAACACAAGTTTCTTTATTTAAAACAAAAACACAAAACAAGGGCTACACTTAACTCATTTGAGCTATCGACCGAAATCATCTGCCACCATTAAGGGCACCACCTACTCCTGGGGCTTCACAGTCCGTAAAGATGCAGGCATGGGTAATTGGTATGTCATCCACTAGGAGCCTGGCTGGTAGAGCAGAAGGCACTACCTTCCCAACTTTTTACAAAGCTATTAAGGTTGCGTGCCTTGCTCTAAAGCAATTGTATGCTCAAGGGGACCAGCGTCATGACCATGTATCAAACCCACACTCTGCTGCTAACAACACCAGAGCTTGGTACGGTGTACTAATGTAGACCACTCGGCCATGACACAGCAACCTGTCGGTTCTGTTGTTGTCGTCTTGTACATAGTTAGACCTTCCTTTTTTTTTCTGACAACTTGTTGGTTGATTTTGATTGCAGTTCAGATACTGTTAGACAAAGGAGCAGACGTCAACTTGAAAGATGGGGTTGGTAATACACCGCTGCATTTGGGTAAGTTGACAACAGATTCAATAATAATTTATTTGATTGGATTTGGTTGTTTTATTCCGCAATACGAACATACTCCTATCGCCCTGGGGGAAGGTTGCAATAATAATTTGAATAATGGGCCTGGGATTTCATCTTTGGGAGGGCAAAGCCATTCTTATTTTGTAAAGGACACTTCCACTGGAAGTTAAAACTTTTGGAGGGGCACCAAGGCCAAGACCAGGGGCAACAGAGCCCATTTAACTATAAATATAAATATGAATAGTAGACTTGCGGGTACAACCATGTGTAATTCTCTTTTGAATGAGTGGTGGCTCTGAAAGAGCCGGTCTGGTCTCGACGTTTCAAACAGTATACTCTGCTCGTCTTCAGGAGAAACTTACACATCTTACACATTTACCAGTAGTACTACCCCTTCGGAGTATGCAGCACCGACATCCGAATGGGTGTATAGGATGCACATCACTCACATCGTCAATCTCTACCCTTACAGACCTAATACACTGTGTCTTTCAACGCCTTAAGTCGGGTAAATACTTCCTGCAAGTGTGAATGCGATATAAATTTTGACATCACAAATTTCGCAACGAGAATTTTGGACGAGTTGAGTTGTGCAAAACAGTGACGTCAAAATTCTCATGGCAGTCGCAGGAGGAAGTATGAGTCAAGCTTTAGTCTCTGTCTACAAGCAAACTGGCATTTTGTTCTTTGTGTGGCATGATAAATAAATAAAATATTGTTGTTTATTAGGTGTTTAAGAGCTTTTGCCTGAAAATTGTCTCATTTAACCTCGTACTGTCAGCAACATTTTCTAGTGAGTTGATTAACCATTTAAAACCATTAAACTAAAGGGTATGTGTATGGTGGAGCAAATGTTTTTTTTTTTTTTTTTTTTTTTTTTTTGGGGGGGGGGGGGGTTAAAGATCAAATTCTAAAATAAATTGAGTTATAATAATGCCCCAGGTTGCAGAGTAGGGCTTTTAAAACCAGAGATAAATGTTAATAGATGGGCTTCATGCTCGCGAGCTTGCATGCTTACGCGCTTTGAGTTGGAGTTCATTGTTTTTTCTAAACAGCCTATCACATCCCTGAATTGATGAAAGTGTGAACAAAATTTCAGTGGTGTGTTTGTCAAGATATTTCTGTATGTGTCCAGTGTTTAACGGACGGACATGCAGACTGATCCTAGCAATTGCTGTCACATGGGGTTCCATGGATAGTGATGAATCAAAGATAATGCTTTACGGATTTGAGTAGATGGTATAATGGACGGACCATTTAGTTTATCTATCATAGTTTATCTATCGTTCCAAACCACAGTGGATGATATTGAATGGTCAGACAGTAGGAAGGTTGACTGTGTACTTTGTAGATGCATTGACCACATGATATCCTACTACAGGCTGGCATAGTTTATCTATCATTCCAAACCACAGTGGATGATATTGAATGGTCAGACAGTAGGAGGGTTGACTGTGTACTTTGTAGATGCATTCACCACATGATATCATACTACAGGCTGGCATAGTTTATCTATCGTTCCAAACCACATTGGATGATATTGAATGGTCAGACAGTAGGAGGGCTGACTGTACTTTGTAGATGCATTCACCACATGATATCATACTACAGGCTGGCGTAGTTTATCTATCATTCGGAACCACAGTGGATGACATTGAATGGTCAGACAGTAGGAGGGTTGACTGTGTACTTTGTAGATGCATTCACCACATGATATCATACTACAGGCTGGCAAAGTTTATCCATCATTCAAAACCACAGTGGATGATATTGAATGGTCAGACAGAAGGAGGGTCGTAGACCTTAAAAGAGCTACTAGCTTAATTGGTGCACATTTTCTTTAAAACATTGTCTTTAAAACACATGAAGCAGGCCTCGCTAAACCAGTACATACATAGAGACCTTATTAAACCATTACATGTAAAACCAAACTTCTTTCATGTTGTTTTTCCCAAAATCGAAGAGCTGGCTACTTTTGTTTCCTTTCATGATGTGATTATTTTAGCACCTCAGATTTTCCATTCCTCAAGTTCTTATTTTACTTTTAATGAGTGGACTACTTTTATGTGTTACTTGCAGCGGTTTTCAGCAATCACATGGGTGTGGTCACAACGTTATTAGAGTCGGGAGCCAACACCCACGAGCCAGACAGGGGCGGGCACACCCCCGTTCATTTGGCACGTTCCAGGTTACGACATATTAAAGATTCCTCGTGTGGTATCACATCTATGCAGCTACAGCGTGAAGTATTACAGGTAGGTTCTCCGCAGGCCTTGCTCCTAAGCTATTTTGTAATACTGTAGCCAACCGGGCCTATGAATTCTGGGTTTAAAGGATTTGGCTACTTTTTGTTACACAAAACACAATTTCCACAGATTTACATTAAGTTTACACCACTTTAGGATAATGATAGTAGAAAGCTTACCTTAAATATTACTAGCTGGGGTGCTTTAGTTTTTGAGAAATGAGTAAGACAATGTCACAAAAAAACAATTTACATGCTAAAATAGTTTTCATGACTTGTTTTACTAATTATTCAAATGTTTCAACACCTCAGTAAGTAATATTTTAAGAGAAGCTTTCTACCAACATTATCTTTAAAGCGTGTTAGTTTAAAGTGAATCTGTGGACATTGAGTTTTGTGTCTTACAAAAAGTACCCCGACCCTTTAAGGGCGAGCCCTGATTCTCACTTCTTGAAGTAGACTCAATTAAAATGCTGTCTGGGACTGAACAAGCTGGGTGCGACCGCAACCATATCTCTGTGGCCCTGTCATTCACACCATGAGCTTAAATTTAGGGAGAACATTTTCAAGGCTTATAGATCAAAGCTTTTACTGGGCCGAAATGTTGACAAAAATCAATTTAAGAAAACAACACTTCCTAGATAAAGGTAATTAGTGTAAATTGTTTTTTGAACAAACAAGCTCAAAGTGAAGACTGTTGCCATCTGTCTGATTGGTATGCTTTATTACTAGAAGGAATTGAATGACATTTATCAAACTCAAAGTTGACATTTGAACCTTATTTCCCTTTTTGGTTAAAGGCACTGGACATGTTTGGTAATTTAAAAGACCAGCCGTCGATTTCACAAAGAGTTAGGACTCGTCTTATCTCGAGTTAGGACGAGTAACTCTTCCTAACTTAGGATTAATCTTAAGGTCTGCATGCTACAGTGCAGGGTTGGGACTCGTCTTAAGTCCTAAGATTAGTCTTAAAGGCAGTGGACACTATTGGTAGTTACTCAAAATAATTATTAGCATAAAACCTTACTTGGTTACGAGTAATGGGGAGAGGTTGATGGTATAAAACATTGTGAGAAACAGCTCCCTCTGAAGTGCCATAGTTTTCGAGAAAGAAGTAATTTTCCACGAATTTGATTTCAAGACCTCAGATTTAGAACTTGAGGTCTCGAGATCAACCATCTAAACGCACACAACTTCATGTGACTAGGGTGTTTTTTTCTTTCATTATTATCTCGCTAGTTCGATGACCGACTGAGCTCAAATTTTCACAGGATTTATGCATATGTTGAGATACACCAACTGTGAGGGCTAGTCTTTGACAATTACCAATAGTGTCCACTGCCTTTAAGGTAGGAAGAGTTTTGTGAAATCGACGGCAGTATTCCCACTTGGTGTATCCCAACATATGCATCAAAAAACAAACCTGTGCAAAATTGGGCTCAATTGGTCATCAAAGTTGCAAGAAAATGATTAAAAAACACCTTGTTGTACAAACGTTGTACAGCTCCCTTTTACATAGCACCATCTAATGTGGCGCAATGTGTTTCTCTGTCATCTATTTTTCCTCAATCCAGGACACCTCACATGGCAAACGCCTTGCGCACAAATGAATAAAATGAGGCCACCAAAAAGAACAGAATTTAAACAAACAAACAAAGCACAGATATATTTCGTTAACTGATCAACATTTTCTCCTTTTGCAGCTCGTCTCCATGTTGAAGGTATACATGACGAGCATTGGTTTAGCAGAACATATTCAGCGTCTGGATCAACTCACATTACAAGTGCAAGAATCGGCAACCAATGACCAGGTATGACCAATAATATTTATGACTAAATACACCCAAATGTAGCACCCATTCAAAGCACCTATACCCATCTCAAACACCCAGTTTACAATCAATCGATCCATCAATAGAACATGTCTTTCCACATCTGCATATTATGGAGGCATCATCCTAAAAAGCCAAGGCTTGTTTTTGATGGATGTGCCGGTTACAACAATACAAAACAAAACAGGATAACCAGCACTTAATTGAAGAACAAAGAAATAAAAACTGTTACGGTAGATTAATACACAAAGGTTAAATCATGGATAAACAAAGAAGACGGGGAGACAGGCAGCTCCAATTTTAGAATTGAGGAATAAAGGCAACATTAAGCCTAAATATATAACGCTATATAGCGTTATACAAAGTAGACAAAGGGATTAATGATAGAAACAAAATGAATTAGAAATAAAAGTTAAGTACTTAGAGGAATCTTTGCATCAATATCAAATTCGTCTTCATAAGCCATTAGGAGGTATGCTGGACACAATATACTATGACACTATTGGTTTGGGTAAATTTGTCTGCATACACCCACAGCAAACACTGCACTTCTATAGTGTCCACCATAAATAAAAAAGTCTAATGACAACAGTCCTATGATGTAATAATAATAATTATAATAATATCAGTGTTATATAGCGCACCTATCTACTAACAAGGTACTCAAGGCGCTGAGTATGTACACTGTTAAAGAAAGATAGGTTATTGAAGTTTTGAATTCTGAGACCCAATTATGCAGCATCTTATAAGGGTTTACAAGGTGCTCCGGCGCAATTAGCAGCCACCATCAGGCTCCATGAGCAAACCCCCTTCTCTTTTCGATAAGTTAGTTCACTGGGTTCTTTTATGTGCGTTACACAACATACGGCTTTACGCCCAATCCGAAGGTCGAAGCAATGGTTAAGTCTCCGGATTAAAGCATGTTAAGGACACAAGTGTCACGACCATGTAAAATTTGAACCAAGTTGATTTTGTGTGTGTAATATTTGTCTTTGAACAGGTGGATCAAATTGAGGAGATACTCAACAGCTTCACAAGTCTGAGTCTGCAAAAGTCTTAAGGAGTGAGGGGGAGAGAGGGGGACAAGACAAACGATTCGCAAATAAATGGATCGGAAACATTACAGTGGCCACAACAATCATGGATAATTCATCTTACTTTGGTAATGTAAGTAGAAAGAACCTCATCTGCATAGACCATGTGACCTTTGTTTACAATAAGTGTGACCTTGTACATTCTTTGGCTAGTCTGGCAGGCAAGATACTGTACTGGTAATATGGGAAAGTTAACATTTTGTGTCATAGTTTCCACATAAATCCAAGAGTTATGAAAGTAAAAGCTAGACAAGTTCTGAGATGTGCCCTTTTTCATCATACCAAAAGTTGATAAGAATTGGACAGTGCAATCTCCATAAAATATAAGATTTGATGTTTTCGTCCATTGAGCTGTGTACAAATCGTGACTGCAGGAAGTCCAGGCTTGGTGGCTCTTTTGTAAACATGTGATGTCACAGGTCACATCGTCTATTAAAGCAAGGTTAATATGAGAGGTCAAAGCAATCTATCTTCTTTTCTGATTGTTCAAATAGAAACAGTTTGTAAAAGAAATTAAAGAAATTGTGTAACTCTATCTGAAAGCCTACTTATTATAAAGATGGATATAGTAGGAAGCATCCTGTGAAACTATTGCATCTGAAGTGCTCCCGGTGATTAGCAATCAATAAAAGTATGTTACAAATTTTGAATCTCCAATGGTAGCCTACAAGCGACTGTTTGACATTTCTGTGATGCTTGTTGAAAGTGGACCTCAATAAACCTTTATCATGGTACAGCCATCTTGAATTTCCCCCATTGATATCATTGTAACCAAACCGAGGCTGGAAGAACAAAATAGTCTGGTTCCTATTTGCAAAATGATTATTAGCATACATTATTGTTATTTGATATGTGGAACATGATCAAGATGGAGGCATCATGACAAAGGTCTATACAGCCAGAGATGCGACCCGCTTTCAGGTCACTAAACCTGGGCCCAATTTACTGGCTCTGCTAAGCATAGAATTCTGCGCATACAATCACGATTCCCCGCTTGATGTGCTAGTGTCTGATTTCTGCGCTAGCCTTGTAAGCGTAGAATGCTTAGTTACGTGGAGTATGCACGGGCAGAAGCCGAAATTCACCGCATACCCGTGAAATACGCTTGACCTAAGCACAGACATCCCTGCTTCCGTAAGTGCCGATTCTGTGCTTACGGTAAGCAGAGCCATGAAATTGGGTCCGGGATGGATTTGAAGTTCTTGATGAAAATACTGTGATAGTTGTTGCTGTACTCTCAATAAGCAGACACTGAATTCAACTGAAACTTTCACATGTGACTTTTATTGTATCATTGAGCATGTTTGGGTGAGAGACTAGACTTGATCAGAAGCCGTGACGTAGCTCTCGAATTGACCTATAAAGTCAACCATCCTCCAGTGAATGGTTCAAAATATTCAATCTTACTGTGCTCTGATTTCTGGTTATTCTAGTGTAGTCTAGTTAAATCCAGTCGCTACCCGAACTTGTTCCTTGTGGATGGTATTACCTTTAAATCAGCGTTACGTTGACAAAAACGAAACGCCAACCCTACCTTCAACACGATAATGCAAAATAGATTCCAATTTATTTTTTGTAATTAGTATACTCTATGGTGTGATTATACTCAGAAAGATTAGTGTACATCAATGATTTTGTAATTGAGTACATTCGTTTATTCCACAGATCAACCTGTAAAAAGTGTCATAAATTAAGTGAGTGAAGAGTTAGACATTATTGCCAATCAATCGTACCTCAGGGCTTCAACATTTACACTAGACCACAGCCTTCTCTCTCAACAGTGGTTCACTGGCCAAATGCCAGTTAAAACAGCCAAAGACTAGCAGAAATTCTCTCGTATTGGTTCGGCTAATTCAGTGTTGAAAAGCATGTGAATTATGGACTCGTGAAAAAAGGTAGGGGACCAGTGAAATGACAAGCTAACTGGTCCCGCTGGCCAGGCGTTGAAAAAGTTAAGGGCAAACTTTGGACCACCGGACTGAAGCCCGGTTCATACTTCCTGCGAATGCGATGCGAATGTTAACGTCATAAGTTCGCAACGAATAATTCGCAGCACTGCGAATATCGCAGGGAAAACAGAGTTGTGATGCCAAATTCACTTCAAATTCGCATCGCATTCGCATTCGCAGGAATTATGAAGCAGGCTTAAGACACAACCAAACAAATCAAGTAGTCTTGTGTTTTCAACTGAATTATTATCTGTAATCCTGATGCAAATTTAACATTTAACAAAATGATGTTCAAATGTTGACTTTTTAGGTCTGATAAATTTCTTTCAATTCTGTTGAGTATCGAAGTATATTTTGCTGTAAGAGTGAGTTAAATCTACTACAGCGCTTGTTAAAATATAAACAGTTTATACTTAAATCTCAGTAGACGAGTATTTCTCATTTGAGAAATGATTCTGGTCCAGTAAAAATGTTGAGCTACTAAACCTGCCGAATTTTTTCCCAAAAACTTTATACCCGGTTACTCTCTTTTGGGGATAAAGAAGAGTTTTTTTTTAAAAGGTAAACCAACTTTTTTTTGGGGGGGGGATCACCATAAAGGTAAAATTTCTCAGGATTTTTTTTTTAAAGTAATCTTCAAGATTAAAACCAATGTGTGTTTTCCAGCAGATCTCTACCCTAGCTGTATCAAACTTTGTATCATGAGCAGGCATGATTATTTGTCAAATTTGTATATTTGTTTCTGTTTCTTTTATTTGCCCTAAGAAAAAACACAAGTAACATCATTTTAAATAAATAAGCCTGAAAACGCTATTAAAGCCTACACAGAGGTCAGCATTTGTACTCACTTAAATTTACTAACTACTTAATAAGTCTTCCAGTGTAGTTGATCAGGTTGATTTAAAATGGTGGTGGTGCAATATTTCAAAACGAATTTGGAAGTCTATTTTCATAAATTGAGGATTTGGTGTCATTTGGGGTGCTTCGTCATAGGACAAAATGTATAGACTTTTCTTTGTATTCAATTAGTGACTCCATTTTGTTTGAGAAGCCTTGAGTACCACAACATGTATAAAGCGGATTGGCAAAAATGTACCCTTTAAAAGTAAAACATGAAAACTTTCCTTTTTATGAGGATTAAGTTCTAAGGTATGAATTTGACAGCACTAGGTCTTGGTACAATTTCATAGAGCTGCCTAAGCGCAAAAAGTAGCTTAGCACAACAAAATTATCATCTTACCAGAATTAGGTTACCAGCCAAACTATCATGTCACATGTACAAATTGTGACTGGTATTCTGCTTATTTCTGCTTAGCAGACAATTTTTAAGCAACATTTTCGGCTTAAGTGACTCTATGAAATTTGATTCAAGTTCGAACTTCATGTGAAAACAAATGCGGAGCAAAAATCTGCGGGCAAATAATCTCATATGCTCTGGTTCCAACCAATAGATGGTAAAACATTGCACTGAGTTGTGACATTGCAGAAGTAATGTCAACATTATCTTAATGATTGATAAATGTTTCTTTACCTAGTTATGCCAAAATTTACCAAGAAGTTAGCGACCTGGCTAAATAGACCAGTCGTCCATTATTTTCAAGACAATCGTAATTTTGCCATGCTGATTGTTTGAAAATTTGTTTACGTCTTTGTTTAAGTGCTTAGAGAAATTAGACAACTCTCCAAAAAGATTTGTAGATGTCGTTTGTTTTAGTTTGGGGATTTTTTTTAAATTTAGGACTACAGTAAAGAGTGCTGCTGTGTGTGTAAAGTTCAACTCAGTATTGTGCAGAAATGACGTATTCATACAAGATTATATCCTTTTTATTTCTCATTATTCAGAGGAATTTTGTTTTAAGCTGAGGGACTCTAAATTTTAAATTCTGTTATGTGGTGCACTTATTTTCCAATAGATAGATTAAAGGGTCTATGTACTTTTCGTAGAACGAAAAACACAATGTCTACAGATTTACACTAACCTTACACAGTTTGAAGATAATGATAGTAGAAACCTGCTGCTTCCCTGAAAATAGTACGTGCTGAAGTGCTGTAGTTTTTGAGAAATGAGTAAAACAATGTCATGAAAATAATTTTTGTTTCACTGATCATGAGACAAAAATTATTCTAGCTTTTAAAAATGTATTTTCATGGCATTGTTTTACTTATTTCTCAAAAACTACAGCACCTCAGCAACTAATATTTTAAAGGAAGCTTTGTATTATCATTATCTTCAAACTGTGTAAGTTTAATGTAAATCTGTGGACATTGTGTTTTGTGTTAGGAAAAAGTACCAAATCCTTTAAATAACAGACCTGTTTTCTACAGTCATAGAACAAAGCCAGTGGGGCAGTAGTTTGAAAAAAGAAAAAATCTGGAGTAAAAGAAACTTCCTGATGTTTTCCACCCATTTTAAAATCTAAATATTGATGCAAAAAGACAACATTTAAAGAACAAAACTTTAAAAAAAAGAAAGTTATGCCAAGATGTATTTGTAGTAGTAATGTTGACTAAAAGCTATGAAGGGTTTTGCAGCTGTAAATAAATGATTTTTTTTTAAAGTTAACTTAATTGATAGTTTAATTATGCAAAATAGTTAAAATTGATTTAAATTGTTATCAGCATTTTACCCAGAAGATATTGAGAAAAAGTGTTTTCCATGAAAACAATTTTGTTCAAAGGTAGGGTTGTAGGTGGGTAATTACTCAAGGAATTAAAAATGACCATACAAACTTAAGCTGTTGATAGTATAAACTTTTTAGAAAAAAAGGATTCTTTCGAAGTAATATGCTTTGGATAAAATTTGATTTCAAAACGTTTGAATCTGAAATGATGGTAGACACCAAGTGAAACCACTGGTCTTTGACAATTTCCAAACGCGTCCAGTGTCTTTAACCAACAGAAAATGAACAAATTGGATGAGGTTTTGTTGGGTTACTTCTCTCTTATTTTAATAACAACACACTGTAAATTTTAGAAATCACCAGAAAATGAAGAGAGGGATTAAAGCTATCACATACACTGTATTCAAATGTCAA